>NC_088604.1:104661541-104970291 GCF_036013475.1 Columba livia
TGTCATTGAGGTTTTCAGCTTAGAAGTACTGGCTGACGCAGATGCACCAGACACCACATTTTGTCTTGCAGAACTCTAATTGCTAGTGACAACGCAAGGCAGGGAGCAGGGGAAAGCCAGTAGGCATCTCCTATCCAAGCCTCAGTGTGCAATACTGACATATGCACATAGAGTGGGAGAAGAGATTTGTAATCATAAACCCAGCATATGTGACTTGGGGGAAATGAGTTGCAACAAGGAAACCTCATGACTCAGCATTCAATTTAGGCTTGTACTTAAAAGGACAGAGAGCTCAGATCCTGCGTAGGCCGGATCCTTAAGTCTCTTTCTAAAAGGAAAATTCACAAGGACTTGCTATCATACAAGGTTTCACTATTTCTTCCACTGCAAAAATAGGCTATGCTGATTAATGTGCTTCAGATCTGAAAGGGTTCAGCTCAGAAGCTGCTCAAGAGAAGGTTTTCTCCTTCAAGTGTTGGAGGAATGAGTGGGCCCATTTCTCATTTCATGCAAAATGCCTCATTTTTCTCTAATCTTTGTGACATTAGAGAGCATGCTGAGGGATAAAAGGTATAAGCATGAGTTAGGGGAACATTTTCTTTTCCTCCTGTGCATTTCCATGGCCCCAAGGTACCCTTCTAGCTCCTGCCATTCATAACTCCATGCTGGAGTCATTTTCACTGGATCAACAGAGCACATTTCTCAGTGACTGGTCTCTGAGGAGCCATCTGAGTGCATCAAAAAACGAAAAAAGTTACAGGACAGTTTTCAGCTGAATTTTCACATTGCCATCCATGGGTCACCTATGTTCTTTCTAGGGCAACCATGCCCTGTACCCACCTCGAGATTCAAAAGTCTTGTCTTCACTTCTGCTGCCTGATCTTGACCTTAAGAAAATGGAGAACAAAATAATACATGAGGATACAGAAAGAGAGGCAAACTTCCTTAGCAAGGTCCGTCTGATGAAGGAGAAAATGCAACCCATAAACCCAACAATACGCGAAGGTGATTAATTGTCACTAAACCTTCAGCTGCTGGAGTCACACAGAACTGGTCAAGCTCCAGCTGAAACACAGGATCTCAATTTGGGCCTTAACTATCCAATTCTGCTGTCTCTGCTTTCAGAGTTGAGTGGCTCCCACTGTTCACACATCCTTTCTGAATCAGCAAGAGATGTTAAGCCAGCCATAAGTCTGTATGGAGTGCAGCTACCTTTATAGTGCTGTAGAAGCCTAACATTGCTTGGCCATGCCTTAAACTGATGACAGTATCTTGTTACATGTGCAAATACCACTGCTGTCTCCTGAGAATAATTTTACACCTCCCTGTTCTTTTTAGAAGAAGAAGGGTTTTTCCAACTCAGCTGGTAGGTCAGTATACTCAGATTGCACTGTAAAAGCTATGCTGAAGCTTTTGAATTGGAACTGTATTTCTGTGACTCCTTATTTATTGTTATAACTAGGATAAAGCTGACAGATAGATTTCCTCATGCATATCGAAGCAAGTATCTTTCCATCAGTTACAGCCCCATAACTGTTCTCTAGTACTTTCCCCCCTTTGATCTTAAAGCCATATGCAAATATTAGGCATCTATAGAATTAGACATCTACAAACAGAGATTTATCTGGGCTTCCATTTTACAGTGAAGGCCCAGACACAGAGAAGTTATAACTGATGTTTACAGAAGCAGCATCTGAATTTACAGACAGCTCTACAGTAGCCAATATTTGCCCTAACATAACCTTGCAGGTACAGATATTGGCAAAGATGACACACAAAACCAGATGCTGTATTCAAATCCATGCAATACAGTTCCCAAAGGGTGCCACAAAGATTACAGAGTGAATCAGTATCAGAGTCCAGCAGAGGACTTGCTTTTAAGTTCCTCTTAAGTCCTGCCTCCTCCTGTGCCCCACCACCCAAGATCTTAGAGGTGGCTTTGAGGTGATCTTAGAGGTGGTGAGAGTTGGTTTTGTTGCTTAGAGCCAATCTTAGATGTTGGCTTTGACATGGTGCTGGTCACCAGAGATACACAAAGTGGTGAAAGTACAGAAGTTTGCATAAATATATTGAAGAACTGACTGTGGAAAACAATCTCACAAGATGAGAAGTGTGAGATGGAAGACATATTGGAGAAGCGGACACTTTGGCTTACCTCATCTCTGGGGCCTCTTGGAAATCCACATTCTGAGAGTCTGCAGCACTGCCAGGAGTCCCATCAGAAGATCTTGCTGACTCGAGGATCGGGGGAAGCAAAGCCGCTCTCCGTGACTTGTTCCCGTTGTCACCACTGCAATACGAGTGCAGCTGGGAAGCCTGGAAATAGTAGAACAGTGCTCAGCTGGAGCATCCAGTCTTCCCCCTTGATGGCAGAAGCAGTTCAGCCATGCTTTTAGCTAGGACACGGCAGGAATAGAAAAGTCAAACTGGTGGAGCAACTTGACCTAGGATGGGCAATGGAAAGGGAAGTAGTGAGGGAGAGACAATGTCCCCATTCTGTTGCCAGCTCTCTCCTATTGATACAGACTGAGGACGTCAAGTCTGCAGGATGCATGTTGCAGAAACAGCCTGAAGCACAATGTCCAGCTGAGCACTTGGCTCAGCTGCTTCCCTGGGCTCACACTGCAGAAAAAGATCTCAGAGCTCTGCCTACTGGAAATAAACTGAAGATCCACTACACATGCTTGGCTTGGTTTCCTTATTTTATATCCTTTGCTCTCTGACATCAGCTCCATGTTATCCTCATCACTGGCATCATAGTCTGTGTCATTTTCCCCATGCGCCTGCTCTCCATCACTTAACATGCTGGTCTCTGAGGAAACAGGTCTGTTCTGGGTGGCAGACATGGTCTTGGAGGTTACCCGGAGCTTCTGGGAAGCTGATCCAGAATCTACTGGCTTCAGGGTAACCCCCGTGGGGTCATCGCAGTCAGTCAGGCCTGCAAAGCAGAGACACAAAGCATAAGAGAAGCAGCACTGCAAATAGAAAGCATCTGAAGGTAGATATTTCATTGGACAGATTTATTGGAGGCTTCTAAATAACTGCACAGGGAAACACGCTCATGCTGGCAGCCACTTGAAGCAGGCCAGTGGACAACACTTACGCACTCCCACAGAGCCACCAGAGGAGCACCCTGGTCCTCTGGGCTCCTGTCGAATAACAGAGAGCCCACGGACCTGTGCATACCCAGAATTATTCACCTGCACATTCACCCTCCAGCTCCTCTCCCTGCCTCACAGTTGTACACCCCTACAGCAACAGGGAAGGTTATTGCAGGGGGCACATGCAGGGAACAACTGTTCCCTGGGAATGTGCACTAGCTTTCTAGGCTGGGAAAAGACCCCTCTTCCCACAGGAGAGCAGGCAGGTTCCCGCCTTACCTCTGTATGAGGCTGACAGGCCCTCAGACATCCTCTTCGTCTTCAGCTTGTCTTTGATCTGCATGGTACCCGAGTCAGCGCTGCTTGCCTCCCTCTCTTGGGGGTCCTGGGTCAAGGCTTGGTGAGAAAGGTGGGGGTGGTCACCTCCTTGCCCAGTGCTGAAGTCTTGCACATCAGCCTCACTGGCCCAGTCATCCAGGGGAGGGATGGCATTTGGTTTCCTCCCATCGCCATCCCCATCCTCATTCAAGAACCTCTGCTGCTTCTTCATCTCAATTGTTAATATGGACTGAAAAGAAGCTGCAGATCAGGTAAAAAGAAAGAAGTGTGTTAGTTGACCTCACACCTTTACAATCAACCCATCCAATAAGTGAGACATTCACAGATTTTTTTAATAGTTCAGAAGATCACATTGTTTTTATTTTACATAAAACCAGCTTCAGTTTACTTCCTTTGAACACCATTGAGCTAGCAAGCCAGGAGAGAGAGGTTAAAAACCCCACTGGTAAGAGGGGGAAAGAGATTCCCATTTCAGGCCTTGGCTTCTGTGAAGACTGCCAGTAAAGACCCACACAGTGCTACTGGTATTTCTGAAAAGCAGAAAGACAACTCAGCCAGCAGGCAGATCTTGCCAGCCTTTCTACAGCACCATCCCATACTCAAGGTCAGATCTGATGGGCAAGCAGAGGAAGAACTGGGAATTTACCTATGGCAAGACCACACACTAATAGCAAGGATAGAAACAGACATTGCATCTCATTACCATGCCTGATTTATGGCAGTTGGGCCACAGTCCCTGTCCTGGCTGGCACTGGTAGTGATTTGGCTACTGTTGATGAAGGAGAAAGCGTAATGAACTAATGACAGCGAGATGTGATGCCATATGCACCACTGAAGGAGGGCAGGATCATCTGCAGCTCTCTGTCAGCCACCTGCTCTGATCCAGAGCCAGCACATGAGGACTGACCTCCAAGGACCCTTTCTCCCTGATTTTATTAATTTATTTTTTTCATTTGGCTGAGGCGACCATTGCGCATTCAACCCCCTTCCATCCTCACCTCCTTCTTCAGTGGTCCAACTGCTGCCACGAAACTGCAAGTTTGAATCAATGCTTCTGCCTCGCAGAGCCTTGTGTCTGGGTTTGAATTGGGGAACGCTCCTACAGTAGACAGCAATTGAGGTGTGGTACTTAGCTTTAAAATAAGGACAGTACAAAAGACTCAAATTCACAACATTTGATATGGAGACAAAAAAAAAAACAGACACTTTTTTCATAGAAGATTAACACACCAGTCCCGGCCTCTGGAATGGTCACTGTGATGTGTGCTCTCAACCTACACCCAGCCACACCAGCAGCAGTTTGATACAGGCTCCGAAGGAGATAAAGGCCTGAGCTGTAGCCAGGCCAAGAACTTCTTTTAGGAAACCCACAAGGAAGTAGAATGGCAGAATGAACAATGATAAGTTGTGGGTGCAAGGAGTCTCAAGCAGACCTTTCCCACTGTATGCAATTTGACTTCAAGCCAATCACTTTATTCCATAAATATGACAGCCTGGGTGAGCCTACAGTGAGCTCTCTCTGCTAGCCAAGTGTGGCTGTAGGGCAATGATCTTTTACTATTCACTGATCACTGGAGAAGCACAAATTTAAGTTTTATACTAATCATTTAGCTCAAGTAAATGCATTTGAAATAGAATGAATCACTTAGATTTATAAGGTTGTGTAATTTTTAAGATACTGTCTGTCTCACTTTACTTAGTAAGCTAAATTTGCTGAAATCTTAAACTGTATGTTGTAAAGTTCTGCTCATATTCACTGACCTTGTATCTACTTAATGAAAACAAAAGCAGATACAGACAGTCATGGACACCTAAGACAAGTCCTGTTTTGTACTTTGCTGAGCAAAACAGGATTCATTTCGACCAAATAATGCCTTCAAGGCCAGCACAAAGTGGCTATGGACTATAAACATGTCTGCAATTAAACAAAATAAGGGCCTGTCTGAAGACAGTGAGAGAATCCAGTGAGAAGCAAGAAGACCCCAGATTCAAATAATGCTATTGGACTGAATCATCGCATGAGGGGACATAAGCAGGTTGAGATGCAGAATGATGAAGCTTTTAAATCCTAGGCAAGCAATATAAAGAATCGCGTGTGCTCATATAATCCTTTGGCCATAAACACGTAGAATCCATGGCCTGTTTTCCTTTACTCTTTGTGTCTCTTAGATATAAACTCTTGACCAAGTCTGGGGCTAAGTTTGGATCTAGCCACACCTAGACTCCTCTCCAAGAAGGAGTTTAGAAAGCAAGGGGATCCTTTCTGAAACTCATGACTCAACGGGAGGGCCTCCCTCTACCCTTTCACATCTCCTGCCCCCATATAAATCACTCTAAACAACTCTCATCCGATTCTCCTTGATACCTTCACACAGTAGGTAGCAGAGTGACCTTTGACGTCGCTCTCTTAAGCTGCACTCTAAGTGAGCTAAACACTGCTCTCTGGCAAACTGTGGCAGTCATCCACGACAGTAACCTCAAATGATTCTGTTTGGTGGCGCACTTGCTGTCGCAGTTGAGACGGACAAACAACATGGACCAAGTTCTTCCAGGATGAAAGCAGTAGATGCCATTTATTGCTACAAGTGCATTTTTATACAATTCTACCAGTTCATGTGTCTTTTCACTATTGGTTACAAGTTACAGCACTAACATCTCATTGGTTAATTTTTCTATCATCCATGTTATTCTTCTATCCCCTTCTCTCTCACGGGTACATCTCTCCTCTCTCCAGATACTCCTTTACTCCCATCCTTCTCAAGGGTAAATCTTAATATCTCAAGGCTGATCTCTACTCTCATATTTTCTGTCAAGGACTTCACAGACCCGCTGCAGTTTCCCACAACTTGCATTCCAGCATTGTGACAGCTCAACATTCTACATATTTGCATATGTTTTGCTAATTGTCCATCCATGACTGCAGTATTTCTTTCATCTCCTTTCAAAGGGTAGACAACCCACAATGGTCTCTAGAGTTTGGCAATGTCCAATAAGTAGATACTTTCCGAAGTTATAATAGTTTGAAAGTCCTTTGTTCCTGTAATTCCCACTCAATTTTGGATTGAGTTTTGGTTTGATTTGGTTTTTGATTTCTCTTCACAACAAAGAAAATACTATGACACAAACAATTAATCACCAGGTATTATAACTAAAAGGAGATTTGCACTCTGCATTAGATGTCCCCATTGGCATATTTGATTATTGTATCTGCAGGACACAAATTGTCCATCCGAATCTTCTCCTTTGTTCTGCTTCACCATTACAGGGCTTTATTCCCTGCTTTCTTTACTGCAGAGACACCCAAAAGCAACAAAAACATAGCCTGCCCCCCAAAATTTCTGATATTGGCTGTTCCTGAAAACTTAAGATTATACACAGCATGTTTCCATGCCTCGTGTCCTGTTCAATATCTTCCCCATTCCTCTAAGGCTGGCCTGTCACTTGTACAGCATGAAGAATAGCTGCTGCACTTGCCAGCATCTCCAGGGTCTCATGATCAGCACTTTGAATGCAGCTTTTGTACATGCTCTTCCTCCCTGAGCTGAGCAGCTTTCCTGGGCGCTGGCACTGCCGCTGCAGGCAAACATCCTCCAGGCAAAAGCTGCAGAAACAGGACTGCAACAAGCCCAACTGAAGGAGTCTCCAGTCTGCTGCAGCCCTTTACCTGCTGTGAAATCATCTTGCATTGCCATGGTGGGGGCGAGCGATGGGTTCTTTGCAGATGAGAGTCTACTTGATGTGCTGCTGGTCGGTGGGCCTGGTACAGCTGCTGGTGGGTTCCCCTGCAGCATCAGGAGCCTGCGTGGAAAAATAACACTGCTAGTGCAAGTGACAGCCACCGATTCCTGGTATCGCCTTGTCCACAGGGTTCCTGCGTACAAAACAACATTAAAATATATTTAAGCTACATTTTCCACATTCTGTCAAAATCATAGCCATAAAGTACAAACACTTGGACGAAGACTACTGTTGGCATAACGAGGGAAACGTAACTCCACCCCAGCAGCTGCTCTCCCCATGGCTGTACGGGCACGGCAGCAGAGGCAAGTCTCTCATCAGGCCCAGTGCTGTTGGGCCCAGCACAGTGTCTCGGGGTTGTTCCCACTGACCTCGGTGCTGCTGCCACTGCAGCAGGAGCATTGTTTCACACATTTGATACAAAGAGCTGTAATGTCATGCTGGACTTACCCCAAGAATAACTGGAAAAATGGGGGATAGAATAGTTGCTCTTTTTTAATACAAATGTACTCGGATTTTAGGGGGGTTACCAAGGCTGATGATAGTGGAGACTGGTGTGTAACTCGTATCTGCAGCACTTTTCACCAGTCTGCAAGACTTCTTTTCTGCAGAAAGGGGTAGGTAAGATTTTCTGACACATCCATGAGTAATTCTGAGCCACAACTCAAACCACAAGGCAAATACTTCCAAATCTGCCTCTCCTTGGGAAAGGAAGGAGAAAAGCAGCTGAAACAACTGCTGTTGTAGCTGAATTGCCTACATTTATAGCATTGCTCAGGTATCTATCGTGCTTGCAGCACCTCAGCAAGCCTGAGGCTACAGCACAACCCATATAGTCAGGGCTGCCAGCTATCCAGAAACTGCCTGCCATTCTCACATCAGCAAGCACACATCCCAAAGGGCTCGAGGAGTCGTAGGCAGTGTTATAGTGCACAGGGTATATGAGAGTAAAGGAAGTTTATGCTTAGCCCTTCAGGTTAGTGCTACAGCAAAATGTGACATTTTTCAGCCTCAGTCTCTGCAGTCAGTTTCCTTAACACTTTGGTTGCTTTCACTTCAAAACTCTATAGAGATTTCTTTTCACCTTCTGATAGGTACCTCAGTCACCATACAGGGCTTTTGCCTCCTTAAATGGATTAACCCATTTCTTATGGCCTAAGTGAGAGGTAAGAAGGGATTTTGCTGAGTGTACCTTAGGATAAGAGGTCAGGATGGTAAACCAGCAGTAAAATTCCTACAAACGTCAGTGAGTACAGAAGGATGCCAATGTGAGCTGCTTTTGAAAATCCACTCATAGGTGCCTCTGAAGGTCTGCAAACAGAACAACTATCACGTGCTAGCTAAGTGCAGCCAGAAGGATCAATCACAGAACAGTTCAGTTAAATTATTATAGAAGGAAAAATGCCTCTGCACTAGATGGAAGAAGCAAAGGCAGGTGGTTCCTATTAATGTATTCTGTAAGCTTCAAACAAATAACGAAGAATGCCTGTACAGAGACTTTAGGTACTCTCCTATCAGTCAAACTTATAGTCAGATAAAATGTTATCCTCAAGCAAATTTCAACAGAAATTGTTCATATTGCAGCAAGGCCCTGTACTGCTCCACCTCCTACCCAAGAGATTTAATTCTGCTCAAAAGCTGTCAAAGTGTTCATCTGGAATAAAGCAGGTGATTTCAGAAAGGCTGGAGTCAACTGACATAGTCAGGCCATTCTGGCTTTCACCCTTTTTTTGTTAGTCCAGATAAATTCACAGAGACAGCTTACAGTCAAGGAATGAAGGTGCTTAGAAAGTTTTTAGAGGCTAATTCCCATTACTTTCAATGGAAGGCAGGCACTAAATACCTTTAAAAATAGAGATGTAGGTCTATTTGGACTGCGTACTTTAAAACAAGCAATGGAGTTATAATTGTGAGTTGGACTAGGGCTTAAAGCAGGGATTAAAGTATATTTTCTTTCATCTCACTGTATAGGATAAATATCTAAGAAATACGCCAGTGGCAATTTTGGCTGATTAAGATCACCTCATAAATGAAGCTGAGGATGCCACATTTCCTAAGGTATTTCAAATACCCAAGATAAAGTTGTAAGTCACAGAATGAGTGTATTCTGTAGCTAGGGGAGAAGGCTGCCTCTGCCACTGACTTACCGTGCACCACAAAGCCAGGCTCTCCATGCCTCAGGTCTGTTCCTCTGCCAGGCTGTCCTACCTAAATGCTAACACACTGTAAGTGCAACTAAGAAAGGCACTACTTACCACACCTCTGTGGCCCCCACAGGGTTAATTGCCTAAATTCAGGGCATAGTTCCTAATTCAGGCCAGCTACATGATATGGAAAACCCCAAATGTACAGCTATGCAGGGCCACCCCTTTCTCCCTTGCACTGAAACCACTGTAACCAGAATTATCATTAGGCAGAGCAATTTGCCTGCAGCCTGGGGGAAGCGTTGGGTGTGCAGGACTCATCTTCTGCCACTACTGACAGGAGATTGGAAAACAAGCTGGTGCCATTCTTTGGATCATTAGCAACCAGTAAATGCAAACAGAGATTATTTAATGCTACCATTACTTTCTTTCCCACATAACAAGCTGTTTCTCTGGTGGCTTCCCAGAGCAATAAACACACAGTAGCATTACATGAGACGTGCTGATACCAACAACCCTGCAGAGTCCATCAGGATTGGAGCCACTGTGGAGGTTGAATCAAATATCTCACCAGCTAGAGAGTTGTTGTTAGGATAAAATTAACTCGGAGTGATGACAGTTGTTTGGGGTTTTTTTGGCCAGTGGATTTCAGCTTACAGGGCCCTAATGCATCTTTAACACGAAGTTTTTACATGGAGTAAACAGCCATCGCCCAGTGGCACTGGGCAGCTTCCCCAGGCCTGTGGGAGAATCACGAGTCAGATCCCTGGGCTACTAATTGTATCTCTCACCCCTTTTCTATGTTCTTGGTGTCAAAGCAGCTTAGGTTAGAAGCACAGCTCCCAGGAAGTGCTCCTGTATCTTTCCTCTGCATGATGGTGCAAGCAGGATTACACATCCAAAATCTCCTTTCACTTATCGTTGAACTTACTGTTTTGAGGAATTTCTGAACCAGCAAACTGCTTTCTCAAATATTTACTTGTTACTAACAATTGTTACTAATTTTGTTTAAGTTGTTAACAATATTAACCAATTGGCACACACCAAAGATGTAATGTTAAAAGCATCACCCACGTGACTCTTTTTTTAAATAAGTTCTGCCCTCAGCTTTCATTCAGAAGATCTTAAAAGTTCAATGCCCCTATTGAAAATTCCTTTAATGGCTGCCTCTCAACAGAGCAGGCCTGCTCAACCATGAAACGAGTTACCACAAGCAGCAGCTTACCCAGGGCAGCAAATCAAGAGTTAGGAATAAGCTGATCTGAATGCCAAACCTCATTAGCTCCTTCAAAAAGCACTTGAGCAATCCCTCATGCCAGCTCTAATGAGGTGTTGTGCTGGACACCACGGTTATTTGAGTACTGTACACAATTTGCTCCCACTGAGCACTGCGACGGTCTCTGTTGGAGCTGTGGCCAAGGGCGGTCATACCCCAAAGGTGGGTGATCGATTGCTCTGTGGGCTCCTGTGACTGCATGACACAATGAGACGAGAAAGAGCCAAGTACACTGACACGCCTTTGCCTTGAGCGTAACCCAACCTCGACTAAAAGCGTCAAGACGTTTCCCCTCCTCACCTAGACATTTTGAAGAAAATCTTCAAAATGTGAGATCCGGAGCCCGTGCAGGGTTTTGCAGTGCATCTCATGCAGAGAGGTCCTCACTGCAGGGGCTAGTGCTAGAAAAAGCATGCAACTATCAGCTGCTGCATCTCTTCTGAGAGCGGGTCTTCATGGCACATAGGATTTCTGCCATGGATGAAGGCCCTAGATGCCAAACACTCAAGGCTTGGGTACAGAAGCAGTCACAATCAGCACCTTGAACTAGATGCATCTCAAATTAAGTCCAACCGGTGGCCCATGTCTTGAAATGTTAGATCAGCTGTTTCTCAGCTCACCTCTGTTTCTTCTAAAATCGTTTTCCTTCGAAATATTTGGCTCATCTTCATCGGTGCCTTCCTCTCAGCAGCCTTGGGGAAAGGGATCTCCTGCCTCATACTCCGGTGTGAAGCCATCTTTCAGGACTACTAAAATACGTTCCCTGGCCAGTGGTTTTCTGCTGGCAGTGCCCTGAATAGTGTTCCACACTTCTTTCATACAGGCACAAAAAAATGCCAAGCGCGCTAACTACAGCAGGTTTCCACAAACAGCTGCATAAATCCAAGATAACTGCAAGTGAGCATTCTAGGGCTCTGCTGGTTTGGCTGAAAATGGCTAAATTTTCTTCATGCATTTAGAAACCATTCTTTTTTATAGCTAGCACGCTCATTATTTGTACTTAGTTTGAGAACTAAGAAGAGGTAACACCCCAGGACAGAGTTAATGTTTTTAATTGCTCTGGTCTGAGAGCCAAGGACACTCTGAGCTCTGCCCACAGGTGTCAGGCAGCGAGGAAGGGGGGCAGAGATGGGGCAGAGCTTGACTGACATCCACACCAATCAAGAGTATTCCATCCCATTAACATCATGCCACATATTTAAGAAAAGTCGGGACCTTCCGGGTTGCAGGCTCTTCTGCTTTTTCTCTCTGGTGCTTTCTCTTGCACACATTGGTTTTTTTTTTTTTTTCTTCGGAGCCGGGCGAGTTTTTGGTGCAGGATGTTTAGTTCAGCTTTTTGCCATTTTGCAGAGACCTCTGAGCTTTTCTGCCTTTGTTCCACTTTCTTCTCTCTCTGTGAACAGGTGCTGTTTCCTAGGAGTGGCTGCTTGGTGTGTTCCTGAGGAATTGCCTTGAGTATCTTTTATTTCTATTTTTATATATATATATATACATATATATATATATATATATATATATATTTACTAGTAGTGTATTAGTATTTTGTTATTTTATTAAACTGTGTTCATCTCAACCAGAGTTTCTCTCTTCCCTTTTGATTCTCTCCTCTATTGGGGGGGAGAGGGAGGGTGTGAGTGAGTGGGTATCATGGTTGAACCATGACAGGGCTCTGTCCTGTTCCTGTGTAATCATCAGGCAGGGAAATTCTCAATAATCTGAAGCAATTTCGTTCAGTTGCAGCATGGGATCCGAGGTCTGTATTGAAATTTTTCATTATGAGTAACAAGCATTGGGAGCATGAGGTGCAGGGCTGACATACCAAAACAAGACCATAACCTCTAACAAGACCAGCTTAATTGTCCATTTTATTGCTCTTACATCTATTCCACTGAAATCCCAGTACTGTTCTTAGTGCTGTATGAACCTTGAAATACAACAGTTCTCATTGCTCAGAATTCATGCCCTGGTCTTTACAGTATTCAAGCACCTCTGTCTTGTTCAGGTCCTAAGTCCACCATTCAGGTATCTCTGAAATAGTTAAAATCTCCATTCTTCTGACCTACAAGGCATCACCTAACTCCACAGGCATTTAAATCCCTGGAGTGCCCAAGTGTCCATGGGCTGATGCCTGCTAAACACAGGGGCTTTCTTGCATCTGACCTACTGCTCAGAGCCCCACACCATGGTGACCAGGGGACCCAAAGCAGGACCTTCAGTCAAGGTGGACAAATGCTTATTTTCCAATACCTGCCAGCTGGCAGCATCTACCTTGCATGAGCCTGAGGCCACTAAGAGGCCAAGGAGTAATAGCCTGTCTCTGCAACAGACCACAGAACTTACAGGGAAGAGGATAAAAAGGAGCTGCTAGAGCTGGACATGCAACGCTATAGAGTTGGCTGACGAAACTTGGAATAGTTTGGTTTACTAACCTGAGAGAAAACACCACGTTTCCCAACTGCCATCACTTCCGACGTCTGAAAGTGAGCGAAGCCGAGGAACAGCATGACAAGTGGAAGAATGCAGAGGCAGGGCTTGCTCTGCTGATGATTCATTCACTGGCCTGCAGAGAAAAAGAAGGCTCAGAAACATAAATCTTAGGGCAAGAAAACTGTTAGGAGCTTATAAATGTGACCTCTGCAGGACACAGATTTTTAAAAAGTCAGCTTTAGTTTCTTACAGGTACGTATCCTCCAACAGAAAATAGCAAATGATGCCTGGAAGCTTTGCAAAACTCTCAAAGGCCCTGGGGTGATGGATATTACACTAACATGAGCAGTTGCTGTTGTCATTACAGCAGCAGTCTCTGCAGCAGAGCCCCAGCTAGCTAACTTGTTAGGTGTATTACCAAGAAGAAACAAAATGAAAAAAAAAACAGTGAAGCAAAGGCATTCTCTCTGTAGAGAGAAAGAGAGAAGCAGAGGGAGAAAGTAACCAGCAAACACTTTGATAATGAGCAGGGTCCCTATATCTCAGTCCTTCAGAGAGTTTGGTTTGTCGTCCCTCTGCTGCTGTGGCAGGCCAACTTCTCTGCACCCCAGAAGCAATTTGAGATGCGTCAGACTCTGGATCTTCCCTCCTCATCCCCCTCCTACATCTTTCCCAGATCAAATTTTCAGAGATTTATACTTTAAGTAATAAAGAGCTTTGAAAACAGAAGCTAACCTGGAGGCAAGTTTGTTCATCAGAGTGATATTGCTTTGGGACTAGGCATTTACGTATCAGAGAGCCTGTAAGCTCACTAAGGTTCACTTCTCTCTTTGCTCAGAGTAAAAAGATTCCACTTTTCCCCCACATGCTTTGAAGCGAAGCACCAAGGTTAAACTTTGTGAAACGCGATAGTTTAAACCATTGGCAAGAGCAGACTCGATTATCATCCTGCACAGATGAACCAGCACCCTCAGAAGCCATAAACAGTGACCTAAACTTTAGCAGAGGGGCTGAGTCAGAAAGTTGATTTGATTTTAACTTTCCTCAGTTCTACCTGGAAAATAAAAGTATGGGCCAGGAAGGACCAAGGGTGCAGTTTTCGCTTTTTGGCCCCAGTCAGAGCAAGGGGAGTTGGAGCAGGAGCTGAGCAGAGACCTGCCCATTTGCCCACACATAGCAGCAAAGGGAGCCCTGGAACAGCACCTGAGCCCAGGTGGGAGCTCCTGCTCTGCTTCCCATTGCATGGCAGAGGCCAGGCTGTTGCTCTTCTTATGAAGAGGAGCTTCCCTGTCAACAAACCACCCCATCTGCCCTGCAGCCCTCTCCTCTCCTCTCCTCTCCTCTCCTCTCCTCTCCTCTCCTCTCCTCTCCTCTCCTCTCCTCTCCTCTCCTCTCCTCTCCTCTCCTCTCCTCTCCTCTCCTCTCCTCTCCTCTCCTCTCCTCTCCTCTCCTCTCCTCTCCTCTCCTCTCCTCTCCTCTCCTCTCCTCTCCTCTCCTCTCCTCTCCTCTCCTCTCCTCTCCTTCCATCTGCCACCCCAAGCATTGCTCTCCTTCCACACCTCCCAGGACTGTGTCTCTTTTAACTGACACCCAAACTCTCTGGCACACAGCAACAGTCTTGCAGCAGCTTCAAGACTTTTTGAAATAATTTGTTGAAAAGAGAAAGAATAAAGGTAAAATCATCAACTCTTTTTCCCAGAGTTTATTGCTTTCTGGGAAAGATGCTTGGACCAAACAGCCTCTACCAGAGCAGAGTAAAAGCAACCCCCCTGCCTGGATCCTGCCAGCGCCCCGGAGCACCACCTTGCTGAGAAAGCAATAGCACAGGAGACAGGGCTGTCCACCAACCTCCTTCACAAACACACGTGTCCTTCACTTTGGAAATCTTGCTCCGCGTTGTTAAGCTTGTAATGCCCTCAGGAGCTGTTGCCACCCACAAGGGAACGAGAATTTCTTCTGCTCCAGACCCTGTGTTTCCAAAACTGGAAGCAGGGATGGCCATTTGTCAAGCTGGACCCCTTCTCCAGGAGGACAGCAGGCTCCCCCTTCCAGATGTACAAGCTCGGCAAGCAAACAGTGTCACAGACCAGGAATAAACAAGGCTGCATAGCAACCCCTTCTCTGAAGAAATCTTGAGCATGAGATGCAAGGAATATGTTTTGCCTGCAGGGCTGGCAGGCAGGTCCCTGGGTGCTGCAGCCAAAAGCACCCAAGGGACCTCAGCAGCACCCAGAGCTTCAGGAAGGGACACACTCTGAACCACAACGTGCTCCCGGTCCCTCCCTGCCTGCCTGCAACCACTGTGTGAGAATCATCCCTAAAGCTTTGCACAGCGTGCGAGCAAACAGCAAAGTCTGCAGCTGCTGGAAACTGATAAAAGGGAGGGGAATGTTTCCACCCATCTTGCTGCAGGATTTGATGACATCTCTGCATGGCAAATTGCTCAGCTGGGCAGTGTGAGTTTGAAGCCCCTCTCAGATCAGTGTTAAGTCCATACCAGCCCTGCAGAATGCATCGTATTCAGGCAAGATTAGGAAAAGATGAGAAATTATTCCTTCAGCCTGGCCCTCTCCAATGTGGCATGGCCACATTCACTGCAGTCTCCACTAAAAGCTGCCAAACAGCAATTCTCCAGCACCCCCATTACAAATATTTTATGCCTATCCCCTCTGCTGTGGATAATTGTGCAATAGGCAATGCAGAACAGAAATTTATCTTTGCTGTAGTTATGCTCACTCAGAAGATACTTTCAAGTGTAAAAATAATAATATTTTCATAATGTCCATGTTGAGTTTGGATGTCTTCCACAACAAGGTTGCTTCTGGCTGTATTTATAAACCCCCATGTACACAAAAAGAGAAGGAAATTTTGTGCAGAAGTACAAGGGCACACCTGAGGTTTTCTGTTAACCATGAGGAGCAGCACCTCTACCTGTCTTTACAATGATTTGTATGGAAAGTGTCCCCATGAGTATTATGAGAAAAGGAATTCAGACAGTAAGCAGCGAGTGTACCAAGCCAGTGTACCCAACCTGTAAGCCAACAGATAAGTAGGGAAGGATAATTAGCTGTAAAAATGGACAATAATTCAGCTACTACAGGAGAAAAAACCCACAGAAAACCATCTGCAGGAGTTAACAATCCTTCTCCAACTAGCACAGGCAGCACACACACCCTGTTGCGATTTGGGGAGGTGACTGTCACATCACTTGGTAAAAGCAGCAGCAAAGCCAAAGGGAACTATCTTCTAGTCACTGCCAAGCCACCCTGTTGTTACCAGCACTGTAGGAGTAAAGGATTCCACCTTACAATGAGTCACCTTAAACCACACCGTTCTCTCAGCTTCTCCAAGGCTGAGTAATCACATACGTAAGAAAATAACAACCCTATATATATTGCAGAATGGCAGAAAATGAGCTGATTGCAGCAAATGGGTCTCCAAATCTCCCACCTCCTGCATGAAACAGGAGAATTCTCCTGAAAGACTTCTCGCTTTTGCTACAAACAAGAGGCAGAGGACTGCCTTCAGACTCCTGCACTGCTTTTGACCTTAGCAGACACAAGAAAAATTCTGCCTCAGACGTGTTGCAGGCTTCAGGTAAGACTTAGTCTGCCCCAGCCTCTGTCTGCAAAGCAAGCATAGCAGAAATGCTGCTTGTTCACCTTTCTCCGTGTTTTCTTTTAAGGCAATAAACCCTTTAAGGGAGGGAATTGTCTCTTCCTAAACATGTGTGCATCACCTAACAGAGCTGGCACAGCAGTCAGCTAGAGGCGTTACCATAAAATAGCGGTGGCAGCAGCTCTTCAAAAGACTTTCCCCAATACAGTGTTGGGTCTGTCCCCTTTAATTAAGGGCCCAGAAATGAGCTACGAACTCCGCTCTAGGGAAAAAGTTAAGATCCTGGGTGTCTCAAAATGGCCACTTCTCTAGGAAAACAGCATTTGCAGCACTGAGAAGCGTGATCCTCATTCTATCACCAAAAGTGGCAAAAGTAGAGCCAAGATTGTCAGCTGGTCAGACTAAGACCACCCAGGAGCATCTAATGTCCAGTCTCCCTCTCTGAGCACCTACACTCTTTTTTCTTTTGGCTCAGTAATACTGAAGCTGATGAGACAGATTCAAACAAAGAGAAACTCAAAAGCCTATGTGCTTAGCCTTAAAAACAGCAAGTCAAAGTTTTATTTCCTGCTTTTTAAAAGGAAGAAAAAAATAGCAGCCATAACCAGGGAACAGAGTACCTTCCCTCCTGAGCCTAATTAGTGTCAGACCCACTTCACCTCCAGCAGCATCACCCACGTGGCCATGCTCTTATGTCACCTACACACCCTGTAATGACGCATTATGTTACAGGAGAAGGGGAGAAGGGGCAGTGTCTATGTGCTCACATCTACTCTGGAAATGAACTTGGTGACAGCTGTCACAACATTCCTTGAGGCAGCCATGGGATAAACCTTGCTACAAGGTCAAACCCATTCTCATCTATCCATATCCATAGCACCTCAAAACTCCTTTGTCAGTGCCCCTGACAGGGAACAGTCCAATCATCCCTCACAGGTTAACAAAACAAATTGCTTTGAAATCCTCTCTCTCTAGGCATGAACCATGGCATCTCTATTCCAACAAACACATCTTGGACTTATTCAGCTAAACTGCCACACCCTGGTTTGAAGCCTCAGGGCACCGCAGGCAGGAGAACTGGGCTGAGCAGAGCTCTTTCCCCCGTCCGCAGCAGGGATGGAAATCATGGCACCTTACACACTGGTATCCAGAAACCTGTTCAGCAATTCCTCTCAGCACATCTTCTTTCACACAGAACACTTGCTGAGCAGCGCGTCCCTTTGCGGCAGCCTCTTGATGCGCAGGCAGCTTCTCTTTTGTTCACAGCCACCTCTGCTGGGTTGCAAGCCCCTGGGCTTTGCCCGTGGCAACCTCATTTGTACAATGGGCAAGGGCAATCGATATCACATGGCATTTGAGCCCATGAGGGAAACAGCCCAAGTGCACAGAGTAAACGCTAATTAGAGCCCAGCAGACAGGTGTGGAGCTGGTGAGCTTAAACAGACCTTCTGGTTATGTGACCTACAAAGCAGGTTATTAATGTAGGACTGGAGGTTGCAGTGAATCTTTGCAGACTTGTAGGAAAGAGCTGAGTTTCAGTAACAAGTACAAGCTGTGCTGCAACTCCTCCACTGATAAAAACTAATGGGAGCTGAAATACCAATATACAGAAAAGGTGGGTGTGAAGGTCTTTTATTTTTAAAATGTTCATTTTTATCAATCTGAATTCAGAGTGATAGGAAAAGAGAAGAAAAAAATGGACAGAAACAGGGAGAGCATAGATAGTGCTGTATCTGCCTTTCTCCAGCCCTGGGGAGCATCAGGACAACCCTGGCTCTTCTTTATTCATCAGACGCTGTCCCCTAATGAGCAGGGTCCCGAGGGCTCTGAGAGGGATACCACCTTCTACAACCCTCCCTCCACCAAGTGCTGAGATGAAGAATAGCTCAAATTGTCCAAGGAGTGACAAGAAAAGTGTGCAGGGCATGCACCTCAATGCCACAAAAGGCAAGCAGAGAGGAGCTGTTAAGATAGAAAACCATACATTAGGGAAGCCTACAGCTTTGGCATCTACACTTTCAGAATTCCTGTTGCAAGGGAGCACCTTCTGCGCCACTGCATGCTGAGGCCAACATCTGAGACCAAAATCTCAGAAAAACACTGCTTTGGTTTCCTTAAAGGAGATGTGTTTTGTGAACAAAGCTCATGAAAGAAAGCGGGAAAGGAAATGACAACTTAACATGTTAAAGCATAAACACACAGACTATGAAACACTAAGGTCAGGGAAAATTATTACAGTAATAATTTGGACTCATACTTACATTTCAACTTCCCTCTGATGAGCCCAGAGCAGTTTGCATTGCCTCAAGTGGCACTTCACAGCTCTTCAGGAGGTGACTCAAGTACTGTTAAAATACAATGGGACACTGGGGAAGGCGAAAGCACTCCAAACCTCACTTGGGACTTCTGAGTAAGTAAACTGCATTGAGACCAGCAAAACACAGCTTCTCTTCATCTAGCAACAACTCTCTGTGGCAGGGTAACAACCGGGACGGGGTCAGCTGTAGGAGAAAATGCTGAGGCATTTAAGAAGGCCTCCAGGTGGGTTTTAAATGTCTCCAGAGAAGGAGACTCCACAACCCCCCTGGGCAGCCTGTTCCAGTGCTCTGGCACCCTCACCGTGAAGAAGTTTCTTTTCATATTTAAGTGGAACCTCTTGTGTTCCAGTTTGTGCCCACTGCCCCTTGTCCTATCATTGTTTGTCATTGTTTGGCTCCATCCTCATGGCACTCAACCTTTACATATTTATAAATTTTAATGAGGTCGCCCCTCAGCCTCCTCTTCTCCAAGCTAAAGTGCCCCAGCTCCCTCAGCCTTTCCTCAGAAGGGAGATGCTCCACTCCCTTCATCATTTTTGTTGCCCTGTGCTGGACTCTCTCCAGCAGTTCCCTGTCCTTCTTGAACTGAGGGGCCCAGAACTGGGCACAATATTGCAGATGTGGTCTCACCAGGGCAGAGTAGAGGGCAAGGAGAACCTCTCTTGACCCACTGACCACCCCCCTTCTAACACACCCCGGGATGCCATTGGCCTTCCGGGCCACAAGGGCACAGTGCTGGCTCATGGTCATCCTGCTGTCCACCAGGACCCCCAGGTCCCTTTCCCCTACACTGCTCTCCAACAGGTCATTCCCCACCTTATACTGGTACCTGTTAGCCCAAATCATTCTGAAAACTTAACCTGGCTTCAACAGTTTTTACCAAACGTGCAGTGTCCTGAATGTCAACATGGGTACCTGTCTGTTGGAGGCAGACCTGGGCTGCTGCACCTCTAAGGGGGTGGGCAAAGCCCATTATTTCCACAACACTGCACCATGGACCACTATTGCAGAGCAACTCCCAGTGCTAACTGCAGCCTTGCTATACCTGCTCTGCTGCTTTGGAATGCAACTGCAGGGGTAACAGGCCTTGACAACTTGCTTCTAAGTGCTTCGGCAAGCTACTGTACACAGCGAGGCAGCTGTGCAGCATCAAAGCTGCACAAAACATAGAACCCTTTTTCACAACACCACATTAAAGCCCAGGAAAGATCCACAAAATGAGTCCCAGTGATGCAGAGTTCAATCCTCAGACTTTAAAATCCCTCTGCTCCAACAGAAAGATTAGTTGCACTTGTCCCAAGAGCTCCATTTTCCCCTCATACCATTCATCTTCCAAGCTGAAGATCTGACAACACAATTTGGGGTGTGGGTGTGAGGCTTCAGGACTGCATTTCTGATTGGAAGGGCTCACAAAGATTACAAGCAGAGAGCACACAACCTGAAAACCTGCAAAACAACAAGTACATTCATGGTAACGGAGCCAGACCACCATGGAGACAAAGGGTGAAGGTGCACAGTGTGCATGTTTAGAAGCCCACATTTTCCCACATGTTTTACCAGGTGGCAGCCACCAAACCACGTTTGGGATGCTGGACCTGCTAAGCCCTCTCAGTAACCCCCATAGCACAGCACAGGTCAAACAGCAGATAGCCCTGAATGCACTGGGGGAAAAGTGACACAGAGAAGCAGGGCTGTTTCTTTAAGTCTTACAAATAGCTGGAAAATACCTTGTTTTATTCATTCTGAAAGAGATAATAGTCTGATCATTTGGATGGACAAATAAAAGTGCTAGCGGATGGAAAGATTTGTTCAAGCTGTTGTGCATCCATGTAATGAAGGTGATGGAGACTTGAACTGGAAATAGAGATGAGAAATTAGGCCCACAACTCATTTTACCTGCCATCAGCTTTGAAGAGGTCCTGAAAGACACTTTCAGCTTCCATCAGTCCCTGATAATAACTTGGCAAAGTGCATACCACAAGCTGGAGGGTACCCAGACTCACAGGCAGGTAACAGCCTGTCTCAAACAGGCAGCGACGTAACAGCGGCTTCCTCACTCTCCTGTGCTGGAGGACATCATGACAACATAAACATGGAGAAGAGACGTGATGAGGAAGGACCCCATTTTGTTGTTAATGGCTTTCCATTCAAATCCTCTATGGTTCCAGAAATTAACTGCCTGAGGACTACAGAACAGAAAAATAGGCACAAGCCTGTGGATATTTCATAAAAATAAAAAAACTACAAAATCCCAGTATTTACAGGTTACAATAAATTAAAGGAGAAGAGTGCAGCAGTTGATGGCTATATTCCCCTGTTCACCTTCACTATTTTAAACAAAATTCTGTGCCTACAGTGGAGAAAAAGCCGTGTATGGCTACTTTGGATTTTAACTTGTGTGAAAGGGTTGAGGCGGCTGTTTGTTTGATTGATTTATGTAGCTGCTCTTGAAATAAAACTGTATAGGATGCATTTCTGCCTCACTTTCTCTTCCTTGAACCTGCTGGAAGGGCAGAAATACTAGAAGTTAGAGGACCAAGTCTGACCTCCCTGAAATCCAGCAGCCAGTGTGCCCAGCCTGGGACATTTTGAGAAACGGCTTCTCTTCTGAATCGCGTTATCCCCATCAGTCTTGGGTAGAAAATTATTTCCAGACACTAGCCCACAACACATGTTAATAACAAATGAAAAACAGTCAAGCTATCACTTACACTAGAAGCCAGAAATGAAGTATGGAGGAATTCTGCAAGCACAGTGCATTGGTGGGAGAACTGAGGAGGAACGACATCGTCCCTGCCTGCTCTGAGGTGGTAGCAGCACAGTGGAAACAGGTCATTTAGCAGATGGCTCTCTTTCATCAAGCTCGTAGCTGTGTGCTGAGCCTTGGGTATGAAGTGGAGTTTGCTCATGAAAAGGCAAACAATGAGTGTGTTGAAATGCCATAAATCCCATCTTGGCAGAGCTCAGAGCAATTCAAGCCTCTGTGCAAAACTAGGCCTTGTAACTGCGCCTACTGACATGGGCCCCAAGAAAAGAGAATTTAGGGGCAGGGAGAAAGCCTCATGTGGAACTAGTGCCCAGGTAGAGGAGATTGATAACCAGTTTGTGGATCCCAAGCCAGCCACTCCTCACGGCCCTGCAAAATAAAGCCCACCAGGCCTCACCAAGAACAGGGTCAGCAGCTCAATGGTTTGCTGCATTTTGCAGAGCGTATGTACTTCTGATATCCCCTCTGCACTCCATCTGCAACTGTTTGTTCTTCCCTGCGTCTTGTTGGTGGCCCTGCCCAGCTACACTGCAAGCTTGCTCAGGCTGGAGATCCTCTCTGTGGTGTTTCCCTCAAGAAAAAGGGAAGTTCAGCAGCATGCACTTTTCCTCCACCACACATTTTTCTGCGAGAAACTCTAGGCATTCAGCCACAGATAAGAAAGCATTTGGTAAACCAGCCAAGTGAAGTTATCCCTTCTTTGTGGTTGGGAAACGGAAGCACACAACTTGGAAACACAAGGTTTCAGCCTTGGTGGTTACTGGTTTCCCATCGCTCAGTCCTGAGATACTTTGGATCCCACTGGGATAGCTTCAGCTGCTAAGGAAACAAATCTCTTTTTATACACCTTACTCATGCTGTATCATTCAATTCCTCATCTGAGTGAGAGCAATTATGTTGGCAGTTTCACCATTCTCTTAAAACAAAGCCAGGACTTCACCCTCTTTCTCAAACATAAAACTCTATCATCTGCTTAACAACATTTTCTGAGACTTTACTGAGGCTTTTTACAAGACATGCTGCCTCACAAGAAATTGGAGGACTAAAAGGTGAGTTTCCTGCAGGTAATAACTTTGTGCTCTGCTGTGGGGCACAAGTGCTTCTCCATGTCAATGTGGGCATTCCTTAACGCCAAACTTTGTGATTTTTGAGCAGTTATTGAAAGACAGTGGAGGTTTGCATTGTTTGTACCTTGGAGTAGTAAAATAAGAGCCCAAGCAAAGAAGAGTCTTGGAAATCTGGGTCTGGTGGCAAGCCAAATGCCATGACAGGGTTTGCTGGAGACTCACGCACACAAGACTTGCACAACTCCTGCAATCCAGATCGGCACAGCATTCAGCAATAGAGCCTCACCTGGGATAGAGCAAAATGTTCCTCCGGTTCAGCCAGCAAAGGGATGTCGCTAGAGGCTGGTTGCAGAGCCTAGTTACACTGGGCATTTAAGGCAAGCCTGGCTGCATGTGATGAGGAAAAACCACAGACGTGCTCCTCTGAGCTCTAACGCCGTCTGTTTGGATGGAACATCTGATCAGGCTCACCTCAAAAGCACTGGTGGACCATTGCATGGACAGATCCATGCACCTTCCTCACACTGGCCAAAAGGCCAGCCGCTCTTACTTCAGCCTCTGAGTGAGTGGCCTCCCCAGCGTGAAGGGCTTGCAGCACACCCTTTCTCTGAGGATCGGTGCTGCTGGCTACCAGCTGCTTTGTCACAAGTGTCAGAATTTGGTGTGCCAGCCTTTACACACAGAACAGATCTGCTACAGAACTGTCAGTGCATCACCACAGGAGACAGGGAAGGAGCTAGCATGCATTGAATCTGATTTTCATGCATTTTGTTAGGAATAACAAAGGCAGTAATAATTCTGCATTCCCAAATGATCCTTTTTAAAAAAATTTTGAAACTATGACTCAAACGCTAACGAGTAAAATCTACTCCTGTGTAACTAGCTTCAGAGGTCAAGTTCCTGTGTGAAAGGGCATTAACCACAAAGCAAATAACATGTTTGCTGCAAGAATGACAAGAAGGGAGACCTACCTTCGTCTGTGTTTTTGTTTACATGCTTCCGTTAGTACCCAGGGAAGTTTAACTCTGGGCTGGGGAACATGGCATGGTCAAGTCCTCAGGTTTCAGCGCTCCTCTGGCCATCCATCACCCTTCTCCTCAGCAACTCAGCCCCAAGGCATTAAACTGTCACAGCTCAGTAAGAAATTAGACTTGATGACACCTAAGCAGATTCATTAATGCATTAAGCAAACTCACTCTGATTGGTTCCTTTTTTTAGGCGTTTGGCAAGCAGTGTGCAAACAAACCTGGAGGATGAGGCTCTCGGGGGAGGGCAGGCAGCTTGCCAGTGTTCTTGCTTAAAGGGATGGGGGAAAGAAAGTGCCAGCTGCACAAAGCTGCACTGGAAGAATTTACAACCTACTGCTTGCTCCAAGACAGCAGAAGACAGCAAATGTCATCAGTTGCTTCTGCCTTCCAGAGAGATGATGCAGTTTCCGTATGTGTCATAGCACACAGGGCATTTCAACTGTAAAGGCAATGTGGCACTAATCATGACCAAAACAAGTCCCAAGGGACCAACCATTCCTTGCATGAGGACTGAATAACACAGACCAACTCTGCATTAATCTTCATGGCCATACAGGGAATATTCTCGTCATCCATAACCACGTGGCTGGCTACACAGCTGTACTGACTTACAGCCTTTATTGTCTACAGGTCTTATATCCTAACAACACGGCCTGACTAATGAGGCCACCAAACCAAAACAGTGGGAGAGGAGGCAGTTGCTGGTGTCAGGCACCTATCTTTGCTGTTAGTTCTGTCATGTCCCATAACACACACCAGCTGTCACAGGTGGTGAGATTCAAACTCCTGTGCTTCACAGAGACTCACATTTCATTCCTGATGAATATAGCTACTGGCCCTGTTATTTGGTAGTTATGGTTTTGCAGGACACTTGAATACATTATGATTAGCATACATTTGACTTGTGCAGGTAGCTTGCCCATAGTACTTTCACCCTGGACTGTGATCTCATTAGACCTCACGAATTAAGCAGGACCAGGCTAGAAGGATACTTGGAGGAGAATACTGAAGAGACACAGGACACAAGACATGCAATTCCATAAGAAACACGCTTCGACGAGATACTACTATGTGAACAATTTGGCAGGACATTTTATGCATGACTGCAAAATGGGTCTTCTTTTGAGGGGAGGAGAGGTGTGTGAGAAAGCAGTAAAATCCAGACCAGTATGGTCTATACATTAAGTATACCTATACTTAAATATAGAAAAAATATCCGCATGATCCAATCAAATAAGATATAGCTCTCTGTACTACACTCAACTCGATTTCATGAGGCACCCACCACACCACATGCGTTGCCATTCCTCCCTGCATGGAGACTGTAAAGCAGCTATAGGGCAGAGGGTAACACAGCCGTTCCCTGCGTGGCACCCGAGTGGCCGTGCGCTGGGTCAGGCTGAGGGGTCCCTTGCCCACAGCTCTCCTCTGCAGTGGGCAGATGGAAAAGTGCCAACAGGCCAGCACACAGCGGTGCTTAACCTCCTTCCAAGTTACTTCAATTTGCTAGAACTGATCCTCTTGATTATATTTCTATGATAAACACAAATGCCAGCCTCGTGGTTTCTGGAGAACACAGCAAGAGCAAAATAATACACATGCAGTGCCGTGCTTATTCCTTCCTCCAACGTCCAAGGAGTCTGCACAGCCTGACACTGCAACCATCCCACTCTAACAAAGCAATTCCCATTTCTCACCTAGGCTTTGTTCTTATGGATGGGAAGCCCTCGTGTGCCACTTGTACAGAAAAAGGGTACCTAGATTGCTATTGAAGGAATAGAGGCAACCAGACTTCAGAACCCCTGCTGATGATTTCCTTGTTTTGTTTTAAAAATCTCTTTCTTTGTTTCTCTCAACACCTATTTAATTCTGAATATTTCAGGAGATAAGATGCTTTGCGAAGTTTTAACTTAGCTGCTGGTTCAGGTAATGCCTGATAAAGCTCTTGAGTTTTAACGCAGAACAATATCTCCTGACACAGATATTTTCTTTGTTTAAAAAAAACAAGCTTTGGCTGAAATGTTTGTGAATCATTTAATTGACAAATATAGCTCATTTTGCTATCTACAAAGCAGTACTGACTTTTATGCAGAAACTGATTGTTAGCAAATATTTTCCAAACAGCTCAAAGAAGCAACTTTCAGCTGAGTAATTATTCTTGGAACAATTTGCCGCACTGTTGCCTCTGTGCTAGTGGTACGTGCACAACTGGGTGCCCAAGCCATATGGCATTGCTTCTGCTGCCTAAGTGATTGAAGTGGACCAAAAAACCTAGAAACAAACTGAACCCCAAATTACAGCTGCTTTTCAGTTTGAATTTTGAGCAAGCAATTACAGTAACAAATTCTTGAATCTTTGCAATTTCTAATATTTTACTGAACAAACCAGTAGCTAGGCAAAACCCCTGCGATGGCGATAACAACACAGCTTTTCCCAAAAGATACCAGAACATGATCATGTGTTTTATTCACGCAAACATAAACCAACCTTTCTTCAACCCACTCTGCCTGCTCCAGCAGTTTTCCATCACAGGACTCTTAGTGAGTCTGAAGTTCTGGACAAAGCAGTCATTTTCTGCAAAAGAAGGCATAGCTGTGTCAAAGTATAGGTTTTTCTGGGTATGTCCTGCTAAACATATCCAGGGGCTCTGCAACTGCTCGGATAACACTGGAGAAGACAGTTTTGTTTCCCGTGTCCCCAGTGTCCGGAGGAATACAGGACCACACCGTTCCACAGCCCCAAACCCCGTGAGCTCCCCCTGGCACCCAGCCCACCCCCCTCTACCTCCGCAGGAAAACTCCTCTGCTCATGCTCAGGTCAGGGCACACAGGCCCCAACAGGTGCCTGTCTCGGTGGCAGAGCTGAAGGACTGAATTGACGGCTGTCCATTAGCAGCCCAGTCCTTGTTTCACCCAGTAGAAGCACTGGACTCGCCTCTCCTGAGGGACAGCTGTACAGGCACAAGCTATGGAGCTGGAAAGCAGCAGTAACAGCTTTCTGCCCGCCATTGCATTATCTGAGTTTGGCTTTGACACAGCAGGAGGGTTACATAACCAGTTCAGACAGACCAGATCCTGAACTGGATGCAGCATCACCGTATAATTGACCCATTACATTGTGGGAGAAGAGGAAGAACCATCAGGCTGCAGTGTGGCTTGCCTGCTTACCACAGAACCTTTCCAACACGTCTACCAAAACAGCAGTCTCCTGATCGACAACTGCAAAACCTCCAGAATCCCGCATGGCGCTTAAACAGTTAAATACATTTCAGTGGAAAACTCCATAGCGCCTCTTTCCAAGCAGGAGTCAATGTCTTACCCTGTTTCACATCTGGACATCACTTCATTTTTTTTTTTTTTTAAGCTGTGTAATTAAGAGCTTATATAAAGTTGATTTAAAGAGAGTCTGCACTCTGGATGACTCCACTGAGAGTGAGGTAAAAGAGCCTTGATAGGTCAGAGCTGGGTTCATCTGCTTTGTTTCTCAAATAGCTGAATTTTCAAGGAGGGGTCCTGGGGAGTGCAAAGGCTCTGAACAGAGGTGTGACTGGAAACCAGATCCCTTGGGGATCTTCAGTTCTTGCCTAATTCATCAATATACCAACAGCTCACATCAAGCACTCCGAAGCAGAGATCACGGCTGGGTTTATGCCCTTCATTAGGATGAAATATTTTATCTGCCCATGGCTGGGCTCTTGTGCCTTCCTCTAAAATACTGAACCCAGGACTGCCAGAGATGGATCTCTGCACAAGGCGGGCAACCTAAGCCCCCATCCCACCTGTCAATTCATTCCTGACAAGCACACCTCATCTCCCACCTTGGTGAAACAGGTTGGTTAAATTCACTGCACCTTTATTCCTCCTGCAAACCTCTGCGTAATTTTCAGCTAGCTGATTTTACAGCCATCTGCAGCCACATAATCAATAGCTTATCTATAAATACCTTCTCAAGCTCCATACTCAGTGCTGGCAGGTGGTCGTCACAGCTCCAAAACCAGGTGCGCACGCCGAAGGCAGAGCTGGGTGCATACACCCTCGTGTTTGCACCATCGTCAGCAAAGTGATTTCAATGATGTACGGGCAGGGTGTTTCAGAATGCTCAGGAAAAGTTTGTGGGCTTGGAGTGCAAGTGCTCAGCACCCTGCAGAGAGTATGTGAGGGTGAATTGGGAAGGTAAGGGGTGAGGACCACTGTCAAGGAGGAAGTTTCTTATTTTCAGTCAGATCATCAACCCTCAGCTACAGACCCATACCCTGTTCTCCTAACACTTTATTCACGATATGAGAGCAGTTTGGTGCTCACCAAAGACAGGGGAGTTCTTCAGTCAGCCCATGACCCAGCAAGGTATCCACCCCCCAAACCCGCTGTGGGAACCAGCCCTGGAAACAAGGCTGGGAACTCTCTGAAGAGCAAGACGAAGCCAAACTGAAGCAACTCCTGAATTTCTCCAAGTTCATAGCACCTGTTTAGCACGTAATTTTTTGTGAGGTGTTGGCTGCCGGTGTGGAGGCGCAGGGAGCCAGGGGCTGTAGAGGCGGCTGTGAGGAGAGGCCGCGGCTGCCCCGCACCAACCGGGGCTGGTTCTGCCGGTCCTGCCACAGGGCCCAGCCCGGCCCCTCAGCCACGGTGGTGGCACCTGGGGAAAGCGTGCTTAAGGAAGGGTGAAATGCCACAAAAACAGAGAGGTGTGAGGAAAAAAAGTGAGAGAAATGGTCCTGTGAGTGCCGAGGTCAGAGAAGGGGGGATACAGACCATGGTGGGGCAGGCGTCCATGCTCAGCCCGTGGAGGACCCCACACTGGAGAAGGCAGATATTTCCTGAAGAAAGCTGTGGCCCATAGCATCATAGAATGTCCTGAGTTAGAAGGGAGCCACGAGGATCATCAAGTCCAGCTCCTGTCCCTGCATATGACACCATGTGTCTGAGAGTGTTGTCCAGTCTCTTCTTGAACACTGTCAGGCTTGGGGCTGTGACACCTCCCTGGGGAGCCTGTTCCAGTGCTCCAGCACCCTCTGGGTGAAGAACCTTTTCCTGATGTCCAACCTAAACCTCCCCTGACGCATCTTCCTGCCATTCCCTCAGGTTCTGTCACTGGTCACCAGAGAGAAGAGATCAGTGCCTGCCCCCCTCCTCCCCTGGTGAGGAAGCTGTAGCCGCCATGAGGTCTCGTCTTAGTCTCGTCTTCTCCAGGAGCAGAGCACCTGTTCATCCTGAAGGACTGCAGCCCATAGAGAGCACCCATGATGGGGCAGAAGCAGTGAGAGGAGGAAAGAGCGGCAGAGAAAGTGTTGTGGACTGACCACAGCTCCCAACCTCTGCAGAAATGAGGTGTCAGAAATGAAGGGGTGTGGTTCAGTCTGGGATGGAGGGGAAGTGTGCTGGTTTACTTTTGCCTTTGTTTCTCACCATCCAAATCTCTTTTATTTGGCAATAAATTAAATTCATTTTCCCCAACTCAGGCCTGTTTTGTGCATGATGGTAGCTGGTGTGTGATCTTGCTATCTTTATCTCAGCCCGTGAGCTTTTTACGATCTTATTTTCTGCCACCATGTCTCCTTGAGGAGGAGGACTGAGAGAGCAGCTGCGTGGGCATCTGGCACGTGGCATTGCTACACTGGCACCACAGTGACAAGAGGACATGAAAGATGTAGGATCTCCCTGTAAACTCCAAGAGAAATGGCTGGGACCATGCTCTACAAAACCCACTCTAGTTGCTGCAAGACAGCTCAGATACAAAGCAAGAGGTATCAGTATAAAACACTACGATAACTCCTGGAGGCCCCCTTTGGCAAAACCTGAATACCAAGGGAAGATATCTGCAGCTGTTTTAAGACTTCTCATCACTTGCAGCTGTATCCATATTTCTAAAAGGAAATTACAGGGCCGCACTTGAGTTCTTCCCCCGAGGCACACATCAGAGTTGAACTTGCACAGTCGCTCATTTTTGTTTCCCCCCTGTCTCTAATGAACAAGGATTTCATGCACACACATACAACTCCCTTTTGCTCTGTCAGCCTTTCCTTTCCTCACATACTGAGCTGGAATTGTTCCCCATGAAATCATACTTTAAACTCTTTTAGAGTACAGAAGTGCAGAATGCTGCAGTTAAGAGAGCTGGAGCAGATGAGACTCCCCCCCAAGCCTCCCCTCTCTTCAAGATATTATAGCACTATCACGCAAACAGTGTTAAATGCTGTTTTTAAACAGGGCTGCTTATTTGGCCTTGGCAAGTGACAGATATTAACCAGAGGAAGGACTGACAAAGAGAGGGATACTGAGAGGAACAAGAGCAGGTACTCTTAGGAGCTGTTATTCCAACAACTGGAAGCATTGAGCTGACTGGAAAGGTTAATGGAAGGATGATTGTACAGGAGAATCTACTCTAATCCTTCACCAGCCATAATGCGATGACACTTGGAGCCCCACTCAGCATGCCCTATTTTTGACGTTCAGGGCATTTCTTAGCAGATGCAATTAAGGCTCTAATCTTAAATCCCTGGGAGAAAATAAATCTTGGGCCTCAAAGTTCAAGGCCTTGTCTAATCAGTCATTTCCTTTGGTGACACAGTGACATCGGCTCCTGTGCCTGGCCTCAGCGTTGCACTCGGGTTCTGTCCCAGGAGCACCACAGCTTCCCAGAGCAGTTCTGAACAACACGGAAGACTGAGAGCATCGCATCTGGTGAGCGGCTCTGGAGCAGGATTTCACTTGCGCTGCTGCCTGCTGCACTACCTGTCTACAGCTCTTCTCTCCAGGCCCAAGTCAGGAAACAAGATTTCCAAGTTGGAATCTGATGTGGAGTCTGATCTGGATTCAACCGTCTATTAATTTAAAACAAACAAACAAAAAACCACAAAGAAAACAAAACTGACATAATTGGGGATTTTTTTTGTGAGTACCTAAAGGAGGTTAAATGAAAATATGAAAGTCAGTTTGAAAACAAGCAATTCCAAAGAAAAAGTCAGCAGTTTGTTAGGATACTAAAATAAAATGCTTCACCCTCTCTCAAAAGAAAACAGCCAAAAAGCCTCCAAAATATCTCTTCAATTTTTCCCTCCCTTATCACTCACTTCACCCTCTCCCTTTTTTTGTGCAAACTATTAGTATGCTCAAAATTAATTTCTTCCTCTGAAAATGTACCATTGCCATCTCAAAGCTTCCAGAAAAGCAAAGCAAAGCATTCAAAACACCACTTCTGGACTAAAAGCAGCCTTACATCCATAACATTATACACTTCTCCTATGAGACAGTCGGACTAAAAGGAACTCATCCATGAAGAGCCGTGGGGGCCGCGGTTCTGACCTGTGCTGCAGAGACGAGGGCGGCCTTGCCCGGGACACAGGAGGAAGATGTTAATCAGCCCACCAGCATGTGCCGCCTCGTTTCCTACTTGCAACATTTTGGAAGCATCTCGGGGGGGACAACCCCTGGAAGCACCAACCGAGCTCCAAAGTTGTTATCAGACTCCTCCGCTAAGTTGCAGCAACTGCAGGCTTCAGCACCTTACAAACGGATTCTGCTGCGGAATTACCTTAGTTAGAGAGCAATTTATTTACACGCAGAGGAAAAAACCCTTCCTATGAACATGGAAATAATTCCCTGGAAACATGGAGACTGTAGAACAGGAGTTTTCACTTTGAAACTCCTTTTATTTAAAGGTAAAGTCATTTAGTTCGGAGCACAGTTCATCTTTTCCAGAAGAGCCTTCCCTTCATCCTTTTAGTTTCTTTCACTAAATGTACCCTTTTTACAAATGTGTAGTTGCATCTGCAAACCCTACTTCAGCTACACACCTTGCTTTGAGGAGCCCAAATGCACAATAAAGCTTCAGAGAACCGCAGGTTTGGAGAAGACTCAAGCTCCTTCCAACCTATAGGTGCTGTAAGCCAGTCAGCTGAAACAGCAACTGCAAATACCGGTGTTGCTACATTCCCCGAGGTCACACCATGATATTCTCTGCGTTACAGATATCTCTGAGTCAACACAGAGCAACTCCAGCCAAAGCAGTTTCTACCAACCTTTGCTGTCAACCACCCTTCCCAAAAAACTCAGGTTTAGCTGGGGGCAGAAATCATTTATAGGAACTTTCAACTCAAGGCAGCTGAAAGGGTCATCGGCTCCTGTACCAGACAGGCTGTGTGGTATCATTTCAGTCTGACTTACCTCTGCACCACCTTTTTGGGAAGTGTCACAAATGGTCTCACCCGACTCAGAGTGGGAAGATTTTTAATACTTTCATTGATGTGGCCATGAAAAGGATTCTTGTTGATGCCAGTTTCCCACAGCAACTGTTGCTATGGTGATAAACCATTTATTGCCCCCCGTTGGCCAAACAGCTGAATGTAAAGAATGAGTTTACTATGTGCGAGAGAGCATGAAAAACACACAGACCCGCTCCTTCTGACACGTGCCATCAGGCACCGAAATACTGTTGACTGGTTTATTGCAGGGGCTTTGGGAAGTCACTAAAATAACCCACAGACCCGTGCTCTCTAATGCTGATGAAAGCAAACAGTCCTCCAGTTCACAGATGCAGAGACCAAGGAGGTTCTAAGCTTCTGTGTGCAGTAACCATCATATGAGGAACCTAGAGACAAACCCCTCCCCTCCAAGCCCCCATGGAGCTTAAGGGAAATATTTTCTTCTCAAGGACAAAACGCACCATTAATTCCTTAAGTTATTCCTAAATAACTTAGAGTGCTCATTACTGAGCCAAGGTATTTGACATAACCTAGTTAACCCCATCTCTGTGATTAGAAGAGCTTTGGATAGGCTCCTGCTCTGACTGTGACTTCACTTCCCCTCCTAGATAATGTGAGATTCACTCACACAAATCTTATTTATTTCTCATACATCCTTGCTGAGTAGTTTTGTATCTTGCTGCCAAAATAGAAGCAGAGATGAAGGCACTTGGACAAAATTTTCCTCATGCAGAGGCCTAGGCTCCCTTCCAAGCAGGATTTTCATTATCATCTTCTTGATTTTACGAGGCTTGGGTATAAGGTAGTTTTGGAGAAAAGACCCAAAAAAGAGACTATGTTTTAGGCAGCAGTTGAGTTAAAAACAATCATGCCAGCAACAACAGAAGATACTTTGGCAAGTGAATTCCTCTGCTCGAGTGCAGTGGCTTCCCACACATTATTTCTGATACCCCATGGTATCTGGTCCCCAGAGAATGGGTCTCTCTCCAGTTCAAAACAATCCTTTATAGATGTTTAAATCAACTGAAAAACACCACAGCTGTCACAACATAAGAGCTGAGGCATCCAGACACCGTAACTTGATATTACACACTACCTGCTTCACAAGATCACCTCCAAACAACAGCTCCAGCAGCTTTCCTGGTGACTCCAGGTGCTCTGCACACCCAGTTAGGGAGCTTAGGGACCTACATGCCAGCAGGGAGGTGCCAAGACTGATCACAAACCCAATCCTAAACTGGAAGGGTGTGGCCACCTGGCAAACAGACGAAGTAGTCACCCTCACCTTTAGCAGACTGGAGATGTAGGAATAATTATTCCTTCCAAGGTCAATCTTTCCTTCCAAGTCTTGCTCTAAAGCAAAACTGAAGTTTTAAGCTGCCCACCATAAATTAACTCACAAAATACCTGTCTTTCCCACAAACCAAGGAAGCAGAGAGTCTCCTGGATGGTCCATCAAGGTCCCACAACTGTGAGTTTGACACATGTGCAAGGAAACTGAGTGTCAGCCACAATCATCTCTCTCCAGCCCCCTTCTTCCAGGGAGCGGAGAACCAACATCCCAAAGGCTGCAGATGGGTTTCTCAGAGACTTTATCTTGGTGTATGCACAGGTTACAGGGCAAAGGGCAAAACTGTGCCCAGAATGAGTTTTCCTTCTCACCAAACCGTTCCCTCCCACACAAAGAAGGGAGAATGCAGTACTAAGCCCTTGTTTCATTACAAGGCAGCCTAAACTACAACTTGGCTATCAAGCTATGTACCATCTCTGTAATTTTCATATGAAGTTTCCAAATGTCTACATGCTGATGTTCCCAGTAATCAGGAATTTTCTAAGAACTAGTTGTGCATCCCAAATCTTTCCTTCTTTTGTCCCTTTCAATGTCTTCCTCCTCCTCCTCTACCATGTCTCCAACAGCGTGGTTTGCTTCTGTTTGCTTCTTAACCAAGGTCATTTGAGAGTGTTATTTTGTGACAGAGAACCTATTAGCAAAAGTAATGTTAAGGATGAACCAAAAAAAAAGCTTGTTTTTTTTAAAACCAATTAAATCACTTCCCATAACATGCAGGGAGACCAACAGCAAAACATCCCTACTCCAAGTTCCCACACAGCAAAACCTTTCACAGACACACACGCACATCCCACACCGGCAGCTTATTCCTCTACCAGACTTCCGTGAACCAGATGAAACAAGAGGCGAGAATGGGAGCCACAGAGTCTCACAGCAGGATGTATTTAGCAACAAGGCGATTACACAGTCCCAAAGGCACAAGTCACAGGCGGCTCTTGCTGCCCGGGAATGCGAGGAATTTTTGTGGAGCTGGCCTGACACCCGCTGGCCATCTGTGGTATTGCTCCCTACCACAGTCAAAGTTTATCTGCTTCTGTAACATGGAAATAAGGCCACCGCCACATGAAAAACAGCAAACAAAAATCCCTTACACTGTGCACTGGTGCCCGGACAAACGTCAAATACACACCTATAAACAGAATATAATACTAAGTAGGCAAGTAAAAACAAAGTACTCCTCAGAGTTTCCTCCCCAATGATTGCTGACTTCTTGACCACGGAGCCTTTCTCTGGACACACCTTGGGCTCTTTACACAAACCCTCATCCAACCTCTGCTGCTCCAAATGAGCAACTGCTCTGTCCTTCTTACTCTCTTCATTGCTCCAAAACTACCAGGACTGTGGCTGCAAGGGAGGACCTTAAATTTCCAGCCTCATTCTCCAGATGCTGCGGCATCTTTGGAAGACTAAGGCACAAACAGCTTAATCACCAGCTGGCTGGGACCTTGGCTTTGCAGATAAATAGTTGTAAGGATTAGAAAGTGCACAGAACTGTCAGTTGTCAGCTCTAAGGTGAGCATTAATTCTTTGAACCAGTCCAATTGCTTGCAGCTGCCGTACCCAAAAGGTTTCACACAGAGCAGCTGCTGGAAGATGACACAGGCAAGAGGGCTCAGAGGACAGTGCGACCCAGCTGTCATACGACCACAGCCAGAACTCAGACCCCTGCTACCAGCTTGCTGCCCAACACTGGAACAGGCTCGCAGAATCTCAGTGTCGGTGAGACGCAAGAATGACCAAAAAACACTTGAAATCCCCCTCCTCTTCCTGCTGCCAGGTTCTCCCACAGCTCCACTCCTGGAACGGGTTTCTGGTGCACTGAAAGGGTGGACACAGGTCATACCCACCTTACAGGTACAATGAGGACTGGTGGCAGGTTTCCAGCGCCACCACTCCCCATACCCAAGCAGTGTCAACAGGACACTCAGCCTGCTCCTTGACCCCAACACAGGGCTCCTGCACCAGCTCCTGGAAACGCTGGGACACAGACACATGCAGGACCCTGCACAACCAAAACACAGGTGCTGCTTGTGTTACTCCATGCCCCAAAAGCTCAGCAGACCTTCACTCAGCTGAGATACAACAGACCTTCATTCACATCCCTCTTTTGCCTGATTTGAAGCCTGCCTGCATAGAACATTAGTAACGGTTAAAATCTTACACATCACCTCAGCCTAATTTGGTGGCTTGTGTGAGTACAGAGCACAAGTGTTGGCATTTATTTGCACAGCATCTCAGAAATTAAATAAAAGCCCGGCTTTACAAGTTATTAAGACTCTACTTTACTGTCAGTTAAAACCCTCCAATGACTGGAAGCCTCCAACTGCTGCCCTTAGACGTCCAGCTCTCCAAAGACAGAAAATGTCTCTTCCAGCCTTGTCCATCACAATCCCCTACACCTCCAGGCAATGCTGCAGCCCCCATGCAATCCCCAAGCAGTGGACAAAACAGCAGATAGAACTGAAACATATGGAGCTAAGAAACCAGTAATAGATGCTTTGCAGAGCACTGTAACCTTTTAGGTTGTCTTCTTCCTCCACTAGGAATCTTTCTACAAAGAGCATTTCATCCTTCACCACCACCCTCAGCTACCTGAGGTCTCTCTCAACAAACACCACAGGACAGGTATTTGGTAAAGGAGATGTATATTTATTCACTTTACAAAGAGGGTGGTATTTAGTTGCAACAGCTCCATTTATAGACAAATATATTATTGTACATTATAGTGGTGAATGGCTCAAACCTTTACCTTGTTTTGCTCTTAAAAATGTGTTTGCACCACTTCAGCTTCCATTAGCTGAGCAAAGAGCTGTCCTTGTTCTGCCACTGAGAGATTAAAAATCTGTAATAAAGGTATAGCTGTGCGCTACGTATTCACAAGCGTTCACCTTCTCATTTTCCTGTGTTACTTTCCCCACCCAGTTGAACACAGTCTATTCTCTGGGTTAGCACTGAAATTATATACAGCCTCCATGAAAAGAAAATTAGGACAGTGATAGTTCTAATGTCCTTTTGAAGCACAAGAAAAGTCACCGATTCGTACATATAAAAGTCATGAGTTCAAATTTTTAAAAAAAAGAAAAAGCCATTTTAAGTCAGGTTGGCACTTAGATAGTGCCAAGGCGTAACTAAACCAATGGAGGATGGGGGGAAATAAAAGAATTCCAGTAGAGAATTTAAATATTACAAAAATATCTTTTTTTTTCCTTTTCATTTTTTTTTTTAAAAACGCAGCAGGATGCCCACTTGCTATTGCTAACTGAAGCATGGAAAGAAGGTATAGACCAGTTGACTTTGATCTTTGAATATTTGGAACAAATTCAATGTAAAGCTGAACCAAGTTTACCACACAAACAGCGGTGGCAGATTTATTTCACTTGAGATACAAATGCATGTCCACATGACAAGCATAATCTGACCATGAGGTGGAAGAAATGTTTCTATAAGTAAGCGCAGGGAAATAGGGCGAGAGAAGGCTGCCATGGTTAAACATTCTGGATTCGGAAATGCACAGTGCCCCACATGTGCCTCTGCACACAGGCTGTGCACCAGTCTGCACTCCCTGTATGCAAATATGGCACCTTTCTGCAAGATGATCCAGAATTAGAGAGGTTGGTGGCCCACTTGTTTAAACGGTTAAAATTATTCTTTTGTGCTGTTATTCTTCTTCACTTTCATTTTCTGGATCCAAATCAGAATCACTGTTGATTTCCTTTTCAACAGTCATGTCCATGTCCTGTTCATCAGATTGCTGCTCTTTTTCTTCATCTTCATCCCAGTTTTCCTGAAGAAAAAATAAACAGGAATGTTTGAACCTTTGACAATCACAAATGGGAGAAGATCTGATCCAACTCCACTTACATCAGAGTCTCTATCTGCAATCATCTCATCATCTGAGCCTTCCTCCTCTGAGGATTCTGCAAAGAGAAAACAATTCCTCAGTCAGAAAAACAAACTCTAAAATGTCATTGTGCAAACAAAGCCCAACTCCACATGCTGCTAAATCTCCAAACCATGCTATTTCCATTCCAAAACTAATTCTACCTGATGATTAGGTTGATCAACATTAAATAGGAACAAGTCACTTCCATTACGATTATGCAGTATGAAGTTGCAGTAGAAATAAAGGCCAAATTGTAAGTGTACATGCACACACACTGACATCCACTACCCCGGCATCCTGCTGATCCAAATAGGAAAGTGTCTTGACTGTATCTACCTTAGCTGAAGGGCAGCTAACACTAGAAATTTGGGGTTGCCAGTTAAGCAGTATATTGAACTTCCCATTAACTGATTCCTTAAATTGTGAAGCAGGAATGGGAGGGAAGGAAAGAGAAGGAGGGGAAGGAAGGAACAACCAACTACAAGACGCTTGCATCTTTAACCACTGATTTTCCCGCTATGGACTTGCCACAAAAGCTCTCTACTTGCAGACCGTACACTAACAGATAAGCACATGAACATGATGAACGGCCATCAATTACCAGCCCTCACGTGAATTCAGGAGCTAAGCTACACGTGGCATACAACACTTACCATCCTCATACACCAACTTTGCAGTCTGATTAACGTCAGCTACATCCTGAGCTTTTTCTGATGCTGCAACCTGAATGGAATTTGCAGATTAGCCTTAGATGCAACCATACGTTCCAGCCTTTAAGGTCAACAAAACTCATAACAATTCAAATGGAAGTCTGCATCGAGTTGAACACAAATTAATTCATTTGTAGTGTTAGTTTAACAGCCAAACAAGTATGAAGGACAAAGTGAAATTTTAGAGGTATCTGCTCTGAAGCGCCCCAGTACCTCCTGTTTATTCCCCTTTAAAACTCTCATGGATTAGCGGATGCATTCGGCAGGAAAAAGATACTAAACACTTTCGGTGGGCAGAGACTGACTAGACAGTCAATGAAGCGTACTGCTTTGAGCATTACCAGCATAGCTGTACAGCGGCTCTGTTAAGTTCCCGATGACAGGTCCCATCAGGTGTAATCACAACAGGAGGTTAAGTCTGCAAACAATAGTTCTACACATCCCATGTTATTCAGTTGGGACTCACCTGGGTGACAAGAATGTAGAGTCTTCCGTGAAGACGGGAAAGCTTTTGCAAAGTTTTTACTCTGCTCTCCATTAACTGGTATAGCATTCCCAGCTGAGGAATAAGGTCTGGCAACTTGGGAGAAGAGAAGGACAAAGAAAAATGAAGCTGCTAATCAACACATCAGAAATGTCTGATTTTTAAATTTTAAACTACTTTTGTAGATTTGGGGCAAGCAATCCTTGCTCACATTATTGCAGACAGAAGGGAGAGCTGCGGGTTCACAGAAACCACTTGCAGCCTGATCAGTTAACATTTAGCCATGTTTAGAAACACAACTACTTTCAAAACATGGCAATTCTTATACTACTTTTCCCTTCCACAGCCACTGCTGTAAAGCAGGTACTGAAGCACTATTCGGAAAGCTGTGTAAATGGAAACCAAATATACACCAACGTACAAATGCAGCCTCAGCAAAGTGTGCAAGTTGTGATGCACAGCAATCCTATAAAAAATGGGAGAAAGGATCAACAGTGACAAAATGCCTTTGTCTTAACCAAGCAAGCGTGCTTTATCCATCACTTGTCAAGCAAGGCTGGACAGAAGCTACAACATTACTTACTACCCTGCCAACTTGGCACACTTCTGCCCTATAAATCTAGTCATGCCCAAGACGGCCTCGAGATGAACATTACAACAACAAGGCAAATTTAGATCTACAAGATTCAGCAACACAGGTTAGATTACTCTTTGACAGTAATTTTGTTCCCTAACTCTCACAGGTATGACATAACTTATCTTGGTTTGACTTCAGGATGACTATAATCATGTCACGAATGACTAAGACAAACAATTTATAACCAATGTGCAGCAATTTGGCAAAAGTGGCAGAAGTATAGCCTTCTGTACATTGATTTGGGCAATGCCATATGAGGAGAGCAGAAGACAGATACCTGAAGGAAGAACACACATATATTTAAATATGTAAATCTAGTTTTAGTTACACGCATTAGCATTAATGCAAAATACTTACTGTGGAAAGGTAGGATGCATGTTGAGTAAAAACAGATTTCAGCCATCGAACCATTAGTGAGGCACTAGAAAAGAAAAATAAACTATATCAAAGAGATATTGGCTGAGAAACATCCATTTCAAATTCTAGATGCTAAATAGTTCTATGGAAAGTGCTCCTCTTTCATTATATAAGAACACAATTGCGGATGGAAATAAAACAATTTCACTATCCAGATGGGATACTTATGCAAGTTATTTGTTAGGAAAAGAACAGACATTTAAGTGAGTGATTAAAACTAGACATATCCAGGGGTCTCTGTTCCTGATGTCTTTTATGGGAGGTTTCAATGAATAAAAGACCAAAGCATGCTACTTTTTTCTCTACCTATAATGAGGGAATTTTAATTTATTAAAAAACAAAACAAAACCAAAAAACAAACAAAACACACACACACGAAAACAAAACAAAACACACACAAAAAGCCCACAACTAACACCTCAACACAATTAAGAACATCAAAGCTATCCTTATAACAATATAACAAGATGGGGTGGGCAGGGAAGACGACCTGGTTTTGTTACTGATTAAACACAACAGCAAGCCATGTCTAAATATATTTGATAATTAAACCAAAGAAGCTACTTTATTTTACATATTGATCAGGTCTGCAATGTCAATATTCTGGGTTTTCAGATACTTTCTCGAGGTTATATGCTCACTTCAGGTATCCTTTTCCCTTTCTAATTTCACTTCAGCCATCCTAGCAAAGCGCTGCCTTAATAAAAGTTCCTCTTGCACCCACCATCAGGTGAGATTTTTACCTCAAGATGCTGCAGTTTAATTACAGTTACTATGGAAATCAATCACATAGATGGAGGGAGGGACCAGAACACACACACTAGAAAAGTCTCAGGTGAATTAAACTGTAGTTGAGTTGTCTCTCACCTGTATGGGTTGCCCTGCAATCTCTTCGTAAGCTGAAAGGACAAAAATAGTCAGCAGTAAGTAACAAACACATAATGAGTTTGAAACCACAATGTTACATCCATTTGACCGTCCTAATATTGCGACAGAAAGATCTCCAGGCGTTTGAAGCTGGCTAGGATTAACCACCGCCAGGCTCCAGAACACGACATTGCTGGCTCTACCACCCTATACATAGGCTGATAACTTGCAGAAGCTGATTTTCATTATTACAATAAAACTGGGACTCTTAACAGGCAATATATTCAGAGAAGCTTAAAGCTGGCAGGAATACATAGAAGGAAATCCCTTCGTTTATGTCTCTGTGTATCTGCTCAGTAGAGCAGCTGTTACAAGATGGACAAGTTGGGGAAACAAGTGAAGGTACTATCAGGCAAAGGCTGTTTCACAGAACAAATCAGCCTCTGGAGAGGACAGTTAAATGAAGATCTGTCCATCCACTGAGATAATGTACACTTGCACTTAGATCCTCTGACAAGGGTTCTAGGGAAGAAAGGCTGCACCTCATTAACATAAGTCTAAGAAGGTGTCACAACATATGCTTCAATGAAGTCTAAGCACTCAGAACCAGGCCATCTGCATGATTCAGTTAAGATCAGTACCACAAATAAAAGTGAAATCTTACTGGTGGCAAACACATTAAAATACAAGAGAAATCTAACAGTTATCTTATAGAGTGCCATTAGCATAACAAGAGCAACTCATCAATGTTTAGTTTAAACAAAGTAGTGTCTAGATAAGGCTAATCATTAAAATATTTCTGTCCAAACACTTATTTTATTTAATACCACAGAATAAGCACTTCAGAAGCCAAATCCCTTTTAAAATTGTAACTAAGTGATGTTGCAAAGCTTAAATACAGCAACCAAAAGAGGAAAGAAATTGCCTCTCAGTTTTCAAGTGCTATCTAAACTCACTGCTTTAAGTACATATTTTATTTTTCTTTCTCTCACATGAGTACCATATTTATGCTCATGCAACCTGCTCTGGACAGTACTGCTAGTTCCATATTTTAAATTATCATCCATTTTAATAGTTTAAAAGAAGAGGCAATGGTAATTTTTTGCCACAGACTAAACAAGGTGTAGCTTAACTACTTCTTTTTCCCACATAATCATTTAAGATACTACTACCTGATCTAATGCTCATCCTAGCATTGACAGTGGCACTTTGTCTTTTGGTCAAGCTTCAGTCAGAGAAGTTAAGATTATATAGAGTTAAATTAAGAAAAATTTCTGTCCTGTAAAACTACCAAACCGATTTCATTGATAAAAATAGAGACACATATCCTGGACTTTCCCCAAATAGAACACAAACCAAATGTGGTTTGTATGACAGTACAAGAAACGTAGTCTCCCCTACCTCATGCAGCAGTGGAATGACAGCATGTATAGGCATTCTGGCTACTGTGTTCTTTATTACGTGTTCTTTCCTTGTGTTAAGTACTCTCTGTTAAAATGGAAAAATATGATCAGAGAATCATTCAGTTTTAATCTATATGAGCAATGAGCACCATCAAAAATTCCTGGCTTTAAATTTCTTTTCCTATTCCACCACCTTTGTATCCCAAGATGAGGACAACAAGTAAAAGAAGATTTACTACGGAAAGGAGTTCCATTTTTCTAGTCAGCTACAATTAACAAAATAAGGCACTTGATCTAAACATCTAAACACACCTAAAACAATCCAGCATTGTCTCTAGCCCACCCACCCCATATTAGAAACAAAACATCACAGGCACATTAAAATTTCCCTCGCTATTTTCCGTGCTTGAATTCTGTAAATACCCATCACCAGCATCTGCATCAAACAATTTCTATTCAGCTTCAGATTCTTAAGAATTCACTTCCCTGCCCCAGACTATAATTTCCTCTTTGTCCAAGTGCAACAGCAAGCTTTCCAAGTGAAACTGTTGTCATCAACAGATTTTTCAAACAGTACCTACTTGGAAACCACACACTCAGGAGACTAAGCACAGATCATGCTCCAGCTCAAACTAGAGAGATGTCTGCGTGAGTAACATTGCTTGTAAATCATCTGAACTGTGACGTAACAAATTTATCATAAACAGTAGCAGCTCAAAGTTCATGGACTGACTCAGAAAGCAAGGCAGATAACAACAACAAAAAAAGGTAATACCGCTATTATAATTCATAATACCACTGCCTTGAGCGGCAAATCAGCAAAAAGCAGCTGGAAGAAATAACAGGTTCTCAACTGTTCAGCCTACCCAGCTTTCAGGAAGGCTCCTCACAAGTCCCAGTGAACAGATTCAACAGTATACAACGATCTTTTACCACTTACATTTAAGATTTCTGCATCGTTGCTTTCCAAGCCCTGAACCAGCAGTACCGCAAAGCTATCTGTTTGAGGAAGGCCACCTGGAGTTTTCACTTTGCTCACATCAATATCCAATGCCTCTAGGCGCTCCTCGATGCTTTCCTGGAGATGGCAAACAAGGGCAGTGCTGTTTCAGTGCAGTTTCTCAGGAACATCAGCTGAAAGCTAAGTACCTAACCCACAGCATTTCCTCCGATTCTGCTGGAAAATAGCACAAAACTTTGCATATTCTTTTCAATGTACTGACAGAGAATAGGCTGACGAAAAAAAGGGAGGATGAAGCTTTGACTGAAAAGCAGTAACACACCTTCAGCACAGAGAGACAGACACAAGTGTGTGACAAAGTTCTGTAGGAACATGGCAGAGCCACGGGCAGGGCAAGGCACACAGGGCTTCAACAGGGAAAAGGTTTTGAGCAGAGGGAAGTCTCTTTCATACAAAATGATGACATCATTAACTTTGCTTCCACACCAAACAAAGCAAGTCCAAGTTCACCTAAAGAAGTTCAACCATGATTTATGGTACTAGTTTCTCCGTTATTGCTGTGCTGAAAAGAGGAAGCACTTTACCTGTGACTCTCCCGGTTTCCTCTTGTTTTTCTTTTTTTCCTTTCCAGAGGATGGAGCTTTGACAGCTGTACTATGTCCTGGAATGCCAGGCACTAGAACTTTGGTGTCCGAGTTCACAACAGGCGTCTTAACCTAGTAGACAGGGATAACCACACTGGTAAGAATTGCTAGTATCTTGAGCCCTCTTCCAATTTAAAATACTGATTTGGGGACTCCCATGTACATGGTAAAACCAGCATGCCACAACCATTTTCTAGACATATATGTTAGAAGAATCCTAAATTTTTAGAAGCAATTAATAACCTCAAGGAAAACTCAGCTAGTTTTCATAATTAACTAAAGAAACGGCCTCTTTGGATTCACCTGTGAATGATTTTTCTTACAGGTTTGTTCCGTAACACTCACTGAACTAGATGTTTGTATCTAGCTACAAATAACTGGATGTTTGCTAGCAACAGACACCACATGTACTAATAGTCATTAGATTAGATTAATTCAGCTTCCATTGGAAGGTAAGAACTGATCAAAACCAGCAGCACAATCTAGCAGTAAAAGTAGTTACTATTCACTTCAATCCCACCAGTTTTCTTCTAGGGATTGCCCAGATGCAGAGCTCTGTAGTCTGAATTAGAGTATGATCACGATGACAGAGCAACCTTAGGTTATACCAAACAAAGTATGGCATATCCATCTTCAATGAATACAAAGGAGATTGAATTTTAAAGACAATATATTTAAAACCAAGCGCTCCCCTGACCCACAGAGGACGTAAGGGAGTATGCCAGTTCCAGATTATCAAGAATGCTACCTGCTACTTCCAGAACACTTCTTTAACCACAGTGCTTTTGAGCAGGCTCTTTTTGGAAGCATCTGCCCAAACTTCTGTACTTGTGAGAGTCCTGATGGGTGCCCACTAAAGTAACAGAAGTATAATCTACTACAGTAAGCAACACAACTTCCATATGCTGCCCGTACAAGTAAAATAATTGTATTTTGTGACTCAAGAATTTTGCCATAGAACAGCAATGGTCTTAAAATACCCTTTGCTCACCACATTATCACTGACATTCACCCCACATGGCATGCTCAGACAGCCAAGAGAAATGCGTCTTCACTGGAATTCAGCTAAAAGCGAAACCAAGTTGGGTATCATCACCGCATGCCAGGGCGTTCCTACAGCTCTCACTGCATTTCAGCTCTGCTACCCACCAGCTCCAGGACAGAGGACTCAGCAAAAAACCCCACCTGGCTGATGGAGCACCAGATCCGATAGGTAACTTGAGGGTTAGAAAAACCGCGCTGTCTGCTCACTTCACTGATACTGCAAGCATTTCAAATCTTCAAGGCCTTGAATATGCACACTGAATAAGAACTTCGCAGACTGTCTCTAAACCCTCAGGGGATCCTGCACGAGAGAAAATGGTGGCAAGTGGCCTTTGTGGACACTGTTGCCATCTGAGGGTCAAGCTCACATTCTCAAGTGCCATATCCACGTGAGAGGAACACACGAAGGCCACCTCGAGAAAGAGCCAAAAGGACATGCCATTTAAGGCTCCATGACATCTTATTTACACTCTCAAACTAAGCCATCCCGACTTCACCCCAAATCTTCAGGGTCAAAGAGGCTGTACAAACTGTTGGACTCGAGGGGAAGGACTAATCTCAAGCAGAAAATAAACCATCAGCCAGTCCTGTGTACCAAGCAGAGCTGCTGAGAACAGGACTTGCTATGAGCTACAGGAGGTTAACTGTGTGCGAGAGCGTATCAGGACACACGGCAGCCACGAAGCACACTTCACCCACACCTGCCTCCTAACTGTACTTTACAGTATCACTACTGATATATCCAGATTTGAACAGTTTGCACAGTAGCCGATGTATGTCATCACAAGCAGCAAAGTTCCAAAAGTATGGTGTCTGACATGTCTAGAGGAAAATGTTTACAAAGTGGCTGACATTGTAAATATGCTTGGAGGAAAGAACCCAAGATGAGTATTCTGAGCAATTAAATGACAGGTGTCCATTACAGAATACTCTTATCTCCAATCCACACAGCGAGAGGGCACAACTGGAAACATCAGAAAATATAGCATGAAATACTGTTTTTAGAAAAGGAATCTAAAGGCAACAGGAGAAAAATGTTATAAATAATTGCTAAAACAGTTTGTGAACATGTTTCACAGGCAGACATTTTTCATATGACAACTACTTCGAAAGACTTACGCTTGCTGAAACTGAGAGACTCGAGGAACACAAACGGCTGCTGTAACTCAGTAAAGGCTGGTTAATTCAAAATGCGGTTAGTTACACTGTCAAAGTCACTTGATACCAGAAAAAAACAGAACTCCCAAACTGGATTTTTAGAAATATTCTTTGTGTGTGGTTTTTTACTGCCAAGTCGTAACAACTATTTTGATTATTAACTTGTTCTAAATGGGAAACAATTGATGTTCTGCCATCCCAAGCAACACTTCTGAAGAAAACAGCTTTGAAAATTAGTATTTCAAATGACCAGCTTTTTAAATGCACTTGTAATAAATATCCTTACACCTACGAATTGGCATTCAGATCTCATCTCTGTGTAATGGAAACAAATTAAAAACCAAGCTTCTTTCTTTAGACCCTTAAAAGGAGACTGATGTGACAATTAAAAATTGTTGAACATATTTGTTTACAAACTATTGCTCCTACTTCTTCTTTGACTTCTGATACAGTCAGGTCAATAAAAGTTGGCTCATCTGTTACCGTGAAAGACATCACAGCATTCTTTTCTTTCCTATCTGATCTGATCTGCCTGGAAGACACAAACAGTACACATTATTTACCATAGCACAAACAGCACCCTTTGCACCTAAAAAGCATTATAAAGCCTATAAATTACCAGCAACTGTGGCAGTATCTACCCCACTCAAAAATACTCATGCTGTAATTTCAGCTTTCAGATTAATAAGTGTTCTAAATTCCAAGTGCAAATTAACTCCAAAGTGAAATTTAGCAAGAAAACTCTGCATAAACCTCACAGCAAACTTGCTGATAGTACACTCTGGTCCCTCGTCCAAATCATTATTGAATATATTGAATAATATAGGCCCCAGTACTGACCCCTGAGGCACTGCACTAGATACTGGCCTCCAACTGGACTCCGCCCCATTGACCACAACTCTCTGGCTTCTTCCCTTCAGCCAGTTCGCAGTCCACCTCACTACTCGATCGTCCAGACCGCACTCCCTCCGTTTAGCTATAAGGATGCTGTGGGAGACTGTGTCAAATGCCTTACTCAAGTCAAGGTAGATCACGTCCACTGCTCTGCCATCGTCCATCCATCTTGTTTTGTCCTCATAAAAGGTTCATCAAGCATGACTTCCCCTTGGTAAAGCCACGTTGATTGCCGCTAATGACCCTCTTATCCCTGATATGCCTTGAGACGCCTCCAAGGATAAGTCATTCCATCAGTTTCCCAGGGACAGAGGTGAGGCTGACGGTTCTATAGTTACCCGGGTCCTCCTTCTTGCCCTTTTTGAAGACCGGAGTGACATTTGCTTTCCTCCAGTCCTCAGGCACCTCTCCCATTTCCCAAGACTTGGCAAAGATGATGGAGAGTGGTCCAGCAATGGCCTCAGTCAGCTCCCTCAGCACCCGCAGGTGCATACCATTCGGACCCATGGATTTATGGATGTACAGATTGACTAACTGCTCCCTAACCCAGTCCTCATCAACGAGGCAAACTCCTCCATTTTCCTGCCTTCCTCTGGGGCCTTAGTGGCATGGGGCTCCTCAGGGCAGCCTCTGTCAGGGTAGACAGAGACAAAGAAGGCATTCAGTAACTCTGCCTTCTCTGTATCTTCTGTCACCAGGACACTCACCTCGTTCATCAGTGGGCCTACATTGCCTCTGGTGTTAGTTTTATCTGCCACGTATTGGAATAAGCTCTTTCTGTTGTCCTTGACCCCTCTCGCCAGGTTTAAATCTAAGAAGGCCTTAGCTTTCCTAGTTGCCTCCCTACACCCTCTGACAACAGCCTTGTATTCTCCCCAAGTGGCCAGCCCCTCCTTCATGATCTGTAAACTCTTCTCTTCCACCTGAGCTTACCCAGCAGTTCCCTGTTTAACCACACAGGTCTCCTGGCTCCCTTCCTTGACTTCCTACATGTCGGGATGCTCTGATCTTGTGCCCGGCAGAAAGAGTCCCTGAACACTAACCAACTATCTTGGGCCCCCTTACCTTCAAGCAGCCTTGCCCATGGAATTTCCCATAGGAATTGCCTGAAAAGGCCCAAGTTTGCCCTGCTGAATTCCAGGGCTGCAATTCTGCTTGCTATCCTGTTCCTGCCACACAAGATCCTGAACTCCATGGTCGCTGCAACCAAGGCGGCCCTCAACCTTTACCACTTCAACTAGACCCTCTTTGTTCGTGAGGATGAGGTCCACTTCTCCTAGTCGGCTTCCCCACCATTTGCATCAGAAAGTTATCGTCAAGGCACTGGAGGAACCTCCTGGACTGTGGCTGCCTGGCTGAGTAGTCCTTCCAGCAAACATCAGGGAAGTTAAAATCCCCCATGACAGCCAGGGTATGTGATTGTGAGGATGCTCTCAGCTGTCTGTAGAAGGCCTCATCAACTTCCTCACCCTGATCCGGTGGCCTATAATAGACACCCACAACAGTATCACCCTTGCCAGTCTGCCCCTTAATTTTCACCCATAGACTCTCGACTCGCCCCTCATCCGTGCCTGGACAATACTCAATACATTGTAGTTGCTCTCTCACGTAAAGAGCAACTCCACCACCACGCCTGGCTGGTCTGTCTTTCCTGAGAAGGACATAGCCACCCATGACCACATTCCAGTCATGTGTGCTGTCCCACCATGTCTCCGTAATTGCCACCAGCCGTTATCAAAGCACCCAAAGCTCTGCCTGTAGCACCAGTCCTGTGGCCAATTGTTTACAAACTGAATTTTTCTATTCCATCCCATATCATCAGCCAAAACTGGAAGGAGGGAAGAGAAAATCACTTGAGCCCCAGACTCTTTCACCATCCGTCCCAAGGCCTTGAAATCTTTTTTCATTCCCCTCAGACTGTGGGATGCAGCTTCCTCCCCATCTGTCTGGAAGATCAGCAGTGGGTAGTAGTCTGCCGGTTGCACCAGGTTGGGGAGCGTCCTGGTGATGTCCCTGATCCGAGCTCCAGGTAGACTGCACACTTCCCTACGATGAGGGTCAACTCTGCACATTGGGCCCTCTGTCCCTCTCAGAAGCAAATTGCCTGCTACAATTACCTTTCTTTCTTTCTTATTTGAGGCAGTCTTGAGGTGTGGGGTCGACTGCCCCTTTCTATGTGACCTCGTAGGTGGGCCTTCCACCACATCCTCACCTACCTCCTCTTCAAGACCCAGGGCCTCAGACCTATTATGGAGGGGCACCTGGGGAAGCAAAGCAGGTAGGGAGGGAGGTTGCCCAAGGCCCCGAACTGGAACTAGCTTCCAACCCTCATCATCTTTTCTGTTCCCTACCTCTGCCCGACAGCGACAGGGCAGGGACTGTCTCAGGTCTTCTCCCTCTGCCCAAAAGGGCAAGGGATTCATCACCTTTTGGGGGGTATCCCCCTGGAGCCTCTCTGAGTAGCACACCTATGCATTCAAATGTTTACTGTAGCACGACAGCTCCATCCACCCCGGGCTGCAGCCACAACACGCGCTGACTCCTGCTTGGTGCCACCTGCACACCCTGGCAGGCCCGTGTGGCAAGGTCCTGTCCCCTCAGCTGGGCTGGCCAGCCAGACCCAGTCCCGTGCCAAGTGGCCACAGGGTGTTCGGCCATGCGGAGGCAGATGCCACCAGTCTGGGAGCCTGGGCTGTACCTGCTCAGCTTGTACTGAGGTCGGTATGAAAGAAGAAGATCAGGAAAGGCGTAGGAGTGTAAGGATGAAAATCAGCCTTGGCACTAACTTTTCCAGCGCATCTCCACATTTTTGTACTAATTACTTTCATTGTACATGCAAGCTGATTCACTCAGGACTGGTTAGCTCTGATATAGATGACAGGAGCCTGAACTTTCCTGTGCCACCTGACGTTCCATACTGCAGTAAAAGACGTGTAAGACACAGGGGCTCAGGAACTACAGCCTGAGATCGCCAGGGTAGCAGTTTAGCATTAATGGAAACAGTCCTGGAATGTGAAGTTCACTTTTTGGCGTGATTACACTGGCTTCATTTCACCGAGCACACTGGCATTTAAAAAATATTATCTCTCAAAGGTATTCACTGGATTAGGAAAAGAGCAAATTATTGTTAATTATGTCATCCTGAAAACATAATCAGACTTAAATTTCTGTATCTTCTATTTAATCAAAGTGTACAAACAGCAATAGAAGTGTCCTTCTCATTAAACTGAGAAGCCTCTCCGCATTTCAGAGCCACTAGCGTTTAAGTATACGTTGAAACATTTAACGATATGAAACTGTCACATGTAATAGGCAAAATAAAACTTAATATTCTTAATGTAGTATGTTTCCTAGTTGCATATCACCTGAACATAAGATGTGTCAGTCTACTGATCTCACTAGTTCTGTGATCTGCCTCCAGCACACAGTTGCTACGCAATGCTTGGGAAAGAGATAAAACCCAGCAGTGCTGTAATACAATAAATAATTGTTACAGCATCATAAAGTGAAAAGAGATCAGTCTTTTCTGACCCCTGCAAGATATTAAATTTGCTGTATTTATTCTCTTCCAAGATACTGGACAAACTCAGACTCAATGATCTCACAGAAAGAAAGAAAATCCCTTTTGAATACTGGTTTACTAAGGATAATGAAGTTGAAATACAAACCACCTAATCTGCAATGTGTAGCTTCAGACCTGATCCAACTTTTCTGAAAGTTCACAGGTATTTTTACTCCGAACAGCATCAATTTGAGGCTCATCATGAGTGTATAACATTTAGGAACACACAGCTGGGGATAAAAAAAACAGAGCTTTAGCTGAAATGAAGAGACAAAAATCAGAGATCAGGGTTCCATTTGCAGACAAGAGAATCATAAAAATGTTGGCTGGAAGTCATCTAGTCCAACAGATTCTAAGACGATGTGCACCGTGCCCTTTCTGCAGACAGGAATGGGGTTGATGAGTTCCCCAGGTCCTCCACTTTCTTGCCTTTCCAAAAATCTGGCATAACATTGTTATTTTCAGTCATTGTGAATTTGCTGGCCTCCTTTCCAACTACCGTAAGTTGTCATAGACATCATAGACAGCCCCACAAGCACATCAGCCTGCTTTTTCAGGACGCTTGGGTCCATCCAGCTCTATGGATTTGAATACATGCACCTTCTGTAAGGCCGTCCCTGACTTGTTGCTTCTCTGATGTTGGCCTCCCTTCTCATTTCCAAGCTGCACTCACACGCACATAGGTCTCGGACCAGGCTTTGTGCTCAGGTTAAAAAAAAATCCAACACTTTTGCCTTTTCCTTTTACCAGTGGACAAATACTTCCACTGAACTTCCTTGTACTACTGGAGTACCTTCTTGTTGGCTTTCACGTTTGCTACTCTTTCATCTCCAGCTGGGATTTGATATGATTTTGGATTAATTACTTAGGTCAATATTTTAAAAAATGCCCACTATTTTGGCTTCATAATTTGACTTGAAGGCAAGAACTGACACAAGATTAGGATATCATTCAACCTGGGGGATCTATGTAGGGAATCTAAGCCCTCAAAACAGTCAACAGACAGTGAGGTTGGAACTCGTGGAAGTGGTGTGAAAATCCCCAATGAAATTGCTAGCTGGCCAACCAAAAACTCAGGCAGACTTAGCAGATACAAAGGAGTGGTTTATAGCACCTCCTGACTATGATTTCTGTGAAAGGAAATAACTCCTATCTAGGGTCTCACTAGGGTGTCATTTCAAAACTACATGTGAGCACTCAAACATTTCCAAAAGACTTTGCAGCCAAATGTTTATAATTTGGGTGCTACAACACCACATATTCTTCAACAAGGTCCTAATGTTCTTCAAGGCTGAGGAAATTAAGATCAAAAGCCTTGCTCAGGATCATGGAGCAGGTCAACAGCCAAGCCAGACACAGACCTTCGTTTTCTTCCCAGCTCAGTCAATGACACTGGACTGCATTGCCTTGTACAATTGTATGCAGAACAGAGAGCACAACATATTATTGCAAAAGGACGGATTGCTAAGAAAGCAAACAGGTAAATTCTTGCACACTAAGGACACGGTGTAAAGTGAGACCACGTACTCTGTAGCTCTTCATGGAGACACGGTCAGAAAATAAAAAAAAAAAGGCAATTAGGACCCTGGAGCAACGTAAATCTGTGATATACCATGTACACATGTAATATTACAAACAATATCAAGACTAAGGAGGAGTCAGACCCTAGTCAGTCAGACAGAGGATGCTAACAAGCATCAAGAGGTACTCAAATTTTATTCAGTGTGTTAAATGGATCTCAGGAGGGGTCTATGAGTCAGATCCTCTTTCAGGGGAATCTCACATGAGAATCTGAAAGCTGTCAGCACCAGCGCCACGACAAAAATTGCACAGTACAGAGAGAGTAACACATGTATGGAGAGCTCAAACAGAGTGATGTCAATCAAGCAGCAACTGAGGAGAGAGGTGACAGCAGTGCACACAGAAATGCTCTAGTGAGTCATGTCAGGAGAAAGGGAGCAGATTAAGCTGTTAACTCATTGCACAGACATTCACTCGCTCCTCATAAAACCAACACACAGCTGTAACAGTTGTCACAACTCAAAGCCTCCTCCCAGAGTAATGACAATTATTCATACTTCCAAACATGACATCTGGGAGACAAGTAATACTAACAAACAAGCTGTCTTTTGTAATACATGGCATTAAAACTACCTAGTCAGAGAAGGACTAGATCTTTATAACAGTACCTAATATTAAAAATAATAAAAAGCATTCATTAAGAAGACACTCCGTAGGGAATTATCTGGCTAAAGGTGTTTTTGTCTCAAACTGAAAATGTATCAGAACAAAACTTTTGATAGAAATATACCAATCTGTATCATACTTCCATCTCAAAAAAAGTGGAATTTCTGTTAGCAGAAAGAGGGATCAATACTCACCTCACTGCAAACACCATTTGAATGGACAAATCCCAGCTATGAGCCAGACAGAACAGTATCTCAAGGCTGACACTCATGGGGAAGAGAGTGGTCTGGGCTGTGGGTCTATGGTGTGAGCAAGGATATATGCCAGGCTGCTCTGCAGGACAGGAGAGAAAGGCCTGACAAGGAATCACACACCTAACACTTGAAAAGGTGTTGTCTTCATTACAACATACAACAATTAAAGGTAAAAAATGAATTAATGACAAACAAAAACTTTCCTAAGATATTCTTTTATGAACCTAATTCTTTCAAAGCCTAAAGCAGTTTTTAGCTTTAGAAAATACTGGGGTAAGAAAGCAGGATAAAATCTAAGATGTAGAAAAGCAGATAACCCAGCATCAACTTCATGCGCCTGTTCCACTCCTGGAAACACAATATTAGACTGAGAAAGATCTGATCTAGCCTGTGTTCCCAATAACTCACAAAGCCAAATCTCATCTTCCACATTTGGTCCAATTCCCATGCTTGGCCCACTCTCCAAGTCCACATGAGAAAAGAGGGCAAGCCACATTGCTCATCAACACAATCCTACCACCTGTGTGCTTGGATCCATCACAGGATGCTGGCAGCCTGCAGAACATAATGCAGAAGGCTAAATGCCCTCCAAAATTGCTGTATGCATTTCTGTTTGAATGCCATGTGTGAGATCTCTATACTATACGCCAGAAATGAGAAAGGAAACAGCAGAAAGGAAGGATACCTAATTTAGCAGGTTGCAAGTGGACACATCTCCACTGATTCAGTCAGGAACAATGAATGAATGAATTTCCAAAGACCACTTGAGATTTGAAGAAACTGTATGTAACACAAGGACGTGAAAGTTTTCAACACCAGCACTCTGTGCTGTGAAGATTCAACTTCTGCTGAAGAATCATGCTGAACTTGAGAGCTGATAGTGACGAGTGAAAAAGAGCTAAAGAATAAAAAGAGAGCTCCACAGACTTCAAAATGTCATTCTTTATAACTGTATGCCTGCACCACTGGTATTGCTTGTCTTCCCAGATCAGGGCTTTCCTGCCACTTGTCCTACTTGATGAAACCTGGATTGATCTGGCACTTGTATCAACAGCTTCTGAGAGAGACGAATGTCAATAGCTGTTATAATGAGTAGAGATTCAGGATAATCTTACAGTCTTTACAGCAGCAGAGACTCTGCATAGAATGTTTAGGATTGGTCTCCTAATTTTAATTACGGAGTTGTATTTGTTATTTTGACGAGGGAAACAAAGAGTCCCTGTGCAAGGAGAAAGAGGAGTACAAAAGGGAGCAACAGGGACACAGGGCTAGCTAGTGGTCCCAAGTCTGACCTAACCCTCCCTATGCTATAAAATTATCACCTGAAGTCTACCATCTTTTCAGGCAAGGCAACAGCAAAGGCTATGAGCAGTGTTAGGAAAAGAACATGCCAAAAGGGCAAGTCAGTGTATTCAGCTACTAGGAAAATATTCTATCTATGTCACCATACTGACTAGTCCTGGCAATCTGTATTTACACTTGGCAAGAGTCCAGCACTAGCACTGATAGTTTGTTGAAGGGATTACACTCGCTTTATCAAGATAAATGGATAATAATAATAATACTACTAAAATATGGAATTGTCACAAGCTTATCTTCCAGCCTCCTCCAGTCTGTCTGAAGGCACAAAACAGCTCCAACCTCTGTGGTGGTGGTGGTGCAGAGTGCTATACTCTCTCTAAGAATCAAACATTTTTGAATCTCTATAAATGTCTGACAATGGTTTTGATTGCTGGGTGACAACAAAAACCCTGGCAGATGTATTGTTAACCTCCTCTCCCCCCCACTTCCCCCTTTTACCCCTCCCTCTCCCCACTTCCCACTAAGAACAGGCGATTGGGAGGGAAAGAAGGACAGAGAGAAGAGAGTTGGAAAAAATTAAAGATGTTTTACTAATGCTACTGATAAGAATAGAGAAAATAATACAAAATATACAAAACCAATCTTGAAAGTCTCAGCAACTGCAGAGCTGGCAACCAAAGTCCTGGATTGGACTCTGCAGCCAACCGGAGCTGGATTCAGTCTGTCACTAGGCCTCAGTTCGCAGGGACAACTAGCAAAGTCCTCTCCTAATGTCGGCCATAAGCAGAAGGGAAAAGGCAAAAAGGGACGAGATCCTCGTGATCTCCCACATTTATATGAAGTATTCACATGAATGGAATGTTATACACAGTTGGTCAGTTTCTTGGTCACCGGTTTCTCGTCGCCCCTCTCGCGAGATGTCCATCCGTGCTTATCAATAAGTTTGCATTCCATTGCTAGGTTTACCAAAACATGTGTCTGGTTCTCCAGGAAAATGCAGCCAATATGAAGGCTTTAGCTGACAGGCAAAATCACTAAAAGAGAAACTTGTTTTTAACAAAACCAGGACAATGTGATGCTTTGTGCAACATTCAGAATTAGGGCAGGTTCTCTTCATGCAAACGAATATCTCTGTTCCTATTTCCCAATGAACTCTGGAAGATATTTTAAGACATCACACCTGCTCTGGGCAACAGATTACCCTGATCAGTGAAGTGACCCCACCTGTTGTTCTGTTTTATCAGACTAAAGCCATAAAATCTCTCATTACAAAATTTCCTTTTAGCACTTAAAGAGCTGAAGGTTGGGACCCCAACTACAGCTGTTTGATGAAGAAGCAGCACTCACAGAGAACAAAAATATGAGCAATATAAATAATGTGATGAAAAAAGTTCTTCAAGGGTCAGAGCAAGCATTCAGCAGGACAACGGCTCAGAAATGAAGAAGTCTGACACTGCCACACACAACTGCGACACGGGACTGCTGGGCTCTGAATACAGAGCTGTGAACAGTCCCTTAGCATGCTGATCTAATCAGCTATCTCTAAGACAGCAGAAAAGATATCATAAAAATCCTTATTATTTGATAAAGTCCTTCAGAAAAGGACCTGAAAGTTGTTGCTGAAGTGCAAAGCATTAAATTACATACGGCTAAATCATGTCATATATTAGAGTAACTTATCTGTTGCCCTAGCACAGGGGTGTCAAACTCATTTTCACTGGGGGCCACATCACCATCGTAGTTGCCTTCAAAGGGCCGAATGTAATTTGGATTAGGATTCAGCCTGTGGGCCTGGTGTTTGCCACTCAGTTACGTGCATTTTTCTCCTTTATCACCGACACTGTCTTATAACACAAAAGACATATTGGTTTTTGTCCTTGAAACACAAACATGTATTTGCATCCCATCTATCATTAAATTTCCTTCCTTCTGTATCAATCTTTCTCTTACTGGACATTTTGGGATTCAAATTGTTCCACCAAAGATGGTATGGGGAATCACAGGATCACAGAATGTCAGGGATTGGAAGGGATCTCGAAAGATCATCCAGTCCAATCCCCCCACTGGAGCAGGAACACCCAGATAAGGTTACACAGGAAGGTGTCCAGGCGGGTTTTGAATGTCTCCAGAGAAGAAGACTCCACAACCCCCCTGGGCAGCCTGTTCCAGTGCTCTGGCACCCTCACTGTAAAAAAGTTTCTTCTCATATTTAAGTGGAACCTCTTGTGTTCCAGTTTGTACCCATTGCCCCTTGTCCTATAATTGGCTGTCACTGAGAAGAGCCTGGCTCCATCCTCGTGACACTCACCCTTTACATATTTATAAACATTTATGTGGTCACCCCTCAGTCTCCTCTTCTCCAAGCTAAAGAGACCCAGCTCACTCAACCTTTCCTCATAAGGGAGGTGCTCCACTCCCTTCATCATCTTTGTTGCCCTGCGCTGGACTCTCTCCAGCAGTTCCCTGTGCTTCCTGAACTGAGGGGCCCAGAACTGGGCACAATATTCCAGATGTGGTCTCACCAGGGCAGAGTAGAGGGGGAGAAGAATCTCTCTCCAGACTTACCTGCCACACAGTGGATACAAAAACAGATAGATGTAAAAATACTTCATAAATGCAGTCATCGATTCTACCTATTTCAAAGCACATTAGGAAAGCAAAACAGATCTAAAACAGAGCTGCACTCCTGGCTGATGATTTCAGACTTGACTGAAAGACTACTAAACTCTATGGACAGATTCATAATCAAGAGGGCTTGAAATGGACACATGAAAGACCTTATGCTACCTCATTGAAGACACACAGCATAAGATACCCATTTTCCTATACATTAGAAACCTCATGTTCCACTTAACTGATGCCACGCACACTTGAGGACACTCTTCCCGTTGCCAGCCTCTTTGAGTGTTTTACACAAACCGCTCAATTCAGCCTTACAACATCGACACTTGACAGGTTATAACCTACAGAAGAAAGCAACAAGTGTGTTTTCAGCACCTATTTGATCTTTTAAAATCAGTTTGCTTTTATTCAGATTGTACCTGTTTCCTGTGAATATCACTATAAACACATTTACTGCTACAAATAGTCATGGATGAGCAATTGTGAAAGAAACAGCAAAGTATTCATAAAAAAGCCCTCTTTGACCTCTCTGTTTTGCAGAAAAATGAATACCACAGAAAAAAACAAGTTTCTAAATACTAGAAATATTGAAATAAATAAAGGAGGAAACCCAAAAACCTTTCCTACATTATTTTCTGAGTTATGCTGTTTCATTTCTAGTCAGCTGGACACTGATAAGCACCTGTGTATTATGCTGTACTTACTATATAGACTGGCAGCCACGTTACCTCTACAAAAGTAAATAACATCGTTTCATCACAGTATGTCTTTAGTGCAGTGCTAATTAAGACGTCCCCCTTCACACCTGAGCTCCAAGATTAACCTACTTTGGATGGGAAACCTCATGGCAAATCAACACTTGAGTTACTGTCGCTCTCACCCTCGTTTCTCCAGAACTTTTGGGGCTCATACCTTCTTGACAGCACATGGGACTGCAAATAAATTGAGTGGCTCAGGTCCTCTGTCAGGTGAATGTGAAGAGGAAAAATATTCACTGTAATTTTGAATATAGAGACAGGATACTGGGGGTGCCACTATGGCTTGCTACCTCAATGTAAGAAAAAGGAAAATTAACTACTTTCATTTAATTTGAGAGTGTTTCAGGGGTTTCCTAGAATCATTTCCAGCTAGCAATACAATACTTAGCAAATCTCTTTCGAGAAGAGCATTTTGAGAATATGCTACTAAAGCAACACTTTAATATCAGTAAGATGTTAATGATCCTGTTAACATAAGTTTAATGCAAATATAAATGAAGGAATGGTGTTGCTGATATGGATCAGACATCCTACTGTCTCGATGCAACATCATTAAGGCACAAACGCGAGCGGTAGGTAAGACAGAAAAGGCAAGCTCTGCGCAGCACTTCTTTGGAGCCTTCTCCAAGGCAACTCTGTCCAGCACCCATCCTGCCAGGCCACAAGGAAGGTGAGCAGGGCGAGACACTGGAGTGCTGCCAGAATGCAGCAATTATAACAGCAGAATGAAACCCATGTTAACCGCATCTCTTGATTTCTGCTAATGTCAGCCTAGGTCTTCTGTAAGCTCAGAGTGATTTGCCAGTCAAAGTGTTGAGATGTTACTTTGACCCCACCTAATCTTAGGTCAGCCTGACAGTCTGCCAAAGTGAAGCACCTTAAGATAAAACACTGTTTCTTCCTCCTGCCTTTTATATAAGCTAATGCAGAAACTGGAAATAGGACCCAGTTCTCCCTTCACTCAGTTTTCTGATTCTTAATGGAGCAAACAAAGAACTAGGAACTTCGGCAGCAAGCGACCTTTGGAACAACTGTTGTCTCTAAGACTTTTCAATTTATACACCCCGAAACGAACACACTACAAAAATAATTTCTCTCTCACTTTCACACATATTTGAAGCCAAATTCCAAAGTGCAAGTACATATCAATAATTTCATTCAGAAATCAGAAGCTGGAAACTGAGGTGTGTGGTCAGAGCCAGCTAAACACAGCTCAGAGAAGAGCTGGAGGGTGTTTCTTGGGAGCATAAAGGGAACAAAGTGGTGGACCACTTGGCTCTCCAGTCAGGGGAGGACAGTAGCTAAAGATGAAGAGACAACACTTCTTCCTCTAGGAAGGAGACTAGAGAAAGAAGGAGAAAAGTCATCATTCCAACAACACAGAAATAGCTTTCTGCTATCAGCATGTTCATACAGAAACTCTCAATGATAATTGAAACCTTTTCTCCAAATGGTTGTGAAGACAACTGTGATCACCTGTGTAAGGTCATGAAATTAATTATAGTGTAAGAAGGGAACGGAAACAAGCAGCTTTTCACACACAGATCCCTCCTGGATGGAGAGAGGGGAGTGGATGAAACAAAGCATGTAATTAATTCAAAATTTTTAGGCATGGTGGGAAAAATGCAGTTTTCACTTAGAACACAAGTACTGTTATTTGGTAATATTCAACTTCTACAACATGAGGTCTGTAGATCCAATGTGGGAGACCGCCTCTTACCAGATACATCCAGCAAGTCTCATTGGCACACTGGGATGTCCTCTTCCATTTAAGCACAGTGAAAGTGAAGAGATTAATATATTCAGCCACTATTAGTGTAACCCAAACTACATGCCTAAGTCCATCAAGTATCCTATAACAAACTGGCTCGTCATTCTGTGAAAGTATTAACTTAAATTTATAGGGTAGAACTAATATATCCAGATGCATAAAATCTTAATTATGCTTACAGAAGAAATACTAACTGTATCTTTCATTGCTTTCCCTGTAACAGACAAAATTCTCCTTTGAAACAATAGTTGAATATGCAATAATAATTTGTAATGTGAAATATTGTTAATGTGTTTCCTCTGAGGGTCCCGTTTCTAGGACATAGCAGAAGATACATTTATTGCTCAAGTTTTCATTACGGAAATGCCATATATCTTTGGTCTCCCATATACCTTAGTACAGACTGTGACAAGCTACTGACAAGGCTTTTTTCCTGATTCCCTCCCCCTGCCCCCCCTTTTTTTCACTATCATAACTGCACTGATATTTAGATAGATTTACTTTGGAGCAAATAAATTGGAAGCTGTTTCCATTTCTCATTCTCATTCTGATTAATGAGCTGGAGGAACACTCTCTCCCTTCCTTCTCCTTCTGTTGGTGAAAACATAAAGAGCTTATGCTTCTTCTACAACATTAAAAAATAATTCTAGAATTGCATTCCCTAGAAAATGGGTGGGACTTGCATAATACTGGTGGCTTTTGCAAAAGGGAATAAGGATCGGCAAAGCCACCCTTCAGCAGTCATTCCAGGATAAAGGTTGTAAGATGATACAGTACAGATTATTGAAAGAGAGTCAAAAAGTAAAAAAAAACCCAGGAATATCACATACAGAAAGAAGCAAATATCAAACATAGCTCAGTAACAAGACTAAAGTGCCTTTTGGCCTACATGAGCTGTGGAAAAAAAATGATGGTGTTTGATGTCTCCAGTTTTCAGGAACACAAGGCTTTCCAATCAACAGGATAACCAAAACCACTGGCCTCACTGCCAACTTTTCTTCCTTCCAAAGACAACCTGTGGATCTTCAACTCTGCATAACTATTCTCAACAGAACAGGGAACTGCATAAAAAGACGGTCAATAAGGGCTATGTCTTTGTCCCCAAGAACATCTTGAACTTTCCAAGAGGATGTTTAAAATGCTGTTCTGAGTTAAAAAGGCATCAAAATCCATTCTACACTTAAATGCTGGGAAAAAACCCACAAACTCCAACCACTGTCACTAGAGCTGTCACAGACAAGGAACAGAAAACAAGATACTTTCTGATGCATAATTGAGAAACAGCTGAGTAAAGAATGACATTAACCTGCAAAAGTTATTTCCAGGGCTTGCTGTGCCAGTACCGAACAACTCCATTACAGTGAATGTTGTCTGTAAAACAAACTCTATGATGAGTCAGTAGATAATAACTGAGCGCGACCATGGGATAAATTATTACAGAAGGCTACAAGCAAAAGTCATTAAGAAACAGTCAATACTGGGAAAAAGCAGTCACATCAGTCCTAGAAACAAAACAAGTTGGTAAAAGGCAACAAATACCAGATTTGAAATTTAGAAATTTGACAGACCATTTATTTTTCACTCAATAATTAATAAATTTTTCCTACACCAGGGTGATTTTTCTCCACAAAGTAACTTTACTCTTAAGTCTGAGAAAACATGGGAGCCTTCGACTTTGCTATTATACTACATACACCTGTAAAGCAGCCTCACAGTTGCATTTTTAAAGCAAAATAGGAATGTTCATTCATCAGCATGTTTTCCTTTGCTTTATATAGCTGACTCGCATTATTTCTCTCAGAGTCAGTTCATCATTCAGTTGCACTCCCTTATGATGCCATAGTACGGGATGGGACAGTCATACACTGACACTCAAATGGTGTTGATATTCTTGTATAAGGAGTTTTCCCATCAGCACTCATGATGATGCTTCTCATGTCATGCGACTTCTATGGCATGGCATGCCACGTTGTGGCTGGAGGAGACACGCTTTCCCACTAGAGGGATAAAGAACAAACCCTGTGAAAAAGGACATAAAAATTTGGTTGCGTGTGAACTGAGGCAGCATCTGAAAGAAGGGCCGGAAGGAGGATACAGGTCATTACAGGCCTGTCAGTCTGATGTCAGTGGAGCTAAGGTCATGGAGCAGATCATCCTGAGTGCCATCACGTAGCACGTACGAGACAAACAAGTGACAAGCCCAATCAACACAGGTTTATGAAAGGCAAGTCCTGCTTGATGGACCCGACCTCCTTCTACGACAAGGTGACCCACCTCGTGGACGAGGGAAAGCCTGTGGATGGTGTGTACTTAGACTCTGATCCCCTATCCCACAGCGTTCTCCCGGAGAAGCTGGCAGCTCATGACCTGGATGGCTGCACTCTCCGATGGATCAAGAACTGGCTGGATGGCCGGGCCCAAAGAGTTGTGGTGAACAGAGACAAATCCAGTTGGTGGCCGGTCATGTTCCATGGATGTTGGGTGGGGTGGGGTGGGGTGGGATGGGGTGGGAGTTGTGATGGGGTGGAATGTGGTAGGGTGGGATGGGATGGGGTGGGATGGGATGGGATGGGATGGGATGGGATGGGATGGGGAGGGGCCTTACTGGGGGTAGATTTTTGGTTTGTTACATTTAATTGGGGCCCTGGCCTCTCTGCTCCAGGAGATCCGCAAGAATGCTCCACTCCCCATGTTGCTGAGGCACATGGGAGCGCAGGATCTTCCATCTGCAGGCTCTGTCCTGCGGGTGCTGGTGGCCCAGGAGCTGCCAAGCCTCCAGGCCACTCCTGCTGGGGGACATGCCCAGGGGGCCCCATGACCCCACGGCTCTTCCCGGGCAGCAAGAGGGGACAGGGGTGCCGAGACCCCCATGCCACAGGTCTGCTGGGCTGCCCAGGGCAGGACCAATGCACTTTTCTGCCTGTCTTTTCCTTACAATACACCACCTTGTGTCGCGGGCTGCAGTGCTGGCTGTTTGGATGGTAAAACCAATGAAGAAGAGGAGAGTGCAAAAGATAACAGAGGAGGCAACGGAGATGGACGTTGATACAGAGGGGGACGAAGACATGGAAGTTGATATAGAGGGGGACGAAGACATGGACATTGATATAGAGGGGGACAAAGACATGGATGTTGATATAGAGGGGGACGAAGACATGGACGTTGATGGATAGCTACATTGCTGTGGATGTTGGGTGGGGTGGGGTGGCTGGGGTGCAGTGGGATGGGATGGGATGGGATGGGATGGGATGGGATGGGATGGGATGGGATGGGATGGGATGGGATGGGGTGGGAGGTGGGATGGGGGGGTGGGATGGGGTGGGAAGTGGGGTGGGGCGGGATGGGGTGGGGTGGGTTGGGGTGGGCCTTACTGGGGGTACACTTTTGGTTTGTTATATTTAGCTGGGGTTTTTTCTGTAAATATATACATTTCTGTTTTCTCAGACCTGAGCTCTCTGTCTTTTTCTTGTATTTGCTGGATTGTGGTTGCCGCTTGCTCTGGGTTCCCGGGACTGGAGGCAGCTGGGGGTGCTGGCACGGCCACCTGGGGGGCAGGGGGTCCCTGTGCACAGATCGGGTCCCACTTGCAGAGGTCGCAGCACTGGGCACCAGTGGGCACCATGGGCTGCTGGAGAGTCATGTCCCCAACAGCAAAGCTGCCACCAGCAACAACTGAGCTCTGGTGTGAGCAAGCCCTGCATTGATGCTATCCAAGTACATAGAGAAGGACCTATGGGCAACGTGTCTGTTGGAGGTTGCACAGTGCTCATGAAATGATTGAGTTTTGTATTCTTGGAGAAGTTAAAAGAGCGGTCAGCAGAACTGCTACTTTGGACTTCCGAAGGGCAGACTTCGACCCGTTCAGAAGCCTGGTTGGCAGAGTCCCTTGAGAGGCAGACCCGAAGGACAAAGGATTCCAGGAAGGATGGTCTCTCTTCAAGAACGTCACCTTTGAGGCGCAGCAGCAGGCTGTCCCCATGTGCCGAAAGGTGAGCTTGTGAGGAAAAAGACCCGCCTGGCCGAATACAGAGCTGCGGCTGCAAGTCAGGAATAAAAGGAGAATTTATAACCTCTGGAAGGAGAGGCAGGCCGCTCAAGAGGAATACAAGAATGCTGCAAAGTTATGCAGGGAGAAAATCAGAAGGGTTGAAGCCCAACTAGACCTGAGCCTGGCCACTGCTCCGAAAGGCAACACAAAATGTTTCTAGAAATAGATCAGCAACAAAAGGAGGGCTAAGGAGAATTTCCATCCCCTGATGCATGTCGGGGGAAACACAGTGACAGAGGATGAGGGAAAGGCTGAGGTACCAAATGACTTCTTTGCCTCAGTCTTTAACAGTCAGAAGAGTTGTGCTTCAGGTCCCCAACCCCCTGAGCTGGAAGAAAGGGATGGGGAGCAGAATGAAGCTCCAATAATTCAAGGGGAAGTGCTTAGCAAGCTGACACGCCACTTAAACACCCACAATTCTATGGTGTCAGATGGGATACATCCAAGGGTGCTGAGGGAGCTGATGAAAGTGATCACTAAGCCACTTTCCATCATCCATCAGCAATCCCTGTGCGATGCCCATCTACAAGAAGGGCTGGAAGGAGGATCCGGGGAATTACAGGCCAGTCAGTCTGACCTCTGTGCCAGGCGACGTCATGGAGCAGATCATCCTGAGTGCCACCGCACGGCACATACAAGGCAAACAAGCCATCAGGCCCAGCCAACACGGGTTTATGAAAGGCAGGTCTTGCTTGACCAACCTGATCTCCTTCTACGACAAGGTGACCCACCTCGTAGACGAGGGAAAGCCTGTGGATGGTGTGTACTTAGACTCTGATACCCTATCCCACAGCGTTCTCCTGGAGAAGCTGGCAGCTCATGACCTGGATGGCTGCACTCTCCGATGGATCAAGAACTGGCTCGATGGCCGGGCCCAAAGAGTTGTGGTGAACAGAGCCAAATCCAGTTGGTGGCCGGTCACGAGTGGTGTTCCCCAGGGCTCAGTATTGGGGTCAGTTCTGTTTAATCTCTTTATCAATGATCTGGATGAGGGGATTGAGTGCACACTCAGGAAGTCCCCAAGTCCTTCAGTTTAAAGCCCACCTCACCAAGCTGGCCAGCCTGCTGCCAAATATTCCCTTGCTTCTTCCAGACAGGTGGATCACATCCCTCTCTGACAGGTTATAGTCCTCAAGGAATGTCCCACTGTCATAAAAGCCAAAACCTTCAGGATGTCACCAGCCACAAAGACAGGAGTTAATGTGCATTATACATCTAGTTCTGGCTGCCCCCTTTCCTCCCACTGGTAGAATGGAGGAAAAGATGACTTGGGCACCAGTTCTATTCACTTGCGGCTCCAAGGCTTGATACCTTCCTTGATTCCACCCAGGTTCCGCTTGCAGTGTCATTCATGCCTACACGGAAGAGTAGCTGTGCTGTACAGATGCAGAGTGAGATCAGAGACTGGAAAGGGATGACCATTAACTGAACCAGCTGGAGAAAAACCCTTCTGAGGGGTGAGGATGGCTGCCAGGCATGACAGGATGGTTGGGAAGAACCTCTTCAGGCAACATGGGAGTATAATTGGTTGGGATTATGAATTTGGTGGAGGGGGCAGATTAGAACACCCATAACAACCATTAAGGGGTTTTGTCCCCACCCCCTGCTGCCCAGCCCGCACTGGAGTGCCCACGTCACAGAGGTGTGATGTCAGCACCCGTGTTCCACCTGCCACGCTGGTCCCCGGCAACGGGCACAACACAGCCCCTTCTTCCCCACGTCGCACCTCAGCCCGTCTTCTCTTACCTTCTTGCTCTCTTCTGCTTTGTCCTGCTCCCACTCCAGCCCTTCTCTCCTGCTCCCAGTACCTCAGCCGCTCAACCCAAACCTCTGCACCTGATCCCACCACCTCAGCCTTACCTTGCCGCTCATAAATCACAAGGATCCAGAGGAACAGAACACTTGTCCTGTTGGAGGTACAGCCCCGCTCCATGGCGGTGGGCAGGCGCATTGCCCGGGCAGGATGGATCAGGCATCGTGGGCATGGCATGGGGTGGGGACCCCGCTCTAGGGCGCTCAGGGGGCCGGGAGCTTGGCTCACCCTCTCCACCCAGCCCTGCAAGGCCAAGGGCTAGAAGAAGCCCTTCTGGGCTGCTGCTCCCCTGCTGAAATCCAGCATTCCTGCCTGGGCGGACACATGCCCAGCAGAGCCTGTGCTGCCCTGGGCTCGTGCTGGAGGGATGCTCGCCAGGAGCAGCTGGTGCTGCCTGAGCTGGTACCTCCTCTGCCCCTCTCCAGGCTGGAGCCAGGGCAGACCAGCCCTGCCTGCAGAGCAGCATGTAGCCTAAAAGCCACCTGTGTAGGGTCAGGGGATTCTAGGCACTGAGGCAGGTTGGGGGCTGGGGTCTGTGCCCGGGACCCCCACAGGGCAGAGACATGGCTGCCTAGCCCTGGCCTCTCTGCTACAGGAGATCCGCAAGAATGCTCCACACCCGACGTTGCTGAGGCACATGGGAGCGCAGGATCTTCCATCTGCAGGCTCTGTCCTGCGGGTGCTGGTGGCCCAGGAGCTGCCAAGCCTCCAGGCCACTCCTGCTGGGGGACATGCCCAGGGGCCCCATCACCCCACGGCTCTTCCCGGGCGGCAAGAGGGGACAGGGGTGCTGAGACCCCCATGCCACAGGTCTGCTGGGCTGCCCAGGGCAGGACCAATGCACTTTTCTGCCTGTCTTTTCCTTACAATACACCACCTTGTGTCGCGGGCTGCAGTGCTGGCTGTTTGGATGGTAAAACCAATGAAGAAGAGGAGAGTGCAAAAGATAACGGAGGAGGCAACGGAGATGGACGTTGATACAGAGGGGGACGAAGACATGGAAGTTGACATAGAGGGTGACGAAGACATGGACATTGATATAGAGGGGGACAAAGACATGGATGTTGATATAGAGGGGGACGAAGAGATGGACGTTGATGGATAGCTACATTGCTGTGGATGTTGGGTGGGGTGGGGTGGCTGGGGTGCAGTGGGATGGGATGGGATGGGGTGGGGTGGGAGGTGGGGTGGGGGGGTGGGATAGGGCGGGGGGGGGGTGGGACGGGGTGGGGTGGGATGGGGGCGGCCTTACTGGGGGTAGACTTTTGGTTTGTTATATTTAGTTGGGGTTTTTTCTGTAAATATATACACTTCTGTTTTCTCAGACCTGAGCTCTCTGTCTTTTTCTTGTATTTGCTGGATTGTGGTTGCCGCTTGCTCTGGGTTCCCGGGACTGGAGGCAGCTGGGGGTGCTGGCATGGCCACCTGGGGGGCAGGGGGTCCCTGTGCACAGATCGGGTCCCACTTGCAGAGGTCACGGCACTGGGCACCAGTGGGCACCATGGGCTGCTGGAGAGTCATGTCCCCAACAGCAAAGCTGCCACCAGCAACAACTGAGCTCTGGTGTGAGCAAGCCCTGCATTGATGCTATCCAAGTACATAGAGAAGGACCTATGGGCAACGTGTCTGTTGGAGGTCGCACAGTGCTCATGAAATGATTGAGTTTTGTATTCTTGGAGAAGTTAAAAGAGCGGTCAGCAGAACTGCTACTTTGGACTTCTGAAGGGCAGACTTCAACCCTTTCAGAAGCCTGGCTGGCAGAGTCCCTTGAGAGGCAGACCCGAAGGACAAAGGATTCCAGGAAGGATGGTCTCTCTTCAAGAACGTCACCTTTGAGGCGCAGCAGCAGGCTGTCCCCATGTGCTGAAAGGCGAGCTTGTGAGGAATACAGAGCTGCGGCTGCAAGTCAGAGCTTGGCCGAATACAGAGCTGCGGCTGCAAGTCAGGAATAAAAGGAGAATTTATAACCTCTGGAAGGAGAGGCAGGCCGCTCAAGAGGAATACAAGAATGCTGCAAAGTTATGCAGGGAGAAAATCAGAAGGGTCGAAGCCCAACTAGAGCTGAGCCTGGCCACCGCTCTGAAAGGCAACACAAAATGTTTCTAGAAACAGATCAGTAACAAAAGGAGGGCTAAGGAGAATTTCCATCCCCTGATGCATGTCGGGGGAAACACAGTGAGATCTCCTCCTCCTCCTTCTCCACCAACGGAGAAACGGCTTTTTAGCCCCCCAACACACCACAGACGCTCTCTGCAGGCTTGTAGCAACCCGCAACCAAGATCACCCAACACGCAAAGGAAACCCAGTCCCCCTGCAAGCCCCAGGGTGCCCAGCCCACCCTCACAGAAGAAGCTGCCTTCTCCACCACCCCAGCGAAAACCGCTCAGCCCTCCCACAGGACACAAGCAAAGCTCGCCAACACCGTACCGGATGCTGGGCTCCCCAGCCTACCGCCGAGATGCAAGTCCCCCACCGTTCTCCACCGCTCCTTCCCCACCAGTCTCCCCATCCCGCTCCTACAAGGGGCCAAGACCTGGGCTGGATGCTGGAGATGAGCACCAGCTCTCCTCCTCCAAGAGAGGCAGCAATGTTCATTCGATATTTTGCCCAGCCACCTCTTCCTTATTTGAAGCCAGACCTCCACAGGAACCCACCAAACCCTCTGTGGAAGCAACCAGCCAGCCTGAAGCTTCACCGCTTTCCCAAAAGACCAGCCTGCTTTTCCGGCAGCCTGGAGACCGGACCAGAAAGCTATCCCTGAGTGCTGCCAATCCTCAGCCGTTCGTGAGGAGAAGTTTCTCTGACCGCCGACCAGGGGTCCTGTTTCGTCTTCCAGCTGCCGTGACATCTGGCAGTGAACCCGCGCTTAACCATGCAAGGTAAGAAACTTTCCACTCTAGGCCAAGGAAGCGGAAGGGTAGCACTGCATTGGCTTTCTGAGCTCCTGATGGGATTTTAATGTCATTGAGAGATTTCCCAGAAAAGTGCCCTCTTCATGTGCTGGGCACAGATGCCATGGCAATTGGACTAGGTGATTGTTGTAGGTCCCTTCCAACTGAAATATTCTGTTCTATTTTCTCGCCCCAGATTTCAGTAGACTGCCAGTCTGAATACAGGGAGGAGTTAAGCTTCCATGGGTTGCTCAAGCCTTACACTTACGTATCTGCCATGACAGGTACCCCAGGGAAAATTCAGTGTTGGTTTCATGGCACAGAACTTCTCTTATTTGCGTGGGGGCTAAAGATAGCCACATTTAATTCCTAAAAGCTCTGAGGTAACCATGAGGTTACACACATCTTTAAATAACCATTAGGAGGTAGGCTTGGACCAAGAGGAAGGGTATCATTACTAACTTCAGCTTCTAAGCCAGTAAACTGTTCACCTGACATCTCTATTGAAATGTTTCAAATCAGCTGGCAAGAATGACAGATAATGTGTAGGCAAGGATCTGTATGGACGTAATTATAGCTTGAAATTCTGAGCTTCTCATGCAGGCTTTCAGATCTAGGTGCCAATTTCAAGTCTAATGAGTCCACAGCCCAAGCCCAGTTTTCAAAGTGGAGAAACCTCCCATGGCTACTGGAGATTAATTGCTCTGAAAAAGTCAGTTTAAAGAAATTGAAGCATCAACACACCAGTTCCATGTTTGCAACCAGTGGTGGCCATTTTTTAAAAAATCTGGGCTTAGCTTTACATTCTCTCTACCACTTAAAAAAACCCAACAAACGCAAAGCCAGCTAGGAAATAGAAATGGTATTTGGGAATACTCAAAGATCAGTGTAACAGCCTGGAAGGAAAAAGGGTTGTTATTCTAGTTTCTTAGCATCTTAGGATGTTTAAATCCATTAAGCTCTAAGCTACGCAAGAGGATTAAGACCCTTCTCAGGCAGCCTTTCCTCATGTGAGGAGTATTTTTACTCTTGCCAGAGAACAGCTGAAATCACGTGAATCATCCCCATGAGTGGAGATTGCAAGACTTGCACTTGTAAGTGCACAAGCACTCAGCGCATTGTGAATACAGGGACAGTCACGGATACTGGAGGAGTAAAGGGACAGTCATAGGTACTGAAATAAGGTGTCCAGGAATTCCCTCCCTAGAGAGAGAAAAAGGACCAAGTTTCCCACAGTGACAGTAGAGGAAAGTGCTGAACAAAACACGCGAAGAACACGGAGAAATGCAGACCGGTTTGCATTCCCAGTTCTAATATTGCAATATATTCGGACATTTGAAAGTTTCCTAAAAGTCCTATATGTTGTTGCTGTGTTTTCTCTTGTTGTTATGTATTATGTGAAGTCAGCTTCGCCTACTCCAGTGCCTGCTAGCAGATATAAATGTTTTCAAAAGAGGCTTTATATCAAACCTTGCAAGACAAGAGCCCTGGCAGTTATATGGATCAATCTGAAAAACAGTCTTTTATAAATTGTTAGCTAATTTATGCTTAAATGGGGTGTATTATCTTTCTATTGTAGTCTGTCAGAGCACAGAGAGTAATAGAAAAAAAAAAAAAAAACACACTGTGTGGGAAACTGCAGCGGGTCTGTGGAATTCTTGACAGAAAATATGGGAGTAGAGATCAGCCTTGAAGATATTAAGATTTACCCTTGAGAAGGATGGGAGTAAAGGAGTATCTGGAAATATGGAGTTGTACCCATGAGAGAAGAGAGATGTACCTGTGAGAGAGAAGGGGATAGAAGAATAACATGAATGATAGCAAAATTAACCAATGAGATGTTAGTGCTGTAACTTGTAACCAATAGTGAAAAGACACATGAACTGGTAGAATTGTATAAAAATGCACTTGTAGCAATAAATGGCACCTATTACTTTCATCTTGAAAGAATTTGCTCCATGTCGTTTGTCCGTCTCAACCGTGACAACGCTGTAAATAAAATCATTCCTTTCATGAAAAAAATTATATATGCTAGTGTTATGATATACAGCATTTTGGAAGAACGACATATATCCTGAGCCAAATTCAACTTACCATTTCTACAAATGGACATCAAAAGTACTCCTGCTGAGTTAGTCCAAATTTATATCAATATAAGCAAAAGAGGAAATTGGCCCATTAATTGCCACATACAGTGATTTAAAATGCAATACACTACTGTGTGTTTTCTTACATTTAAAATAAGCTGCCTGGAGGAAGCTTTTACAGACCTTACATCAAATGGCCTTATTTGAATATCACAGCACATACACTGATGGGCAGAGAACTGTTTTAGGAACCAGCATAAGGCAGAAGCTCCAAGAGCTCCTCCCGTCACTGCTGCTCATCTCCTGTCACTGGGGACCAGCGCGGTTCACAGTATCACAGTATGTTTGGGATTGGAAGGGACCTCAAAAGATCATCTAGTCCAATCCCCCTGCTGGAGCAGGAACGCCTAGGTGAGGTTGCACAGGAACATGTCCAGGCGGGTTTTGAATGTCTCCAGAGAAGTAGACTCCACAACCTCCCTGGGCAGCCTGTTCCAGTGTCTGTCACCCTTACTGAGAAGAAGTTTTTTCTCAAATTTAAGTGGAACCTCTTGTGTTCCAGCTTGATCCCATTACCCCTTTTCCTATCATTGTTTGCCACCGAGAAGAGCCTGGCTCCATCCTCATGGCACTCACCCTTTATATATTTATAAACATTAATAAGGTCCCCCCTTAGTCTCCTCTTCTCCAAACTAAAGAGACCCAGCTCCCTCAGCCTTTCTTCATAAGGGAGGTGCTCCACTCCCTTAATCATCTTCGTTGCCCTACGCTGGACCCTCTCCAGCAGTTCCCTGTCCTTCTGGAACTGAGGGGCCCAGAACTGGACACAATATTCCAGATGTGGTCTCACCAGGGCGGAGTAGAGGGGAAGGAGGACCTCTCTCGATCTACTAACCACCCCCCTTGTAATACACCCCAGGATGCCCATGGCCTTCCTGGCCACAAGGGCACAGTGCTGGCTCATGGTCATCCTGTTGTCCACCAGGACCCCCAGGTCCCTTTCCCCTACACTGCTCTCTAATATGTAATTTCCCAACCTATACTGGAACCTGGGGTTGTTCCTGCCCAGATGCAGGACTCTACACTTTCCCTTGTTAAATTTCATTAGGTTATTCCCCGCCCAACTCTCCAGCCTATCCAGGTCCCGCTGGATGGCAGCACAGCCTTCTGGCGTGTCAGCCACTCCTCCCAGCTTAGTGTCATCAACAAACTTGCTTGATAGTACACTCTATTCCCTTGTCCAAATCGTTAATGAATATATTGAATAATATTGGCCCCAGTACTGACCCCTGAGGCACTCCACTAGATACGGGCCTCCAACTGGACTCCGCACCATTGACTACCACTCCCTGGCTTCTCTCCTTAAGCCAGTTTGCAACCCACCTCACTACTCTATTGTGTAGACCACACCTCCTCAACTTAGCTGTAAGGATGCTGTGGGAGACCGTGTCAAAGGCTTTACTGAAGTCAAGGTAGACCACATCCACCACTCTGCCATCGTCCATCCACCTTGTTACATTCTCATAAAAGGCTATGAGGTTGGTCAAGCATGACTTACCCTTGGTAAAGACATGCTGACTGCCCCTAATAACACTCTTATCCTTGATATGCCTTGAGATGACACCAAGGATAAGCTGTTCCATTACTTTCCCAGGGACAGAGGTAAGGCTGACCGGTCTATAATTACCCGGGTCCTCCTTCTTGCCCTTTTTGAAGACCGGAGTGACATTTGCTTTCCTCCAGTCCTCGGGTACCTCTCCTGTTTCCCAAGACTTGGCAAAGATGATGGAGAGCGGTCCAGCAATGACTTCAGCCAGCTCCCTCAGCACCCGCGGATGCATCCCATCTGGACCCATGGATTTATGGATGTCCAGACTATTTAATTGCTCCCTAACCCAGTCCTCATCAACAAGGCAAACTCCTCCATTGACCTGGCTTCATCTGGGTTCTCAGGATTACAGGGCTCCCCAGGACAGCCTCCAGCAGAGTAGACAGAGACAAAGAAGGCATTCAGTAATTCTTCCTTCTCTGTATCTTCTGCCACCAGGGCACCCACCCCATTAATCAGTGGGCCTACATTGCCTCTGGTATTAATTTTATCTGCTATGTATTTGAAAAAGTTCTTTTTGCTGTCCTTGACCCCTCTCGCCAGCTGCAATTCTAAGGAGGCCTTGGCTATCCTAGCTGCCTTCCTACATCCTCTAGCAGCGGCCTTATGTTCTTCCCAAGTGGCCAGCCCCTGCTTCCATGACCTGTAAACTCTCCTCTTCTGCTTGAGCATACCCAACAGATCCCTATTCAACCACGCAGGCCTCCTGGCTCCCTTCCTTGACATCCTACGTATGGGGATGCTCTGATCCTGAGCGTGGAAGAAGCAATCTCTGAATGCAATCCAGCTATCTTGGGCCCCTTTACCTTCAAGCAGTCTTGCCCATGGGATTTCCCCCAGCAATTGCTTGAAAAGGCCAAAGTTAGCCTTGCTAAAGTCCAGGGTTGCAGTTCTACTTGCTATTCTGTTCCTGCCACACAAGATGCTGAACTCCACCATCTCGTGGTCACTGCAACCCAGGCAGCCCTCAACCTTTACTGCTTCAACCAGACCCTCCTTGTTAGTGAGGATGAGATCCAGCAGTGCACCTCTCCTAGTCGGCTCCTCCCTGGGGCCTTTCCGACTGGCATGTCAGGGTGTTACTCCACCAGTCGATCTCCCTTTCGCACTCCCTGATGGACCTCAGCTTCTCAACCTCCTTCTTAAGTTTCACAACTATGTCAAGCAGATCTTGCACCTGCTCACACCTCACACAGGTGGAGTGCTGGCCTCCCTCCCCTGGCAGCAGCAGGCTCTGGCACTCCCTGCAGCCGGAGACCTGAACAAACACCATTCGGGACAGAACCTCAGTCTGCGTAGCCACAGTCTGTTTGAGACAAGCTCTCCTCCTGGAGGCGACCATGGTCGTCAGCAGTCTGGGATGCTGGCAATGAGTTAGAGGGGCTGACAAGCGACAAGAGCTCTCTGCACCCTGCTGCACAAGCTACCACACCTGCTGCTGCAGCACAGTGCGGGTGGGACTCACCCGCTACACAACCTGGTTGCTCCTCCCTTGCCCTCCCAAAGGATTTTTCAAGGCAAGGGGGGGGGGTGTGGTAACTGCCACCGTGGGAATGCCCCCCGCCACGTCAGCCGCTCTCTCGCAATGGCTGCCGGGGCTGCGGGGATCGGGACTCGCCGGGAATCACGCTGTCCCTGTACGTTTCCCTCTGAACTTCCTAATCGCGGCTGAACCTCGTGGTCGGCTGAACCCCGCCGGCTCCGGCTCGCGCTGGGCTGGCTCCGTTCAGCTGACTGAATGCAGAGAGGCTTCTCAGTTTAATGAGAAGGACACTTCTATTGCTGTTTGTACACTTTGATTAAATAGAAGATACAGAAATTTAAGTCTGATTATGTTTTCAGAATGACATAATTAACAATAATTTGCTCTTTTCCTAATCCAGTGAATACCTTTGAGAGATAATATTTTTTAAATGCCAGTGTGTTCGGTGAAATGAAGCCAGTGTAATCACGCCAAAAAGTGAACTTCACATTCCAGGACTGTTTCCATTAATGCTAAACTGCTACCCTGGTGATCTCAGGCTGTAGTTCCTGAGCCCCCGTGTCTTACACGTCTTTTACTGCAGTATGGAACGTCAGGTGGCACAGGAAAGTTCAGGCTCCTGTCATCTATATCAGAGCTAACCAGTCCTGAGTGAATCAGCTTGCATGTACAATGAAAGTAATTAGTACAAAAATGTGGAGATGCGCTGGAAAAGTTAGTGCCAAGGCTGATTTTCATCCTTACACTCCTACGCCTTTCCTGATCTTCTTCTTTCATACCGACCTCAGTACAAGCTGAGCAGGTACAGCCCAGGCTCCCAGACTGGTGGCATCTGCCTCCACATGGCCGAACACCCTGTGGCCACTTGGCACGGGACTGGGTCTGGCTGGCCAGCCCAGCTGAGGGGACAGGACCCTGCCACACGGGCCTGCCAGGGTGTGCAGGTGGCACCAAGCAGGAGTCAGCGCGTGTTGTGGCTGCAGCCCGGGGTGGATGGAGCTGTCGTGCTACAGTCCACATCTGAATGCATAGGTGTGCTACTCAGAGAGGCTCCAGGGGGATACCCCCCAAAAGGTGATGAATTCTTTGTCCTTTTGGGCAGAGGGAGAAGACCTGAGATGGTCCCTGCCCTGTTGCTGTCGGGCAGAGGTAGGGAACAGAAAAGATGACGAGGGTTGGAAGCTAGTTCCAGTTCGGGGCCTTGGGCAACCCCCCTCCCTACCTGCTTTGCTTCCCCAGGTGCCCCTCCATAATAGGTTTGAGGCCCTGGATCTTGAAGAGGAGGTAGGTGAGGATGTGGTGGAAGGCCCACCTACGAGGTCACATAGAAAGGGGCAGTTGAACCCACACCTCAAGACTGCCTCAAATAAGAAAGAAAGAAAGGTAATTGTAGCAGGCAATTTGCTTCTGAGAGGGACAGAGGGCCCAATGTGCAGAGTTGACCCTCATTGTAGGGAAGTGTGCAGTCTACCTGGAGCTTGGATCAGGGACATCACCAGGGCGCTCCCCAACCTGGTGCACCCGGCAGACTACTACCCACTGCGGATCTTCCAGACAGATGGGGAGGAAGCTGCATCCCACAGTCTGAGGGGAATGAAGAACGATTTCAAGGCCTTGGAACGGATGGTAAAAGAGTCTGGGGCTCAAGCAATTATCTCTTCCCTCCTTCCAGTTTTGGCTGATGATATGGGATGGAATAGAAAAATTCAGTTTGTAAACAATTGGCCACAGGACTGGTGCTACAGGCAGAGCTTTGGGTGCTTTGATAACGGCTGGTTTTACAAGACACCAGTCCAAACAGTGATACATGGGAAAGGTTTATCTCGCAGGGGCAAAAGGATCCTGGGGCAGGAATTAGCAGGACTCATTTGGAGAGCTTTAAACTAGACTCGAAGGGAATGGGGTTGTAGCTGGGCTTGCATCAGTAGGGCATCACTCTAGAGTTCATGAAGGCTGGGAGGCCTCCCATACCCTTGAGGTGGAATCAGTGTGCTCACCTTGCTCTGAAATGCCCGTACACCAATGTGTGCAGCATGGGGAATAAGCAGGAGGAGTTAGAAACCTGTGTTCGGGCAGAGATTATGACCTGGTGGCAATTACGGAGACATGGCGGGACAGCTCACATGACTGGAATGTGGTCATGGGTGGCTATGTCCTTCTCAGGAAAGACAGGCCAGCCAGGCGTGGTGGTGGAGTTGCTCTTTACGTGAGAGAGCAACTACAATGTATTGAGTATTGTCCAGGCACAGATGAGGGGCGAGTCGAGAGTCTATGGGTGAAAATTAAGGGGCAGGCTGGCAAGGGTGATACTATTGTGGGCATCTGTTATAGGCCACCAGATCAGGGTGAGGAAGTTGATGAGGCCTTCTACAGACAGCTGAGAGCAGCCTCACAATCACATACCCTGGCTGTCATGGGGGATTTTAACTTCTCTGATGTTTGCTGGAAGGACTACTCAGCCAGCCAGCCACAGTCCAGGAGGTTCCTCCAGTGCCTTGACGATAACTTTCTGATGCAAATGGTGGGGGAGCTGACTAGGAGAAGTGGACCTCATCCTCACGAACAAAGAGGGTCTGGTTAAAGCGGTAAAGGTTGAGGGCCGCCTTGGTTGCAGCGACCATGGAGTTCAGGATCTTGTGTGGCAGGAACAGGATAGCAAGCAGAATCGCAGCCCTCAAATTCAGCAGGGCAAACTTTGGCCTTTTCAGGCAATTGCTATGGGAAATTCCATGGGCATGGCTGCTTGAAGGTAAAGGGGCCCAAGATAGTTGGTTAGTGTTCAGGGACAGTGTTAGTGGTAGTCAATGGTGCGGAGTCCAGTTGGAGGCCAGTATCTAGTGGAGTGCCTCAGGGGTCAGTACTGGGGCAAATATTATTCAATATATTCATTAACGATTTGGACGAGGGAACTGAGTGTACTATCAGCAAGTTTGCTGATGACACCAAGCTGGGAGGTGTGGCTGACACGCCAGAAGGCTGTGCTGCCATCCAGTGGGACCTGGACAGGCTGGAGAGTTGGGCAGGGAATAACCTAATGAAATTTAACAAGGGAAAGTGTAGAGTCCTGCATCTGGGCAGGAACAACCCAGGTTCCAGTATAGGTTGGGAAATTACCTATTAGAGAGCAGTGTAGGGGAAAGGGACCTGGGGGTCCTGGTGGACAACAGGATGACCATGAGCCAGCACTGTGCCCTTGTGGCCAGGAAGGCCAATGGCATCCTGGGGTGTATTAGAAGGGGGGTGGCTAGTAGATCAAGAGAGGTCCTCCTTCCTCTCTACTCTGCCCTGGTGAGACCACATCTGGAATATTGTGTCCAGTTCTGGGCCCCTCAGTTCCAGAAGAACAGGGAACTGCTGGAGAGGGTCCAGCGTAGGGCAACGAAGATGATTAAGGGAGTGGAGCATCTCCCTTATGAAGAAAGGCTGAGGGAGCTGGGTCTCTTTAGTTTGGAGAAGAGGAGACTAAGGGGGGACCTCATTAATGTTTATAAATATATAAAGGGTGAGTGCCATGAAGATGGAGCCTGGCTCTTCTCGGTGGCAAACAATGATAGGACAAGGGGTAATGGGATCAAGCTGGAACACAAGAGATGCTGCTTAAATTTGAGAAAAAACTTCTTCTCAGTAAGGGTGACAGAACACTGGAACAGGCTGCCCAGGGGGGTTGTGGAGTCTCCTTCTCTGGAGACATTCAAAACCCACCTGGACATGTTCCTGTGCGACCTCACTTAGGTGTTCCTGCTCCAGCAGGGGGATTGAACTAGATGATCTTTTGAGGTCCCTTCCAATCCCAAACATACTGTGATACTGAGAGACTGTGACTCTTTCTGCCGGGTGGAAGATCAGAGCATCCCGACACGTAGGAAGTCAAGGAAGGGAGCCAGGAGACCTGTGTGGTTAAACAGGGAACTGCTGGGCAAGCTCAGGTGAAAGAGAAGAGTTTACAGATCATGAAGGAGGGGCTGGCCACTTGTGGAGACTAAAAGGCTGTTGTCAGAGGGTGTAGAGAGGCAACCAGGAAAGCTAAGGGCTTCTTAGAAATAAACCTGGCGAGAGGGGTCAAGGACAACAGAAAGAGCTTATTCCAATACGTGGCAGATAAAACTAACACCAGAGGCAATGTAGGCCCACTGATGAACGAGGTGAGTGTCCTGGTGACAGAAGATACAGAGAAGGCAGAGATACTGAATGCCTTCTTTGTCTCTGTCTACCCTGACAGAGGCTGTCCTGAGGAGCCCCGTACCACTGAGGCCCCAGAGGAAGGCAGGAAAATGGAGGAGTTTGCCTCGTTGATGAGGACTGGGTTAGGGAGCAGTTAGGCAATCTGGACATCCATAAATCCATGGGTCCGAATGGGATGCACACACGGGTGCTGAGGGATCTGGCTGAGGTCATTGCTGGACCACTCTCCATCATCTTTGCCAAGTCTTGGGAAACGGGAGAGGTGCCTGAGGACTGGAGGAAAGCAAATGTCACTCCGGTCTTCAAAAAGGGCAAGAAGGAGGACCCGGGTAACTATAGACCCGTCAGCCTCACCTCTGTCCCTGGGAAACTCATGGAACGACTTATCCTTGGAGCCATCTCAAGGCATATCAGGGATAAGAGGGTCATTAGGGGCAGTCAACATGGCTTTACTGTGGGAAACTGCAGCGGGTCTGTGGAATCCTTGACAGAAAATATAGGAGTAGAGATCAGCCTTGAGATATTAAGATTTACCCTTGAGAAGGATGGGAATAAAGGAGTATCTGGAGGTATGGAGTTATACCCGTGAGAGAGGAGAGATGTACCCGTGAGAGAGAAGGGGATAAAAGAATAACATGGATGATAGCAAAATTAACCAATAAGGTGTTAGTGCTGTAACTTGTAACCAATAGTGAAAAGACACATGAACTGGTAGAATTGTATAAAAATGCACTTATAGCAATAAATGGCACTCTGTTACTTCAATCCTGAAGGAACTTGGTCCGTGTCGTTTGTCCATCTCAACCATGACACATACCAAGGGGAAGTCCTGATAGATGAACCTTTTATGAGGACAAAACAAGATGGATGGATGATGGCAGAGCGGTGGACGTGATCTACCTTGACTTGAGTAAGGCATTTGACACAGTCTCCCACAGCATCCTTATAGCTAAACGGAGGGAGTGCGGTCTGGACGATTGAGTAGTGAGGTGGACTGCGAACTGGCTGAAGGGAAGAAGCCAGAGAGTTGTGGTCAATGGTGCGGAGTCCAGTTGGAGGCCAGTATCTAGTGCAGTGCCTCGGGGGTCAGTACTGGGGCCTATATTATTCAATATATTCAACAATGATTTGGACGAGGGACTAGAGTGTACTATCAGCAAGTTTGCTGTGAGGTTTATGCAGAGTTTTCTTGCTAAATTTCACTTTGGAGTTAATTTGCACTTGGAATTTAGAACACTTATTAATCTGAAAGCTGAAATTACAGCATGAATATTTTTGAGTGGGGTAGATACTGCCACAGTTGCTGGTAATTTTTAGGCTTTATAATGCTTTTTAGGTGCAGAGGGTGCTGTTTGTGCTATGGTAAATAATGTGTACTGTTTGTGTCTTCCAGGCAGATCAGATCAGATAGGAAAGAAAAGAATGCTGTGATGTCTTTCACAGTAACAGATGAGCCAACTTTTATTGACCTGACTGTATCAGAAGTCAAAGAAGAGGTAGGAGCAATAGTTTGTAAACAAATATGTTCAACAATTTTTAATTGTCACATCAGTCTCCTTTTAAGGGTCTAAAGAAAGAAGCTTGGTTTTTAATTTGTTTCCATTACACAGAGATGAGATCTGAATGCCAATTCGTAGGTGTAAGGATATTTATTACAAGTGCATTTAAAAAGCTGGTCATTTGAAATACTAATTTTCAAAGCTGTTTTCTTCAGAAGTGTTGCTTGGGATGGCAGAACATCAATTGTTTCCCATTTAGAACAAGTTAATAATCAAAATAGTTGTTACGACTTGGCAGTAAAAAACCACACACAATGAATATTTCTAAAAATCCAGTTTGGGTGTAGTCCTGTTTTTTTCTGGTATCAAGTGACTTTGACAGTGTAACTAACCACATTTTGAATTAACCAGCCTTTACTGAGTTACAGTAGCAGTTTTTGTTCCTTGAGTCCCTCAGTTTCAGCAAGTGCAAGTCTTTCGAAGTAGTTGTCATATGAAAAATGTCTGCCTGTGAAACATGTTCACAAACTGTTTTAGCAATTATTTATAACATTTTTCTCCTGTTGCCTTTAGATTCCTTTTCTAAAAACAGTATTTCATGCTATATTTTCTGATGTTTCCAGTTGTGCCCTCTCGCTGTGTGGATTGGAGATAAGAGTATTCTGTAATGGACACCTGTCATTTAATAGCTCAGAATACTCATCTTGGGTTCTTTCCTCTCAGCATATTTACAATGTCAGCCACTTTGTAAACATTTTCCTCTAGACGTGTCGGACACCATACTTTTGGAACTTTGCTGCTTGTGATGACATATATCGGCTACTGTGCAAACTGTTCAAATCTGGATATATCAGTAGTGATACTGTAAAGTACAGTTAGGAGGCAGGTGTGGGTGAAGTGTGCTTCATGGCTGCCGTGTGTCCTGATACGCTCTCGCACACAGTTAACCCTCCTGTAGCTCATAGCAAGTCCTGTTCTCAGCAGCTCTGCTTGGTACACAGGACTGGCTGATGGTTTATTTTCTGCTTGAGATTAGTCCTTCCCCTCGAGTCCAACAGTTTGTACAGCCTCTTTGACCCTGAAGATTTGGGGTGAAGTCGGGATGGCTTAGTTTGAGAGTGTAAATAAGATGTCATGGAGCCTTAAATGGCATGTCCTTTTGGCTCTTTCTCGAGGTGGTCTTCATGTGTTCCTCTCACGTGGATATGGCACTTGAGAATGTGAGCTTGACCCTCAGATGGCAACAGTGTCCACAAAGGCCACTTGCCACCATTTTCTCTCGTGCAGGATCCCCTGAGGGTTTAGAGACAGTCTGCGAAGTTCTTATTCAGTGTGCATATTCAAGGCCTTGAAGATTTGAAATGCTTGCAGTATCAGTGAAGTGAGCAGACAGCGCGGTTTTTCTAACCCTCAAGTTACCTATCGGATCTGGTGCTCCATCAGCCAGGTGGGGTTTTTTGCTGAGTCCTCTGTCCTGGAGCTGGTGGGTAGCAGAGCTGAAATGCAGTGAGAGCTGTAGGAACGCCCTGGCATGCGGTGATGATACCCAACTTGGTTTCGCTTCTAGCTGAATTCCAGTGAAGACGCATTTCTCTTGGCTGTCTGAGCATGCCATGTGGGGAGAATGTCAGTGATAATGTGGTGAGCAAAGGGTATTTTAAGACCATTGCTGTTCTATGGCAAAATTCTTGAGTCACAAAATACAATTATTTTACTTGTACGGGCAGCATATGGAAGTTGTGTTGCTTACTGTAGTAGATTATACTTCTGTTACTTTAGTGGGCACCCATCAGGACTCTCACAAGTACAGAAGTTTGGGCAGATGCTTCCAAAAAGAGCCTGCTCAAAAGCACTGTGGTTAAAGAAGTGTTCTGGAAGTAGCAGGTAGCATTCTTGATAATCTGGAACTGGCATACTCCCTTACGTCCTCTGTGGGTCAGGGGAGCGCTTGGTTTTAAATATATTGTCTTTAAAATTCAATCTCCTTTGTATCCATTGAAGATGGATATGCCATACCTTGTTTGGTATAACCTAAGGTTGCTCTGTCATCGTGATCATACTCTAATTCAGACTACAGAGCTCTGCATCTGGGCAATCCCTAGAAGAAAACTGGTGGGATTGAAGTGAATAGTAACTACTTTTACTGCTAGATTGTGCTGCTGGTTTTGATCAGTTCTTACCTTCCAATGGAAGCTGAATTAATCTAATCTAATGACTATTAGTACATGTGGTGTCTGTTGCTAGCAAACATCCAGTTGTTTGTAGCTAGATACAAACATTTAGTTCAGTGAGTGTTACGGAACAAACTTGTAAGAAAAATGATTCACAGGTGAATCCAAAGAGGCCGTTTCTTTAGTTAATTATGAAAACTAGCTGAGTTTTCCTTGAGGTTATTAATTGCTTCTAAAAATTTAGGATTCTTCTAATATATATGTCTAGAAAATGGTTGTGGCATGCTGGTTTTACCATGTACATGAGAGTCCCCAAATCAGTATTTTAAATTGGAAGAGGGCTCAAGATACCAGCAATTCTTACCAGTGTGGTTATCCCTGTCTACTAGGTTAAGACGCCTGTTGTGAACTCGGACACCAAAGTTCTAGTGCCTGGCATTCCAGGACATAGTACAGCTGTCAAAGCTCCATCCTCTGGAAAGGAAAAAAAGAAAAACAAGAGGAAACCGGGAGAGTCACAGGTAAAGTGCTTCCTCTTTTCAGCACAGCAATAACGGAGAAACTAGTACCATAAATCATGGTTGAACTTATTTAGGTGAACTTGAACTTGCTTTGTTTGGTGTGGAAGCAAAGTTAATGATGTCATCATTTTGTATGAAAGAGACTTCCCTCTGCTCAAAACCTTTTCCCTGTTGAAGCCCTGTGTGCCTTGCCCTGCCCGTGGCTCTGCCATGTTCCTACAGAACTTTGTCACACACTTGTGTCTGTCTCTCTGTGCTGAAGGTGTATTACTGCTTTTCAGTCAAAGCTTCATCCTCCCTTTTTTTCGTCAGCCTATTCTCTGTCAGTACATTGAAAAGAATATGCAAAGTTTTGTGCTATTTTCCAGCAGAATCAGAGGAAATGCTGTGGGTTAGGTACTTAGCTTTCAGCTGATGTTCCTGAGAAACTGCACTGAAACAGCACTGCCCTTGTTTACCATCTCCAGGAAAGCATCGAGGAGCGCCTAGAGGCATTGGATATTGATGTGAGCAAAGTGAAAACTCCAGGTGGCCTTCCTCAAACAGATAGCTTTGCGGTACTGCTGGTTCAGGGCTTGGAAAGCAACGATGCAGAAATCTTAAATGTAAGTGGTAAAAGATCGTTGTATACTGTTGAATCTGTTCACTGGGACTTGTGAGGAGCCTTCCTGAAAGCTGGGTAGGCTGAACAGTTGAGAACCTGTTATTTCTTCCAGCTGCTTTTTGCTGATTTGCCGCTCAAGGCAGTGGTATTATGAATTATAATAGCGGTATTACCTTTTTTTGTTGTTGTTATCTGCCTTGCTTTCTGAGTCAGTCCATGAACTTTGAGCTACTGTTTATGATAAATTTGTTACGTCACAGTTCAGATGATTTACAAGCAATGTTACTCACGCAGACATCTCTCTAGTTTGAGCTGGAGCATGATCTGTGCTTAGTCTCCTGAGTGTGCGGTTTCCAGGTAGGTACTGTTTGAAAAATCTGTTGATGACAGCAGTTTCACTTGGAAGGCTTGCTGCTGCACTTGGACAAAGAGGAAATTATAGTCTGGGGCAGGGAAGTGAATTCTTAAGAATCTGAAGCTGAACAGAAATTGTTTGATGCAGATGCTGGTGATGGGTGTTTACACAAGTCAAGCACGGAAAATAGCGAGGGAAATTATAATGTGCCTGTGATGTTTTGTTTCTAATATGGGGTGGGTGGGCTAGAGGCAATGCTGGATTGTTTTAGGTGTGTTTAGATGTTTAGATCAAGTGCCTTATTTTGTTAATTGTAGCTGACTAGAAAAATGGAACTCCTTTGCGTAGTAAATCTTCTTTTACTTGTTGTCCTCATCTTGGGATACAAAGGTAGTGGAATAGGAAAAGAAATTTAAAGCCAGGAATTTTTGATGGTGCTCATTGCTCATATAGATTAAAACTGAATGATTCTCTGATCATATTTTTCCATTTTAACAGAGAGTACTTAACACAAGGAAAGAACACGTAATAAAGAACACAGTAGCCAGAATGCCTATACATGCTGTCATTCCACTGCTGCATGAGGTAGGGGAGACTACGTTTCTTGTACTGTCATACAAACCACATTTGGTTTGTGTTCTATTTGGGGAAAGTCCAGGATATGTGTCTCTATTTTTACCAATGAAATCGGTTTGGTAATTGTACAGGACAGAAATTGTTCTTAATTTATCTCTATATGATCTTAACTTCTCTGACTGAAGCTTGACCAAAGGACAAAGTGCCACTGTCAATGCTAGGATGAGCATTAGATCAGGTAGTAGTATCTTAAATGATTATGTGGGAAAAAGAAGTAGTTAAGCTACACCTTGTTTAGTCTGTGGCAAAAAATTACCATTGCCTCTTCTTTTAAACTATTAAAATGGATGATAATTTAAAATATGGAACTAGCAGTACTGTCCAGAGCAGGTTGCATGAGCATAAATATGGTACTCATGTGAGAGAAAGAAAAATAAAATATGTACTTAAAGCAGTGAGTTTAGATAGCACTTGAAAACTGAGAGGCAATTTCTTTCCTCTTTTGGTTACTGTATTTAAGCTTTGCAACATCACTTAGTTACAATTTTAAAAGGGATTTGGCTTCTGAAGTGCTTATTCCGTGGTATTAAATAAAATATGTGTTTGGACAGAAATATTTTAATGATTAGCCTTATCTAGACACTACTTTGTTTAAACTAAACATTGATGAGTTGCTCTTGTTATGCTAATGGCATTCTATAAGATAACTGTTAGATTTCTCTTGTATTTTAATGTGTTTGCCACCAGTAAGATTTCACTTTTATTTGTGGTACTGATCTTAACTGAATCATGCAGATGGCCTGGTTCTGAGTGCTTAGACTTCATTGAAGCATATGTTGTGACACCTTGTTAGACTTATGTTAATGAGGTGCAGCCTTTCTTCCCTAGAACCCTTGTCAGAGGATCTAAGTGCAAGTGTACATTATCTCAGTGGATGGACAGATCTTCATTTAACTGTCCTCTCCAGAGGCTGATTTGTTCTGTGAAACAGCCTTTGCCTGATAGTACCTTCACTTGTTTCCCCAACTTGTCCATCTTGTAACAGCTGCTCTACTGAGCAGATACACAGAGACATAAACGAAGGGATTTCCTTCTATGTATTCCTGCCAGCTTTAAGCTTCTCTGAATATATTGCCTGTTAAGAGTCCCAGTTTTATTGTAATAATGAAAATCAGCTTCTGCAAGTTATCAGCCTATGTATAGGGTGGTAGAGCCAGCAATGTTGTGTTCTGGAGCCTGGCGGTGGTTAATCCTAGCCAGCTTCAAACGCCTGGAGATCTTTCTGTCGCAATATTAGGATGGTCAAATGGATGTAACGTTGTGTTTTCAAACTCATTATGTGTTTGTTACTTACTGCTGACTATTTTTGTCCTTTCAGCTTACGAAGAGATTGCAGGGCAACCCATACAGGTAAGAGACAACTCAACTACAGTTTAATTCACCTGAGACTTTTCTAGTGTGTGTGTTCTGGTCCCTCCCTCCATCTATGTGATTGATTTCCATAGTAACTGTAATTAAACTGCAGCATCTTGAGGTAAAAATCTCACCTGATGGTGGGTGCAAGAGGAACTTTTATTAAGGCAGCGCTTTGCTAGGATGGCTGAAGTGAAATTAGAAAGGGAAAAGGATACCTGAAGTGAGCATATAACCCTGAGAAAGTATCTGAAAACCCAGAATATTGACATTGCAGACCTGATCAATATGTAAAATAAAGTAGCTTCTTTGGTTTAATTATCAAATATATTTAGACATGGCTTGCTGTTGTGTTTAATCAGTAACAAAACCAGGTCGTCTTCCCTGCCCACCCCATCTTGTTATATTGTTATAAGGATAGCTTTATGTTCTTAATTGTGTTGAGGTGTTAGTTGTGGGCTTTTTGTGTGTGTTTTGTTTTGGTTTCGTGTGTGTGTGTTTTGTTTGTTTTTTGGTTTTGTTTTGTTTTTTAATAAATTAAAATTCCCTCATTATAGGTAGAGAAAAAAGTAGCATGCTTTGGTCTTTTATTCATTGAAACCTCCCATAAAAGACATCAGGAACAGAGACCCCTGAATATGTCTAGTTTCAATCACTCACTTAAATGTCTGTTCTTTTCCTAACAAATAACTTCCTTAGGTATCCCATCTGGATAGTGAAATTATTACATTTCCATCTGCAATTGTGTTCTTATCTAATGAAAGAGGAGCACTTTCCATAGAACTATTTAGCATCTAGAATTTGAAATGGATGTTTCTCAGCCAATATCTCTTTGATATAGTTTATTTTTCTTTTCTAGTGCCTCACTAATGGTTTTTACTCAACATGCATCCTACCTTTCCACAGTAAGTATTTTGCATTAATGCTAATGCGTGTAACTAAAACTAGATTTAAATATTTAAATATATGTGTGTTCTTCCTTCAGGAATCTGTCTTCTGCTCTCCTCATATGGCATTGCCCAAATCAATGTACAGAAGGCTATACTTCTGCCACTTTTGCCAAATTGCTGCACATTGGTTATAAATTGTTTGTCTTAGTCATTCGTGACATAATTATAGTCATCCTGAAGTCAAACCAAGATAAGTTACGTCATACCTGTGAGAGTTAGGGAACAAAATTACTGTCAAAGAGTAATCTAGCCTGCGTTGCTAAATCTTGTAGATCTAAATTTGCCTTGTTGTTGTAATGTTCATCTCGAGGCCGTCTTGGGCATGACTAGATTTATAGGGCAGAAGTGTGCCAAGTTGGCAGGGTAGTAAGTAATGTTGTAGCTTCTGTCCAGCCTTGCTTGACAAGTGATGGATAAAGCACACTTGCTTGGTTAAGACAAAGGCATTTTGTCACTGTTGATCCTTTCTCCCATTTTTTATAGGATTGCTGCGCATCATAACTTGCACACTTTGCTGAAGCTGCATTTGTACGTTGGTGTATATTTGGTTCCCATTTACACAGCTTTCCGAATAGTGCTTCAGTACCTGCTTTACAGCAGTGTCTGTGGAAGGGAAAAGTAGTATAAGAATTGCCATGTTTTGAAAGTAGTTGTGTTTCTAAACATGGCTAAATGTTAACTGATCAGGCTGCAAGTGGTTTCTGTGAACCCGCAGCTCTCCCTTCTGTCTGCAATAATGTGAGCAAGGATTGCTTGCCCCAAATGTACAAAAGTAGTTTAAAATTTAAAAATCAGACATTTCTGATGTGTTGATTAGCAGCTTCATTTTTCTTTGTCCTTCTCTTCTCCCAAGTTGCCAGACCTTATTCCTCAGCTGGGAATGCTATACCAGTTAATGGAGAGCAGAGTAAAAACTCTGCAAAAGCTTTCCCGTCTTCACGGAAGACTCTACATTCTTGTCACCCAGGTGAGTCCCAACTGAATAACATGGGATGTGTAGAAGTATTGTTTGCAGACTTGACCTCCTGTTGTGATTACACCTGATGGGACCTGTCATCGGGAACTTAACAGAGCCGCTGTACAGCTATGCTGGTAATGCTCAAAGCAGTACGCTTCATTGACTGTCTAGTCAGTCTCTGCCCACCATAAGTGTTTAGTATCTTTTTCCTGCCGAATGCATCCGCTAATCCATGAGAGTTTTAAAGGGGAATAAACAGGAGGTACTGGGGCGCTTCAGAGCAGATACCTCTAAAATTTCACTTTGTCCTTCATACTTGTTTGGCTGTTAAACTAACACTACAAATGAATTAATCTGTGTTAAACTCGATGCAAACTTCCATTTGAATTGTTATGAGTTTTGTTGACCTTAAAGGCTGGAACGTATGGTTGCATCTAAGGCTAATCTGCAAATTCCATTCAGGTTGCAGCATCAGAAAAAGCTCAGGATGTAGCTGACGTTAATCAGACTGCAAAGTTGGTGTATGAGGATGGTAAGTGTTGTATGCCATGTGTAGCTTAGCTCCTGAATTCACGTGAGGGCTGGTAATTGATGGCCGTTCATCACGTTAATGTGCTTATCTGTTAGTGTACGGTCTGCAAGTAGAGAGCTTTTGTGGCAAGTCCATAGCGGGAAAATCAGTGGTTAAAGATGCAGGCGTCTTGTAGTTGGTTGTTCCTTCCTTCCCCTCCTTCTCTTTCCTTCCCTCCCATTCCTGCTTCACAATTTAAGGAATCGGTTAATGGGAAGTTCAGTATACTGCTTAACTGGCAACCCCAAATTTCTAGTGTTAGCTGCCCTTCAGCTAAGGTAGATACAGTCAAGACACTTTCCTATTTGGATCAGCAGGATGCCGGGGTAGTGGATGTCAGTGTGTGTGCATGTACACTTACAATTTGGCCTTTATTTCTACTGCAACTTCACACTGCATAATCGTAATGGAAGTGACTTGTTCCTATTTAATGTTGATCAACCTAATCATCAGGTAGAATTAGTTTTGGAATGGAAATAGCATGGTTTGGAGATTTAGCAGCATGTGGAGTTGGGCTTTGTTTGCACAATGACATTTTAGAGTTTGTTTTTCTGACTGAGGAATTGTTTTCTCTTTGCAGAATCCTCAGAGGAGGAAGGCTCAGATGATGAGATGATTGCAGATAGAGACTCTGATGTAAGTGGAGTTGGATCAGATCTTCTCCCATTTGTGATTGTCAAAGGTTCAAACATTCCTGTTTATTTTTTCTTCAGGAAAACTGGGATGAAGATGAAGAAAAAGAGCAGCAATCTGATGAACAGGACATGGACATGACTGTTGAAAAGGAAATCAACGGTGATTCTGATTTGGAACCAGAAAATGAAAGTGAAGAAGAATAACAGCACAAAAGCGTAATTTTAACCGTTTAAACAAGTGGGCCACCAACCTCTCTAATTCTGGATCATCTTGCAGAAAGGTGCCATATTTGCATACAGGGAGTGCAGACTGGTGCACAGCCTGTGTGCAGAGGCACATGTGGGGCACTGTGCATTTCCGAATCCAGAATGTTTAACCATGGCAGCCTTCTCTCGCCCTATTTCCCTGCGCTTACTTATAGAAACATTTCTTCCACCTCATGGGCAGATTATGCTTGTCATGTGGACATGCATTTGTATCTCAAGTGAAATAAATCTGCCACCGCTGTTTGTGTGGTAAACTTGGTTCAGCTTTACATTGAATTTGTTCCAAATATTCAAAGATCAAAGTCAACTGGTCTATACCTTCTTTCCATGCTTCAGTTAGCAATAGCAAGTGGGCATCCTGCTGCATTTTTAAAAAAAAATGAAAAGGAAAAAAAGAGATATTTTTGTAATATTTAAATTCTCTACTGGAATTCTTTTATTTCCCCCCATCCTCCATTGGTTTAGTTACGCCTTGGCACTATCTAAATGCTAACCGGACTTAAAAATGGCTTTTTCTTTTTTTAAAAATTTGAACTCATGACTTTTATATGTACGAATCAGTGACTTTTCTTGTGCTTCAAAAGGACATTAGAACTATCACTGTCCTAATTTTCTTTTCATGGAGGCTGTATATAATTTCAGTGCTAACCCAGAGAATAGACTGTGTTCAACTGGGTGGGGAAAGTAACACAGGAAAATGAGAAGGTGAACACTTGTGAATACGTAGCGCACAGCTATACCTTTATTACAGATTTTTAATCTCTCAGTGGCAGAACAAGGACAGCTCTTTGCTCAGCTAATGGAAGCTGAAGTGGTGCAAACACATTTTTAAGAGCAAAACAAGGTAAAGGTTTGAGCCATTCACCACTATAATGTACAATAATATATTTGTCTATAAATGGAGCTGTTGCAACTAAATACCACCCTCTTTGTAAAGTGAATAAATATACATCTCCTTTACCAAATACCTGTCCTGTGGTGTTTGTTGAGAGAGACCTCAGGTAGCTGAGGGTGGTGGTGAAGGATGAAATGCTCTTTGTAGAAAGATTCCTAGTGGAGGAAGAAGACAACCTAAAAGGTTACAGTGCTCTGCAAAGCATCTATTACTGGTTTCTTAGCTCCATATGTTTCAGTTCTATCTGCTGTTTTGTCCACTGCTTGGGGATTGCATGGGGGTTGCAGCATTGCCTGGAGGTGTAGGGGATTGTGATGGACAAGGCTGGAAGAGACATTTTCTGTCTTTGGAGAGCTGGACGTCTAAGGGCAGCAGTTGGAGGCTTCCAGTCATTGGAGGGTTTTAACTGACAGTAAAGTAGAGTCTTAATAACTTGTAAAGCCGGGCTTTTATTTCATTTCTGAGATGCTGTGCAAATAAATGCCAACACTTGTGCTCTGTCAGTACTCACACAAGCCACCAAATTAGGCTGAGGTGATGTGTAAGATTTTAACCGGTACTAATGTTCTATGCAGGCAGGCTTCAAATCAGACAAAGGAGGGATGTGAATGAAGGTCTGTTGCATCTCAGCTGAGTGAAGGTCTGCTGAGCTTTTGGGGCATGGAGTGACACAAGGAGCAGCTGTGTTTTGGTTGTGCAGGGTCCTGCATGTGTCTGTGTCCCAGCGTTTCCAGGAGCTGATGCAGGAGCCCTGTGTTGGGGTCAAGGAGCAGGCTGAGTGTCCTGTTGACACTGCTTGGGTATGGGGAGTGGTGGCGCTGGAAACCTGCCACCAGTCCTCATTGTACCTGTAAGGTGGGTATGACCTGTGTCCACCCTTTCAGTGCACCAGAAACCCGTTCCAGGAGTGGAGCTGTGGGAGAACCTGGCAGCAGGAAGAGGAGGGGGATTTCAAGTGTTTTTTGGTCATTCTTGCGTCTCGCCGACACTGAGATTCTGCGAGCCTGTTCCAGTGTCGGGCAGCAAGCTGGTAGCAGGGGTCTGAGTTCTGGCTGTGGTCGTATGACAGCTGGGTCGCACTGTCCTCTGAGCCCTCTTGCCTGTGTCATCTTCCAGCAGCTGCTCTGTGTGAAACCTTTTGGGTACGGCAGCTGCAAGCAATTGGACTGGTTCAAAGAATTAATGCTCACCTTAGAGCTGACAACTGACAGTTCTGTGCACTTTCTAATCCTTACAACTATTTATCTGCAAAGCCAAGGTCCCAGCCAGCTGGTGATTAAGCTGTTCGTGACTTAGTCTTCCAAAGATGCCGCAGCGTCTGGAGAATGAGGCTGGAAATGGGGCAGGTCCTCCCTTGCAGCCACAGTCCTGGTAGTTTTGGAGCAATGAAGAGAGTAAGAAGGACAGAGCAGTTGCTCATTTGGAGCAGCAGAGGTTGGATGAGGGTTTGTGTAAAGAGCCCAAGGTGTGTCCAGAGCAAGGCTCCGTGGTCAAGAAGTCAGCAATCAATGGGGAGGAAACTCTGAGGAGTACTTTTGTTTTTACTTGCCTACTTAGTATTATATTCTGTTTATAGGTGTGTATTTGACGTTTGTCCGGGCACCAGTGCACAGTGTAAGGGATTTTTGTTTGCTGTTTTTCATGTGGCGGTGGCCTTATTTCCATGTTACAGAAGCAGATAAACTTTGACTGTGGTAGAGAGCAATACCACAGATGGCCAGCGGGTGTCAGGCCAGCTCCACAAAAATTCCTCGCATTCCCGGGCAGCAAGAGCCGCCTGTGACTGGTGCCTTTGGGACGGTGTAATCGCCTTGTTGCTAAATACATCCTGCTGTGAGACTCTGTGGCTCCCATTCTCGCCTCTTGTTATGGTCCTGCTTCCAGAGGGACTTAGTACTACACCAGGACTCGGTGCGAGAGCTGTTTGTTGCCCCTCTTGCTCAATATTTCAGTGTTTCATCTGGTTCAGGGAGGTCTGGTAGAGGAATAAGCTGCCGGTGTGGGATGTGCGTGTGTGTCTGTGAAAGGTTTTGCTGTGTGGGAACTTGGAGTAGGGATGTTTTGCTGTTGGTCTCCCTGCATGTTATGGGAAGTTATTTAATTGGTTTTAAAAAAAACGAACTTTTTTTTTGGTTCATCCTTAATATTACTTTTGCTAATAGGTTCTCTGTCACAAAATTACACTCTCAAATGACCTTGGTTAAGAAGCAAACAGAAGCAAACCACGCTGTTGGAGACATGGTAGAGGAGGAAGACATTGAAAAGGACAAAAGAAGGAAAGATTTGGGATGCACAACTAGTTCTTAGAAAACTCCTGATTACTGGGAACATCAGCATGTAGACATTTGGAAACTTCATATGAAAATTACAGAGATGGTACATAGCTTGATAGCCAAGTTGTAGTTTAGGCTGTCATGTAATGAAACAAGGGCTTAGTACTGCATTCTCCCTTCTTTGTGTGGGAGGGAACTGTTTGGTGAGAAGGAAAACTCATTCTGGGCACAGTTTTGCCCTTTGCCCTGTAACCTGTGCATACACCAAGATAAAGTCTCTGAGAAACCCATCTGCAGCCTTTGGGATGTTGGTTCTCCGCTCCCTGGAAGAAGGGGGCTGGAGAGAGATGATTGTGGCAGACACTCAGTTTCCTTGCACATGTGTCAAACTCACAGCTGTGGGACCTTGATGGACCATCCAGGAGACTTGCCAAAATATCTTCTGTTGTTGCTGGCATGATTGTTTTTGACTCAACTGCTGCCTAAAACACAGTCTCTTTTTTGGGTCTTTTCTCCAAAACTACCTTATACCCAAGCCTTGCAAAATCAAGAAGATGATAATGAAACTCCTGCCTAAAACATAGTCTCTTTTTTGGGTCTTTTCTCCAAAACTACCTTATACCCAAGCCTTGCAAAATCAAGAAGATGATAATGAAACTCCTGCTTGGAAGGGAGCCTAGGCCTCTGCATGAGGAAAATTTTGTCCAAGTGCCTTCATCTCTGCTTCTATTTTGGCAGCAAGATACAAAACTACTCAGCAAGGATGTATGAGAAATAAATAAGATTTGTGTGAGTGAATCTCACATTATCTAGGAGGGGAAGTGAAGTCACAGTCAGAGCAGGAGCCTATCCAAAGCTCTTCTAATCACAGAGATGGGGTTAACTAGGTTATGTCAAATACCTTGGCTCAGTAATGAGCACTCTAAGTTATTTAGGAATAACTTGAGGAATTAATGGTGCGTTTTGTCCTTGAGAAGAAAATATTTCCCTTAAGCTCCATGGGGGCTTGGAGGGGAGGGGTTTGTCTCTAGGTTCCTCATATGATGGTTACTGCACACAGAAGCTTAGAACCTCCTTGGTCTCTGCATCTGTGAACTGGAGGACTGTTTGCTTTCATCAGCATTAGAGAGCACGGGTCTGTGGGTTATTTTAGTGACTTCCCAAAGCCCCTGCAATAAACCAGTCAACAGTATTTCGGTGTCTGATGGCACGTGTCAGAAGGAGCGGGCTTGTGTGTTTTTCATGCTCTCTCGCACATAGTAAACTCATTCTTTACATTCAGCTGTTTGGCCAACGGGGGGCAATAAATGGTTTATAACCATGGCAACAGTTGCTGTGGGAAACTGGCATCAACAAGAATCCTTTTCATGGCCACATCAATGAAAGTATTAAAAATCTTCCCACTCTGAGTCGGGTGAGACCATTTGTGACACTTCCCAAAAAGGTGGTGCAGAGGTAAGTCAGACTGAAATGATACCACACAGCCTGTCTGGTACAGGAGCCGATGACCCTTTCAGCTGCCTTGAGTTGAAAGTTCCTATAAATGTTTTCTGCCCCCAGCTGAACCTGAGTTTTTTGGGAAGGGTGGTTGACAGCAAAGGTTGGTAGAAACTGCTTTGGCTGGAGTTGCTCTGTGTTGACTCAGAGATATCTGTAACGCAGAGAATATCATGGTGTGACCTCGGAGAATGTAGCAACACCGGTATTTGCAGTTGCTGTTTCAGCTGACTGGCTTACAGCACCTATAGGTTGGAAGGAGCTTGAGTCTTCTCCAAACCTGCGGTTCTCTGAAGCTTTATTGTGCATTTGGGCTCCTCAAAGCAAGGTGTGTAGCTGAAGTAGGGTTTGCAGATACAACTACACATTTGTAAAAGGGGTACATTTAGTGAAAGAAACTAAAAGGATGAAGGGAAGACTCTTCTGGAAAAGATGAACTATGCTTCGAACTAAATGACTTTACCTTTAAATAAAAGGAGTTTCAAAGTGAAAATTCCTGTTCTACAGTCTCCATGTTTCCAGGGAATTCTTTCCATGTTCATAGGAAGGGTTTTTTCCTCTGCGTGTAAATAAATTGCTCTCTAACTAAGGTAATTCCACAGCAGAATCTGTTTGTAAGGTGCTGAAGCCTGCAGTTGCTGCAACTTAGCGGAGGAGTCTGATAACAACTTTGGAGCTCGGTTGGTGCTTCCAGGGGTTGTCCCCCCCGAGATGCTTCCAAAATGTTGCAAGTAGGAAACGAGGCGGCACATGCTGGTGGGCTGATTAACATCTTCCTCCTGTGTCCCGGGCAAGGCCGCCCTCGTCTCTGCAGCACAGGTCAGAACCGCGGCCCCCACGGCTCTTCATGGATGAGTTCCTTTTAGTCCGACTGTCTCATAGGAGAAGTGTATAATGTTATGGATGTAAGGCTGCTTTTAGTCCAGAAGTGGTGTTTTGAATGCTTTGCTTTGCTTTTCTGGAAGCTTCGAGTTGGCAATGGTACATTTTCAGAGGAAGAAATTAATTTTGAGCACACTAATAGTTTGCACAAAAAAAGGGAGAGGGTGAAGTGAGTGATAAGGGAGGGAAAAATTGAAGAGATATTTTGGAGGTTTTTTGGCTTTTTTCTTTTGAGAGACGGTGAAGCATTTTATTTTAGTATCCTAACAAACTGCTGACTTTTTCTTTGGAATTGCTTGTTTTCAAACTGACTTTCATATTTTCATTTAACCTCCTTTAGGTACTCACAAAAAAAATCCCCAATTATGTCAGTTTTGTTTTCTTTGTGGTTTTTTGTTTGTTTGTTTTAAATTAATAGACGGTTGAATCCAGATCAGACTCCACATCAGATTCCAACCTGGAAATCTTGTTTCCTGACTTGGGCCTGGAGAGAAGAGCTGTAGACAGGTAGTGCAGCAGGCAGCAGCGCAAGTGAAATCCTGCTCCAGAGCCGCTCACCAGATGCGATGCTCTCAGTCTTCCGTGTTGTTCAGAACTGCTCTGGGAAGCTGTGGTGCTCCTGGGACAGAACCCGAGTGCAACGCTGAGGCCAGGCACAGGAGCCGATGTCACTGTGTCACCAAAGGAAATGACTGATTAGACAAGGCCTTGAACTTTGAGGCCCAAGATTTATTTTCTCCCAGGGATTTAAGATTAGAGCCTTAATTGCATCTGCTAAGAAATGCCCTGAACGTCAAAAATACGGCATGCTGAGTGGGGCTCCAAGTGTCATCGCATTATGGCTGGTGAAGGATTAGAGTAGATTCTCCTGTACAATCATCCTTCCACTAACCTTTCCAGTCAGCTCAATGCTTCCAGTTGTTGGAATAACAGCTCCTAAGAGTGCCTGCTCTTGTTCCTCTCAGTATCCCTCTCCTTGTCAGTCCTTCCTCTGGTTAATATCTGTCACTTGCCAAGGCCAAAGAAGCAGCCCTGTTTAAAAACAGCATTTAACACTGTTTGCGTGATAGTGCTATAATATCTTGAAGAGAGGGGAGGCTTGGGGGGGAGTCTCATCTGCTCCAGCTCTCTTAACTGCAGCATTCTGCACTTCTGTACTCTAAAAGAGTTTAAAGTATGATTTCATGGGGAACAATTCCAGCTCAGTATGTGAGGAAAGGAAAGGCTGACAGAGCAAAAGGGAGTTGTATGTGTGTGCATGAAATCCTTGTTCATTAGAGACAGGGGGGAAACAAAAATGAGCAACTGTGCAAGTTCAACTCTGATGTGTGCCTCGGGGGAAGAACTCAAGTGCGGCCCTGTAATTTCCTTTTAGAAATATGGATACAGCTGCAAGTGATGAGAAGTCTTAAAACAGCTGCAGATATCTTCCCTTGGTATTCAGGTTTTGCCAAAGGGGGCCTCCAGGAGTTATCGTAGTGTTTTATACTGATACCTCTTGCTTTGTATCTGAGCTGTCTTGCAGCAATTAGAGTGGGTTTTGTAGAGCATGGTCCCAGCCATTTCTCTTGGAGTTTACAGGGAGATCCTACATCTTTCATGTCCTCTTGTCACTGTGGTGCCAGTGTAGCAATGCCACGTGCCAGATGCCCACGCAGCTGCTCTCTCAGTCCTCCTCCTCAAGGAGACATGGTGGGAGAAAATAAGATTGTAAAAAGCTCACGGACTGAGATAAAGATAGCAAGATCACACACCAGCTACCATCATGCACAAAACAGGCCTGAGTTGGGGAAAATGAATTTAATTTATTGCCAAATAAAAGAGATTTGGATGGTGAGAAACAAAGGCAAAAGTAAACCAGCACACTTCCCCTCCATCCCAGACTGAACCACACCCCTTCATTTCTGACACCTCATTTCTGCAGAGGTTGGGAGCTGTGGTCAGTCCACAACACTTTCTCTGCCGCTCTTTCCTCCTCTCACTGCTTCTGCCCCATCATGGGTGCTCTCTATGGGCTGCAGTCCTTCAGGATGAACAGGTCCTCTGTTCCTGGAGAAGACGAGACTAAGACGAGACCTCATGGCGGCTACAGCTTCCTCACCAGGGGAGGAGGGGGGCAGGCACTGATCTCTTCTCTCTGGTGACCAATGACAGAATCTGAGGGAATGGCAGGAAGATGCGTCAGGGGAGGTTTAGGTTGGACATCAGGAAAAGGTTCTTCACCCAGAGGGTGCTGGAGCACTGGAACAGGCTCCCCAGGGAGGTGTCACGGCCCCATGGCCTAACAGTGTTCAAGAAGAGACTGGACAACACTCTCAGACACATGGTGTCATATGCAGGGACAGGAGCTGGACTTGATGATCCTCGTGGCTCCCTTCCAACTCAGGACATTCTATGATGCTATGGGCCACAGCTTTCTTCAGGAAATATCTGCCTTCTCCAGTGTGGGGTCCTCCACGGGCTGAGCATGGACGCCTGCCCACCATGGTCTGTATCCCCCCTGGCCTGCAGCACCTTCTCCCCTCCTGCTTCTCCGACCTCGGCACTCACAGGACCATTTCTCTCACTTTTTTTCCTCACACCTCTCTGTTTTTGTGGCATTTCACCCTTCCTTAAGCACGCTTTCCCCAGGTGCCACCACCGTGGCTGAGGGGCTGGGCTGGGCCCTGTGGCAGGACCGGCAGAACCAGCCCCGGGTGGTGCGGGGCAGCCGCGGCCTCTCCTCACAGCCGCCTCTACAGCCCCTGGCTCCCTGCGCCTCCACACGGGCAGCCAACACCTCACCAAAAACTATGTGCTAAACAGGTGCTATGAACTTGGAGAAATTCAGGAGTTGCTTCAGTTTGGCTTCGTCTTGCTCTTCAGAGAGTTCCCAGCCTCGTTTCCAGGGCTGGTTCCCACAGCGGGTTTGGGGGGTGGATACCTTGCTGGGTCATGGGCTGACTGAAGAACTCCCCTGGTTTTGGTGAGCACCAAACTGCTCTCATGTCGTGAGTAAAGTGTTAGGAGAACAGGGTATGGGTCTGTAGCTGAGGGTTGATGATCTGACTGAAAATAAGAAACTCCCTCCTTGACAGTGGTCCTCACTCCTTACCTTCCCAATTCACCCTCACATACTCTGCAGGGTGCTGAGCACTTGCACTCCAAGCCCACAAACTTTTCCTGAGCATTCTGAAACACCCTGCCCGTACATCATTGAAATCACTTTGCTGACGATGGTGCAAACACGAGGGTGTATGCACCCAGCTCTGCCTTTGGCGTATGCACCTGGTTTTGGAGCTGTGGCGACCACCTGCCGGCACTGAGTATGGAGCTTGAGAAGGTATTTATAGATAAGCTATTGATTATGTGGCTGCAGATGGCTGTAAAATCAGCTAGCTGAAAATTAGGCAGAGGTTTGCAGGAGGAATAAAGGTGCAGTGAATTTAACCAGCCTGTTTCACCAAGGTGGGAGATGAGGTGTGCTTGTCAGGAATGAATTGACAGGTGGGATGGGGGCTTAGGTTGCCCGCCTTGTGCAGAGATCCATCTCTGGCAGTCCTGGGTTCAGTATTTTAGAGGAAGGCACAAGAGCCCAGCCATGGGCAGATAAAATATTTCATCCTAATGAAGGGCATAAACCCAGCCGTGATCTCTGCTCTGGAGTGCTTGATGTGAGCTGTTGGTATATTGATGAATTAGACAAGAACTGAAGATCCCCAAGGGATCTGGTTTCCAGTCACACCTCTGTTCAGAGCCTTTGCACTCCCCAGGACCCCTCCTTGAAAATTCAGCTATTTGAGGAAACAAAGCAAATGAACCCAGCTCTGACCTATCAAGGCTCTTTTACCTCACTCTCAGTGGAGTCATCCAGAGTGCAGACTCTCTTTAAATCAACTTTATATAAGCTCTTAATTACACAGCTTAAAAAAAAAAAAAATGAAGTGATGTCCAGATGTGAAACAGGGTAAGACATTGACTCCTGCTTGGAAAGAGGCGCTATGGAGTTTTCCACTGAAATGTATTGAACTGTTTAAGCACCATGCGGGATTCTGGAGGTTTTGCAGTTGTTGATAAGGAGACTGCTGGTTTGGTAGACGTGTTGGAAAGGTTCTGTGGTAAGCAGGCAAGCCACACTGCAGCCTGATGGTTCTTCCTCTTCTCCCACAATGTAATGGGTCAATTATATGGTGATGCTGCATCCAGTTCAGGATCTGGTCTGTCTGAACTGGTCTATGTAACCCTCCTGCTGTGTCAAAGCCAAACTCAGATAATGCAATGGCGGGCAGAAAGCTGTTACTGCTGCTTTCCAGCTCCATAGTTTGCGCCTGTACAGCTGTCCCTCAGGAGAGGCGAGTCCAGTGCTTCAACTGGGTGAAACAAGGACTGGGCTGCTAATGGACAGCCGTCAATTCAGTCCTTCAGCTCTGCCACCGAGACAGGCACCTGTTTGGGCCTGTGTGCCCTGACCTGAGCATGAGCAGAGGAGTTTTCCTGCGGAGGCAGAAGGGGGTGGGCTGGGTGCCAGGGGAAGCTCACGGGGTTTGGGGCTGTGGAACGGTGTGGTCCTGTATTCCTCCGGACACTGGGGACACGGGAAACAAAACTGTCTTCTCCAGTGTTATCCGAGCAGTTGCAGAGCCCCTGGATATGTTTAGCAGGACATACCCAGAAAAACCTATACTTTGACACAGCTATGCCTTCTTTTGCAGAAAATGACTGCTTTGTCCAGAACTTCAGACTCACTAAGAGTCCTGTGATGGAAAACTGCTGGAGCAGGCAGAGTGGGTTCAAGAAAGGTTGGTTTATGTTTGCGTGACTAAAACACATGATCATGTTCTGGTATCTTTTGGGAAAAGCTGTGTTGTTATCGCCATCGCAGGGGTTTTGCCTAGCTACTGGTTTGTTCAGTAAAACATTAGAAATTGCAAAGATTCAAGAATTTGTTACTGTAATTGCTTGCTCAAAATTCAAACTGAAAAGCAGCTGTAATTTGGGGTTCAGTTTGTTTCTAGGTTTTTTGGTCCACTTCAATCACTTAGGCAGCAGAAGCAATGCCATATGGCTTGGGCACCCAGTTGTGCACGTACCACTAGCACAGAGGCAACAGTGCGGCAAATTGTTCCAAGAATAATTACTCAGCTGAAAGTTGCTTCTTTGAGCTGTTTGGAAAATATTTGCTAACAATCAGTTTCTGCATAAAAGTCAGTACTGCTTTGTAGATAGCAAAATGAGCTATATTTGTCAATTAAATGATTCACAAACATTTCAGCCAAAGCTTGTTTTTTTTAAACAAAGAAAATATCTCTGTCAGGAGATATTGTTCTGCGTTAAAACTCAAGAGCTTTATCAGGCATTACCTGAACCAGCAGCTAAGTTAAAACTTCGCAAAGCATCTTATCTCCTGAAATATTCAGAATTAAATAGGTGTTGAGAGAAACAAAGAAAGAGATTTTTAAAACAAAACGAGGAAATCATCAGCAGGGGTTCTGAAGTCTGGTTGCCTCTATTCCTTCAATAGCAATCTAGGTACCCTTTTTCTGTACAAGTGGCACACGAGGGCTTCCCATCCATAAGAACAAAGCCTAGGTGAGAAATGGGAATTGCTTTGTTAGAGTGGGATGGTTGCAGTGTCAGGCTGTGCAGACTCCTTGGACGTTGGAGGAAGGAATAAGCACGGCACTGCATGTGTATTATTTTGCTCTTGCTGTGTTCTCCAGAAACCACGAGGCTGGCATTTGTGTTTATCATAGAAATATAATCAAGAGGATCAGTTCTAGCAAATTGAAGTAACTTGGAAGGAGGTTAAGCACCGCTGTGTGCTGGCCTGTTGGCACTTTTCCATCTGCCCACTGCAGAGGAGAGCTGTGGGCAAGGGACCCCTCAGCCTGACCCAGCGCACGGCCACTCGGGTGCCACGCAGGGAACGGCTGTGTTACCCTCTGCCCTATAGCTGCTTTACAGTCTCCATGCAGGGAGGAATGGCAACGCATGTGGTGTGGTGGGTGCCTCATGAAATCGAGTTGAGTGTAGTACAGAGAGCTATATCTTATTTGATTGGATAATGCGATATTTTTTCTATATTTAAGTATAGGTATACTTAATGTATAGACCATACTGGTCTGGATTTTACTGCTTTCTCACACACCTCTCCTCCCCTCAAAAGAAGACCCATTTTGCAGTCATGCATAAAATGTCCTGCCAAATTGTTCACATAGTAGTATCTCGTCGAAGCGTGTTTCTTATGGAATTGCATGTCTTGTGTCCTGTGTCTCTTCAGTATTCTCCTCCAAGCATCCTTCTAGCCTGGTCCTGCTTAATTTGTGAGGTCTAATGAGATCACAGTCCAGGGTGAATGTACTATGGGCAAGCTACCTGCACAAGTCAAATGTATGCTAATCATAATGTATTCAAGTGTCCTGCAAAACCATAACTACCAAATAACAGGGCCAGTAGCTATATTCATCAGGAATTAAATGTGAGTCTCTGTGAAGCACAGGAGTTTGAATCTCACCACCTGTGACAGCTGGTGTGTGTTATGGGACATGACAGAACTAACAGCAAAGATAGGTGCCTGACACCAGCAACTGCCTCTTCTCCCACTGCTTTGGTTTGGTGGCCTCATTAGTCAGGCCGTGTTGTTAGGATATAAGACCTGTAGACAATAAAGGCTGTAAGTCAGTACAGCTGTGTAGCCAGCCACGTGGTTATGGATGACGAGAATATTCCCTGTATGGCCATGAAGATTAATGCAGAGTTGGTCTGTGTTATTCAGTCCGCATGCAAGAAATGGTTGGTCCCTTGGGACTTGTTTTGGTCATGATTAGTGCCACATTGCCTTTACAGTTGAAATGCCCTGTGTGCTATGACACATATGGAAACTGCATCATCTCTCTGGAAGGCAGAAGCAACTGATGACATTTGCTGTCTTCTGCTGTCTTGGAGCAAGCAGTAGCTGTAAATTCTTCCAGTGCAGCTTTGTGCAGCTGGCACTTTCTTTCCCCCATCCCTTTAAGCAAGAACACTGGCAAGCTGCCTGCCCTCCCCCGAGAGCCTCATCCTCCAGGTTTGTTTGCACACTGCTTGCCAAACGCCTAAAAAAAGGAACCAATCAGAGTGAGTTTGCTTAATGCATTAATGAATCTGCTTAGGTGTCATCAAGTCTAATTTCTTACTGAGCTGTGACAGTTTAATGCCTTGGGGCTGAGTTGCTGAGGAGAAGGGTGATGGATGGCCAGAGGAGCGCTGAAACCTGAGGACTTGACCATGCCATGTTCCCCAGCCCAGAGTTAAACTTCCCTGGGTACTAACGGAAGCATGTAAACAAAAACACAGACGAAGGTAGGTCTCCCTTCTTGTCATTCTTGCAGCAAACATGTTATTTGCTTTGTGGTTAATGCCCTTTCAAACAGGAACTTGAACTCTGAAGCTAGTTACACAGGAGTAGATTTTACTCATTAGCGTTTGAGTCACAGTTTCAAATTTTTTTTAAAAAGGATCATTTGGGAATGCAGAATTATTACTGCCTTTGTTATTCCTAACAAAATGCATGAAAATCAGATTCAATGCATGCTAGCTCCTTCCCTGTCTCCTGTGGTGATGCACTGACAGTTCTGTAGCAGATCTGTTCTGTGTGTAAAGGCTGGCACACCAAATTCTGACACTTGTGACAAAGCAGCTGGTAGCCAGCAGCACCGATCCTCAGAGAAAGGGTGTGCTGCAAGCCCTTCACGCCGGGGAGGCCACTCACTCAGAGGCTGAAGTAAGAGCGGCTGGCCTTTTGGCCAGTGTGAGGAAGGTGCATGGATCTGTCCATGCAATGGTCCACCAGTGCTTTTGAGGTGAGCCTGATCAGATGTTCCGTCCAAACAGATGGCGTTAGAGCTCAGGGGAGCACATCTGTGGTTTTTCCTCATCAATGCAGCCAGGCTTGCCTTAAATGCCCAGTGTAACTAGGCTCTGCAACCAGCCTCTAGCGACATCCCTTTGCTGGCTGAACCGGAGGAACATTTCGCTCTATCCCAGGTGAGGCTCTGTTGCTGAATGCTGTGCCGATCTGGATTGCAGGAGTTGTGCAAGTCTTGTGTGCACCATGTTCCTTCCACAGCTGCTCCAGGGCTCTCCTTAGCACTTCTTTGGGGACCAGTGAGATCCCAGTGAGCCATTCCTTTGCTTTAGGAAAAAAAGAGGTCGAGAACTTCCTCTCATAAGCTGGAACTTCTCTGGGCAATGTCTAAAACTTTAGACTTCCTATAAATGCACTAGGTCTATTAGCCAAAATACAATATCTTTTTTAGTGGAAACTTACAAAGGCAAGCATTCAACACAAAAATGAGAGCTGTTTATGTTTCAGGTGTTTGCATGGTTTCATTAAATGTTTATCAAACACCTCAAACATTTAGCTGCATTTTAGCTGCTGAAAATTGTTTTGCTCTTTTTTACCCGTTCTGTGGAAAATAAAATATCACAACCAAACTACGTGTTTGGAGAAAATTCGTAGTTTTATTGAAGAATATATTTCCAGTGAAGGCTTTTATTGCATCTTTTAAAAAATGCACAGACAACATGCTACATAAAGAAGCTTTATTCCATTCTGTGTGCTGAAGGTTTTTCCCTAACATTTGAAATCAATTACAGGTTTGCTGTTAGCACGGATGGAAATGAGATAAGACCTAAACTGTCATCTCTTCTCATGCTATGATTAAAAAAAAACCCACCACAAACAAAACCAAAAAAACTTGAGCGGCCAGAATCAACCAGTCCTACGGTTTATCAAAATTTCATGGTCAGCGTTTGCCCCACAGACCCAGAGCTCTTTGGCAGCTGTAGAGAGGAAAATGACCCTGCGTGAGTCTCCAGCAAACCCTGTCATGGCATTTGGCTTGCCACCAGACCCAGATTTCCAAGACACTTCTTTGCTTGGGCTCTTATTTTACTACTCCAAGGTACAAACAATGCAAACCTCCACTGTCTTTCAATAACTGCTCAAAAATCACGAAGTTTGGCGTTAAGGAATGCCCATATTGACATGGAGAAGCACTTGTGCCCCACAGCAGAGCACAAAGTTATTACCTGCAGGAAACTCACCTTTTAGTCCTCCAATTTCTTGTGAGGCAGCATGTCTTGTAAAAAGCCTCAGTAAAGTCTCAGAAAATGTTGTTAAGCAGATGATAGAGTTTTATGTTTGAGAAAGAGGGTGAAGTCCTGGCTTTGTTTTAAGAGAATGGTGAAACTGCCAACATAATTGCTCTCACTCAGATGAGGAATTGAATGATACAGCATGAGTAAGGTGTATAAAAAGAGATTTGTTTCCTCAGCAGCTGAAGCTATCCCAGTGGGATCCAAAGTATCTCAGGACTGAGCGATGGGAAACCAGTAACCACCAAGGCTGAAACCTTGTGTTTCCAAGTTGTGTGCTTCCGTTTCCCAACCACAAAGAAGGGATAACTTCACTTGGCTGGTTTACCAAATGCTTTCTTATCTGTGGCTGAATGCCTAGAGTTTCTTGCAGAAAAATGTGTGGTGGAGGAAAAGTGCATGCTGCTGAACTTCCCTTTTTCTTGAGGGAAACACCACAGAGAGGATCTCCAGCCTGAGCAAGCTTGCAGTGTAGCTGGGCAGGGCCACCAACAAGACGCAGGGAAGAACAAACGGTTGCAGATGGAGTGCAGAGGGGATATCAGAAGTACATACGCTCTGCAAAATGCAGCAAACCATTGAGCTGCTGACCCTGTTCTTGGTGAGGCCTGGTGGGCTTTATTTTGCAGGGCCGTGAGGAGTGGCTGGCTTGGGATCCACAAACTGGTTAGCAATCTCCTCTACCTGGGCACTAGTTCCACATGAGGCTTTCTCCCTGCCCCTAAATTCTCTTTTCTTGGGGCCCATGTCAGTAGGCGCAGTTACAAGGCCTAGTTTTGCACAGAGGCTTGAATTGCTCTGAGCTCTGCCAAGATGGGATTTATGGCATTTCAACACACTCATTGTTTGCCTTTTGATGAGCAAACTCCACTTCATACCCAAGGCTCAGCACACAGCTACAAGCTTGATGAAAGAGGGCCATCTGCTAAATGACCTGTTTCCACTGTGCTGCTACCACCTCAGAGCAGGCAGGGACGATGTCGTTCCTCCTCAGTTCTCCCACCAATGCACTGTGCTTGCAGAATTCCTCCATACTTCATTTCTGGCTTCTAGTGTAAGTGATAGCTTGACTGTTTTTCATTTGTTATTAACATGTGTTGTGGGCTAGTGGCTGGAAATAATTTTCTACCCAAGACTGATGGGGATAACGCGATTCAGAAGAGAAGCCATTTCTCAAAATGTCCCAGGCTGGGCACACTGGCTGCTGGATTTCAGGGAGGTCAGACTTGGTCCTCTAACTTCTAGTATTTCTGCCTTTCCAGCAGGTTCAAGGAAGAGAAAGTGAGGCAGAAATGCATCCTATACAGTTTTATTTCAAGAGCAGCTACATAAATCAATCAAACAAACAGCCGCCTCAACCCTTTCACACAAGTTAAAATCCAAAGTAGCCATACACAGCTTTTTCTCCGCTGTCGGCACAGAATTTTGTTTAAAATAGTGAAGGTGAACAGGGGAATATAGCCATCAACTGCTGCACTCTTCTCCTTTAATTTATTGTAACCTGTAAATACTGGGATTTTGTAGGTTTTTTTTTTTTTTTTTACGAAATATCCACAGGCTTGTGCCTATTTTTCTGTTCTGTAGTCCTCAGGCAGTTAATTTCTGGAACCACAGAGGATTTGAATGGAAAGCCATTAACAACAAAATGGGGTCCTTCCTCATCACGTCTTTTCTCCATGTTTATGTTGTCATGATGTCCTCCAGCACAGGAGAGTGAGGAAGCCGCTGTTACGTCGCTGCCTGTTTGAGACAGGCTGTTACCTGCCTGTGAGTCTGGGTACCCTCCAGCTTGTGGTATGCACTTTGCCAAGTTATTATCAGGGACTGATGGAAGCTGAAAGTGTCTTTCAGGACCTCTTCAAAGCTGATGGCAGGTAAAATGAGTTGTGGTCCTAATTTCTCATCTCTATTTCCAGTTCAAGTCTCCATCACCTTCATTACATGGATGTACAACAGCTTGAACAAATCTTTCCATCCGCTAGCACTTTTATTTGTCCATCCAAATGATCACACTATTATCTCTTTCAGAATGAATAAAACAAGGTATTTTCCAGCTTTTTGTAAGACTTAAAGAAACAGCCCTGCTTCTCTGTGTCACTTTTCCCCCAGTGCATTCAGGGCTATCTGCTGTTTGACCTGTGCTGTGCTATGGGGGTTACTGAGAGGGCTTAGCAGGTCCAGCATCCCAAACGTGGTTTGGTGGCTGCCACCTGGTAAAACATGTGGGAAAATGTGGGCTTCTAAACATGCACACTGTGCACCTTCACCCTTTGTCTCCATGGTGGTCTGGCTCCGTTACCATGAATGTACTTGTTGTTTTGCAGGTTTTGAGGTTGTGTGCTCTCTGCTTGTAATCTTTGTGAGCCCTTCCAATCAGAAATGCAGTCCTGAAGCCTCACACCCACACCCCAAATTGTGTCGTCAGATCTTCGGCTTGGAAGATGAATGGTATGAGGGGAAAATGGAGCTCTTGGGACAAGTGCAACTAATCTTTCTGTTGGAGCAGAGGGATTTTAAAGTCTGAGGATTGAACTCTGCATCACTGGGACTCATTTTGTGGATCTTTCCTGGGCTTTAATGTGGTGTTGTGAAAAAGGGTTCTATTCTTTGTGCAGCTTTGATGTACACAGCTGCCTCGCTGTGTACAGTAGCTTGCCGAAGCACTTAGAAGCAAGTTGTCAGGGCCTGTTACCCCTGCAGTTGCATTCCAAAGCAGCAGAGCAGGTATAGCAAGGCTGCAGTTAGCACTGGGAGTTGCTCTGCAATAGTGGTCCATGGTGCAGTGTTGTGGAACTAATGGGCTTTGCCCACCCCCTTAGAGGCGCAGCAGCCCAGGTCTGCCTCCAACAGACAGGTACCCATGTTGACATTCAGGACACTGCACGTTTGGTAAAAACTGTTGAAGCCAGGTTAAGTTTTCAGAATGATTTGGGCTAACAGGTACCAGTATAAGGTGGGGAATGACCTGTTGGAGAGCAGTGTAGGGGAAAGGGACCTGGGGGTTCTGGTGGACAGCAGGATGACCATGAGCCAGCACTGTGCCCTTGTGGCCAGGAAGGCCAATGGCATCCCGGGGTGTGTTAGAAGGGGGGTGGTCAGTGGGTCAAGAGAGGTTCTTCTTCCCCTCTACTCTGCCCTGGTGAGACCACATCTGGAATATTGTGTCCAGTTCTGGGCCCTCAGTTCAAGAAGTACAGGGAACTGCTGGAGAGAGTCCAGCGCAGGGCAACAAAGATGATGAAGGGAGTGGAGCATCTCCCTTCTGAGGAAAGGCTGAGGGAGCTGGGGCACTTTAGCTTGGAGAAGAGGAGGCTGAGGGGCGACCTCATTAAAATTTATAAATATGTAAAGGTTGAGTGCCATGAGGATGGAGCCAAACAATGACAAACAATGATAGGACAAGGGGCAGTGGGCACCAATTGGAACACAAGAGGTTCCACTTAAATATGAAAAGAAACTTCTTCACGGTGAGGGTGCCAGAGCACTGGAACAGGCTGCCCAGGGGGGTTGTGGAGTCTCCTTCTCTGGAGACATTTAAAACCCACCTGGAGGCCTTCTTAAATGCCTCAGCATTTTCTCCTGCAGCTGACCCCGTCCCGGTTGTTACCCTGCCACAGAGAGTTGTTGCTAGATGAAGAGAAGCTGTGTTTTGCTGGTCTCAATGCAGTTTACTTACTCAGAAGTCCCAAGTGAGGTCTGGAGTGCTTTCGCCTTCCCCAGTGTCCCAGTGTATTTTAACAGTACTTGAGTCACCTCCTGAAGAGCTGTGAAGTGCCACTTGAGGCAATGCAAACTGCTCTGGGCTCATCAGAGGGAAGTTGAAATGTAAGTATGAGTCCAAATTATTACTGTAATAATTTTCCCTGACCTTAGTGTTTCATAGTCTGTGTGTTTATGCTTTAACGTGTTAAGTTGTCATTTCCTTTCCCGCTTTCTTTCATGAGCTTTGTTCACAAAACACATCTCCTTTAAGGAAACCAAAGCAGTGTTTTTCTGAGATTTTGGTCTCAGATGTTGGCCTCAGCATGCAGTGGCGCAGAAGGTGCTCCCTTGCAACAGGAATTCTCAAAGTGTAGATGCCAAAGCTGTAGGCTTCCCTAATGTATGGTTTTGTATCTTAACAGCTCCTCTCTGCTTGCCTTTTGTGGCATTGAGGTGCATGCCCTGCACACTTTTCTTGTCACTTCTTGGACAATTTGAGCTATTCTTCATCTCAGCACTTGGTGGAGGGAGGGTTGTAGAAGGTGGTATCCCTCTCAGAGCCCTCAGGACCCTGCTCATTAGGGGACAGTGTCTGATGAATAAAGAAGAGCCAGGGTTGTCCTGATGCTCCCCAGGGCTGGAGAAAGGCAGATACAGCACTATCTATGCTCTCCCTGTTTCTGTCCATTTTTTTCTTCTCTTTTCCTATCACTCTGAATTCGGATTGATAAAAATGAACATTTTAAAAATAAAAGACCTTCACACCCACCTTTTCTGTATATTGGTATTTCAGCTCCCATTAGTTTTTATCAGTGGAGGAGTTGTTGCAGCACAGCTTGTACTTGTTACTGAAACTCAGCTCTTTCCTACAAGTCTGCAAAGATTCACTGCAACCTCCAGTCCTACATTAATAACCTGCTTTGTAGGTCACATAACCAGAAGGTCTGTTTAAGCTCACCAGCTCCACACCTGTCTGCTGGGCTCTAATTAGCGTTTACTCTGTGCACTTGGGCTGTTTCCCTCATGGGCTCAAATGCCATGTGATATCGATTGCCCTTGCCCATTGTACAAATGAGGTTGCCATGGGCAAAGCCCAGGGGCTTGCAACCCAGCAGAGGTGGCTGTGAACAAAAGAGAAGCTGCCTGCGCATCAAGAGGCTGCCGCAAAGGGACGCGCTGCTCAGCAAGTGTTCTGTGTGAAAGAAGATGTGCTGAGAGGAATTGCTGAACAGGTTTCTGGATACCAGTGTGTAAGGTGCCATGATTTCCATCCCTGCTGCGGACGGGGGAAAGAGCTCTGCTCAGCCCAGTTCTCCTGCCTGCGGTGCCCTGAGGCTTCAAACCAGGGTGCGGAAGTTTAGCTGAATAAGTCCAAGATGTGTTTGTTGGAATAGAGATGCCGTGGTTCATGCCTAGAGAGAGAGGATTTCAAAGCAATTTGTTTTGTTAACCTGTGAGGGATGATTGGACTGTTCCCTGTCAGGGGCACTGACAAAGGAGTTTTGAGGTGCTATGGATATGGATAGATGAGAATGGGTTTGACCTTGTAGCAAGGTTTATCCCATGGCTGCCTCAAGGAATGTTGTGACAGCTGTCACCAAGTTCATTTCCAGAGTAGATGTGAGCACATAGACACTGCCCCTTCTCCTGTAACATAATGCGTCATTACAGGGTGTGTAGGTGACATAAGAGCATGGCCACGTGGGTGATGCTGCTGGAGGTGAAGTGGGTCTGGCACTAATTAGGCTCCGGAGGGAAGGTACTCTGTTCCCTGGTTATGGCTGCAATTTTTTTCTTCCTTTTAAAAAGCAGGAAATAAAACTTTGACTTGCTGTTTTTAAGGCTAAGCACATAGGCTTTTGAGTTTCTCTTTGGTTGAATCTGTCTCATCAGCTTCAGTATTACTGAGCCAAAAGAAAAAAGAGTGCAGGTGCTCAGAGAGGGAGACTGGACATTAGATGCTCCTGGGTGGTCTTAGTCTGACCAGCTGACAATCTTGGCTCTACTTTTGCCACTTTTGATTCACTCTGATACATAAATGCCTAGTCCCAAAGCAATATCACTCTGATGAACAAACTTGCCTCCAGGTTAGCTTCTGTTTTCAAAGCTCTTTATTACTTGAAGTATAAATCTCTGAAAATTTGATCTGGGAAAGATGTAGGAGGGGGATGAGGAGGGAAGATCCAGAGTCTGACGCATCTCAAATTGCTTCTGGGGTGCAGAGAAGTTGGCCTGCCACAGCAGCAGAGGGACGACAAACCAAACTCTCTGAAGGACTGAGATATAGGGACCCTGCTCATTATCAAAGTGTTTGCTGGTTACTTTCTCCCTCTGCTTCTCTCTTTCTCTCTACAGAGAGAATGCCTTTGCTTCACTTTTTTTTTTTTTCATTCTGTTTCTTCTTGGTAATACACCTAACAAGTTAGCTAGCTGGGGCTCTGCTGCAGAGACTGCTGCTGTAATGACAACAGCAACTGCTCATATTAGTGTAATATCCATCACCCCAGGGCCTTTGAGAGCTTTGCAAAGCTTCCAAGCATCATTTGCTATTTTCTGTTGGAGGATACGTACCTGTAAGAAACTAAAGCTGACTTTTTAAAAATCTGTGTCCTGCAGAGGTCACATTTACAAGCTCCTAACAGTTTTCTTGCCCTAAGATTTATGTTTATGAGCCTTCTTTTTCTCTGCAGGCCAGTGAATGAATCATCAGCAGAGCAAGCCCTGCCTCTGCATTCTTCCACTTGTCATGCTGTTCCTTGGCTTCGCTCACTTTCAGACGTCGGAAGTGATGGCAGTTGGGAAACGTGGTGTTTTCTCTCAGGTTAGTAAACCCAACCATTCCAAGTTTCGTCAGCCAACTCTATAGCGTTGCATGTCCAGCTCTAGCAGCTCCTTTTTATCCTCTTCCCTGTAAGTTCTGTGGTCTGTTGCAGAGACAGGCTATTACTCCTTGGCCTCTTAGTGGCCTCAGGCTCATGCAAGGTAGATGCTGCCAGCTGCCAGGTATTGGAAAATAAGCGTTTGTCCACCTTGACTGAAGGTCCCGCTTTGGGTCCCCTGGTCACCATGGTGTGGGGCTCTGAGCAGTAGGTCAGATGCAAGAAAGCCCCTGTGTTTAGCAGGCATCAGCCCATGGACACTTGGGCACTCCAGGGATTTAAATGCCTGTGGAGTTAGGTGATGCCTTGTAGGTCAGAAGAATGGAGATTTTAACTATTTCAGAGATACCTGAATGGTGGACTTAGGACCTGAACAAGACAGAGGTGCTTGAATACTGTAAAGACCAGGGCATGAATTCTGAGCAATGAGAACTGTTGTATTTCAAGGTTCATACAGCACTAAGAACAGTACTGGGATTTCAGTGGAATAGATGTAAGAGCAATAAAATGGACAATTAAGCTGGTCTTGTTAGAGGTTATGGTCTTGTTTTAGTATGTCAGCCCTGCACCTCATGCTCCCAATGCTTGTTACTCATAGTGAAAAATTTCAATACAGACCTCGGATCCCATGCTGCAACTGAACGAAATTGCTTCAGATTATTGAGAATTTCCCTGCCTGATGATTACACAGGAACAGGACAGAGCCCTGTCATGGTTCAACCATGATACCCCCTCACTCACACCCTCCCTCTCCCCCCCAATAGAGGAGAGAATCAAAAGGGAAGAGAGAAACTTGGGTTGAGATGAACACAGTTTAATAAAATAACAAAATACTAATACACTACTAGTAAATATATACATATATATATATATATATATACATAAATAATAGAAATAAAAGATACTCAAGGCAATTCCTCAGGAACACACCAAGCAGCCACTCCTAGGAAACAGCACCTGTTCACAGAGAGAGAAGAAAGAGGAACAAAGGCAGAAAAGCTCAGAGGCCTCTGCAAAATGGCAAAAAGCTGAACTAAACATCCTGCACCAAAAACTCCCCCGGCTCCGAAGAAAAAAAACCAAACAATGTGTGCAAGAGAAAGCACCAGAGAGAAAAAGCAGAAGAGCCCGCAACCCGGAAGGTCCCGACTTTTCTCTCCGGCCGAGCCGCCCTCAGCCGGCTGACCCGAGGAACTGCGTGCTCGTCTGCAGTTACAGCCGCTTTTAAAGCTCCCCCGTCACCGTGGTAACGGCCGCGCCGCGTCAGTGGCTCCGCAAGGGCTGCCGGGGACTCCCGGGTAGCGGAATCGGAAACGCGGCCAGAAACCGTCTCGTTACCTTCTCTTACCTCTGTAGCTTCGAGATTTCGCTCACGAAATCACTAAGTGATTCATTCTATTTCAAATGCATTTACTTGAGCTAAATGATTAGTATAAAACTTAAATTTGTGCTTCTCCAGTGATCAGTGAATAGTAAAAATCATTGCCCTACAGCCACACTTGGCTAGCAGAGAGAGCTCACTGTAGGCTCACCCAGGCTGTCATATTTATGGAATAAAGTGATTGGCTTGAAGCCAAATTGCATACAGTGGGAAAGGTCTGCTTGAGACTCCTTGCACCCACAACTTATCGTTGTTCATTCTGCCATTCTACTTCCTTGTGGGTTTCCTAAAAGAAGTTCTTGGCCTGGCTACAGCTCAGGCCTTTATCTCCTTTGGAGCCTGTATCAAACTGCTGCTGGTGTGGCTGGGTGTAGGTTGAGAGCACACATCACAGTGACCGTCCCAGAGGCCAGCACTGGTGTGTTAATCTTCTATGAAAAAAAGTGTCAAATATCAAATGATGTGAATTTGAGTCTTTTGTACTGTCCTTATTTTAAAGCTAAATACCACACCTCAATTGCTGTCTACTGTAGGAGCGTTCCCCAATTCAAACCCAGACACAAGGCTCTGCGAGGCGGAAGCATTGATTCAAACTTGCAGTTTCGTGGCAGCAGTTGGACCACTGAAGAAGGAGGTGAGGATGGAAGGGGGTTGAATGCGCAATGGTCGCCTCAGCCAAATGAAAAAAATAAATTAATAAAAGCAGGGAGAAAGGGTCCTTGGAGGTCAGTCCTCATGTGCTGGCTCTGGATCAGAGCAGGTGGCTGACAGGGAGCTGCAGATGATCCTGCCCTCCTTCAGTGGTGCATATGGCATCACATCTCGCTATCATTAGTCCATTACGCTTTCTCCTTCATCAGCAGTAGCCAAATCACTACCAGTGCCAGCCAGGACAGGGACTGTGGCCCAACTGCCATAAATCAGGCATGGTAATGAGATGCAAGGTCTGTTTCTATCCTTGCTATTAGTGTGTGGTCTTGCCATAGGTAAATTCCCAGTTCTTCCTCTGCTTGCCCATCAGATCTGACCTTGAGTATGGGATGGTGCTGTAGAAAGGCTGGCAAGATCTGCCTGCTGGCTGAGTTGTCTTTCTGCTTTTCAGAAGTACCGGTAGCACTGTGTGGGTCTTTACTGGCAGTCTTCACAGAAGCCAAGGCCTGAAATGGGAATCTCTTTCCCCCTCTTACCAGTGGGGTTTTTAACCTCTCTCTCCTGGCTTGCTAGCTCAATGGTGTTCAAAGGAAGTAAACTGAAGCTAGTTTTATGTAAAATAAAAACAATGTGATCTTCTGAACTATTAAAAAAATCTGTGAATGTCTCACTTATTGGATGGGTTGATTGTAAAGGTGTGAGGTCAACTAACACACTTCTTTCTTTTTACCTGATCTGCAGCTTCTTTTCAGTCCATATTAACAATCGAGATGAAGAAGCAGCAGAGGTTCTTGAATGAGGATGGGGATGGCGATGGGAGGAAACCAAATGCCATCCCTCCCCTGGATGACTGGGCCAGTGAGGCTGATGTGCAAGACTTCAGCACTGGGCAAGGAGGTGACCACCCCCACCTTTCTCACCAAGCCTTGACCCAGGACCCCCAAGAGAGGGAGGCAAGCAGCGCTGACTCGGGTACCATCCAGATCAAAGACAAGCTGAAGACGAAGAGGATGTCTGAAGGCCTGTCAGCCTCATACAGAGGTAAGGCGGGAACCTGCCTGCTCTCCTGTGGGAAGAGGGGTCTTTTCCCAGCCTAGAAAGCTAGTGCACATTCCCAGGGAACAGTTGTTCCCTGCATGTGCCCCCTGCAATAACCTTCCCTGTTGCTGTAGGGGTGTACAACTGTGAGGCAGGGAGAGGAGCTGGAGGGTGAATGTGCAGGTGAATAATTCTGGGTATGCACAGGTCCGTGGGCTCTCTGTTATTCGACAGGAGCCCAGAGGACCAGGGTGCTCCCCTGGTGGCTCTGTGGGAGTGCGTAAGTGTTGTCCACTGGCCTGCTTCAAGTGGCTGCCAGCATGAGCGTGTTTCCCTGTGCCGTTATTTAGAAGCCTGCAATAAATCTGTCCAATGAAATATCTAGCTTCAGATGCTTTCTATTTGCAGTGCTGCTTCTATTATGCTTTGTGTCTCTGCTTTGCAGGCCTGACTGACTGCGATGACCCCACGGGGGTTACCCTGAAGCCAGTAGATTCTGGATCAGCTTCCCAGAAGCTCCGGGTAACCTCCAAGACCATGTCTGCCACCCAGAACAGACCTGTTTCCTCAGAGACCAGCATGTTAAGTGATGGAGAGCAGGCGCATGGGGAAAATGACACAGACTATGATGCCAGTGATGAGGATAACATGGAGCTGATGTCAGAGAGCAAAGGATATAAAATAAGGAAACCAAGCCAAGCATGTGTAGTGGATCTTCAGTTTATTTCCAGTAGGCAGAGCTCTGAGATCTTTTTCTGCAGTGTGAGCCCAGGGAAGCAGCTGAGCCAAGGAAGTGCTCAGCTGAGCTGCAGGGTGGGAGCTCTGCTGAACTTCAAAAAATGACGGTCAGCCCGAAATTAACTATGTGGGAGCTGGAGAGCACCAAGTGTCCAGAGAGCACAGTGTCCTGAGACAATGTGGAGAATGCAAAACTGCCGGCAGATCCTCTTTGAGCACAAGGGGCTGCCAGCGAGAGTAATGAGTCTAATTCAATTTGAATTTAACATCAATACCCTTTAACTAACTCTTAACAACACTGAATGGCACTGAATGACTGTTTGTTTGAGCCGACAGCCCGGTAATTTCAGAGGGTGCTGCCAAGTTCTTGGGTGGTGAGAAAAGTCAATCTTTTTGGTAATGCCTTTCAGGGAGGAGAAAGTGAAGGGACTCATCAGCATCAGACGCCTGGCTATCTCCCACTCAGAAGTCCTTCTTTCTACACTTCATGATGTTTCCTTGGTAGTTATCAAAGAGGTAAGAATGTTATGTTCAATTGTGTCCTATGTACCTCGTACATGGAACATAGAGTTGATATGTGCTTCTTCATTTACGTGGGTGTCTGCCTTCATCACTATTTTATTCCCTGTTTTTATAAGGGCTATGTCAACTATCTCTATGATCTGTCTGCACATATAGCTGTATTTACAGGCATGTAGGGCATCTGTGTCTCTTCTCTTTGAGGTAGGTGTCATTCTCATGCAATATACAAATGCAGAAACTGCAGGTGATTTGCCACAGCCCAAGTCTCTGCCCAAGCTGTAATTAAACACTGCAGCTTTTGCCTCCCAGCTTCCTCCCACTTCTTCCTCCTCCTCAGCAACCCGGGTGAGTGACTGCAGGTATTTATTTTCCTGTGTTTCCTGATGATGTTTTCTCCTCCTTCCTTTCTGCTTCCTTTTTGGTAATTTGCCCTTTCCACTGAACTGTTGACTCTGTGCGCCTCTGGAATTTTGCACAGCAGCAACTGGGTGCTTAGAGCAGCCTGGCTGTGGGGTGAGCAGGGCAGTCACACACAGCTTCACTGTCTCATCTCTCAGTGAACAGAGAGGTCTCATCCTAAGCTAATTAATAACATCTATGGCTGTATTTCCAACTTGGCACTTAGCAGCCAGTTCAGGCCACAGACTTGTACTCTTACTACATGATTGCCAAATATATTACATTTTCCTTTCCTTGCAGAAGACAGTAGGACAGCTCATTTCCATGAAAGCAACTCCTCTTGTCCAATATTTAATGACATTGGAGGCTTGAATGTCCCTTATGTTGTTGCACTCTTTAAACCCTTCTGTTTAGATATGCAGGACTCAGATTCTACCCCTGTGAGATCAGGCTTAGGACGAGAAGCCCTTTCAGGTTAGCTCATCTGATTTTTACATCACTTTTATATTTCTGAGGAAATTTCCTCCTCTCTGTTCTGCAATCATGCACAGAGACATCTTTCAGCTTTTGTTTCACTCCAGTCCCAGATTTTGCTTTCACAAGCACTTCTAGCACTTATGCGGTTTTCTTTTATTAAGAGGCACAACTAATTCTGGCAGAAAGAAGTACTGGTCTGTCCTTCAAAGTATTTTTCAAATGAAGCACGTGACTCTCAGTTATTTCTTCCTTACCCTTATGGGAGAGACTTTGGAAGCAGGAGTCACCCAAGAACAGCCCTGAATGCTGCAAAACCCCACGCGTTGCAGCTGTAATTGTATGCGACCTCCAAAATCCTTGAGTACCTAGAGTCCAACAGCTGGGGTTCTCCTGACCAGGCAGAGCAGCAGATGGACTCCAAGTCCATGCTGCATATTAGCCTGATTGTAGACTTGAGCCTGTATTTTCAATTTCCTCGTTGAGTGCTCAAACTGCCAGTGCTACGATTTTGGACAGGAGGAAAGTATTACTTTTCCTCTGTCTTGTCTTTATGAATTGTGCCTTTATAGTTTAAAAACAGCCATTGACTTTTTTTTTTTTTTTAAGGCCTAAAATCAAAGCAGTGCACATTATGGATTGAGTAGCACACTTAGTTCTAGATTAAACAATATTTTAAAGCTCTCAGTCTCATTAAAATTATATAAGTGGGCCTGAGGCCAGAGAAGAAGTTGGCGTCAGAGTAAGTGTGCTCCTGTGCTTGTGGTCTTCTGCTCTTACCGTGCTCTTATGTTCCATCTGGACACGGTGAGAAGTCATGTTGTTTCATGCGACTTTCATCTGGTGAAATGATTTTCTCTACAGGGTGGTTCTTACGTTTCCCCTCATGACTTCCCCAGGTGAACAATCTCCGCTCAAAGGTGTGTTGCTGTGCAATCAACACTCTTGGAGTGCTCTTCGGGACCATGAAGAAGGACATGGACCACGAAGTGGATGAGATTGCTCGGGTCTTGCTGCGGAAGATGGGGGACTCCAGCGACTTCATTCAGACAGCAGCCAATCAGTCCCTGGGGCTCATGGTGGGGAGTGTGACTCCTGCACGAGCAATGGCTGCTCTCATGGCCAGTGGAGTCCAGTACGTCGTTCTTTTCTTAGTGCTGTCCTTCACCTTGAATTGTGTCGGTAGGAGGAAGGGATGGGAGGCAGAAGGGAATGGATGGGAGGGAGGGGTCCTTTCTCCTGCATCTTCTGTGAACTCGGTGATTAGATTCTCTGATCATAATCCTCTCTCCCTTCCTCTTGCATCTGCTTCTGCCCTACTGCAGCCTGTTTGTTCTCACAATATGTCAATGCTGGTGAGACATGGTGAATGATGGGGAAGCAAAAGTTCCTGCAACGCGTGGTGATATTGCCTTGTGCTTTGCGGGAAGAGGTATAATAGCAATTCTAGCAGTGAGCGCCTTTTGGTATTTCATAACGCTAACCACAGAGGCACTGAGAAAAGCCATGCATCATCATTATGCCATTAACTTGAGAAATAAGGAGGCTAATTGCTAACACATGGAGCACACTGGGGAGAACATGCTGGGTGCGGCTCAGCAGGCGCAGCTCCTACTAAGGGGGCTCTGTCTGACTGTCATGTCCTTGAGATCTCTACTTTCTATTCAAATTGATGTTGCAAGTCAGCCTTGAGATAGTGAGCAGCTTTATAGGTGCCTTCACAGGCTGACTCCCATGGGATAACTGAAGCAAATGCTGCCTTAAATCATAGAATCACAGAGTAGCAGATTGGAAGGGACCACCTGGACCATCTGGTCCAACCTTTCTTGGCAGAAGTGCAGTCTAGACAAGGTGGCTCAGCACCCTGTCCAGCTGAAGCTCACTTCCCTGGGGAGATTATTCCAATGACTGATTGCTCTCATTGTGAAAAATTTCCCCCTGCAGATTTGGAGATAAACAGGTGGAATAACCCCCAGGACTGCTGCAGTTCTGTTTGTGTAGCGGAGCCCTCTGATGAGTCAGCAAGAATTGTCTTTCATTTCCCTCTTTCCCAGACTAAATTTCAGGAAAGAAATTGAGTATCAAATAGTCCAGGGAGGTAGAATTCCTTCCTCTTACTTGCAGGTAGCCTCTCTGTACAGTGCCAATTTTGTGTTTATCTGAGGACAAATCATCTACAGGTGGCTAAAATGGCAGTAAGAACTTGTGTGTCCTTTCCCCAGCAATGACAGGGACCATGCTGTGACCGAGGCCTGTGCTTCTGGCCCTCTTTTTCCCCCTGCCCCAGTCTTTGTTTCCTTGTTTGCAGACACCGCAATGTCCTGGTGCGCAAGACTGCGGCCGAACACCTACTGACTGCGATGGAGCGAATTGGAGCCAAGAAGCTCCTTTCAGGCATACCTACCAGTACTGAGGTGCTGGTGTGCATGCTGGTGAATCTTGCTCTGGACTGTCATCAGGACACAAGGTGATGATCTTCATTTCACCTCCTAAAATGTGAAAACTGTTTGATGTCTGGCTATAAATGATAAAACCACAAAAGAGCGGAAGGTAAAATTTAAAAAGTTACTTCACAGTGTGGATAACGTCTGGGGAGATGACTGTACTGGGTAAGATGAGATTGTCCAGCAAGAGGGACCATTGACAAATTCCTGTGACTTGAATGATTCTTTATTCATATAGGGCGACATATAGGGCCCTCTGTTCCCCTCAGAAGGGAGTCACCAACTACTACCACTCTTCTTTTTCTTTTTCTTCTTACAGCTGCAGTTGTAACCCTTTTTGTAGATGAGGTCCATCCAGGGGGCTCTCCAGGTGGATCTTCTTGGCTGTCCTCTGCCTGATTTTCAGGGTCCAGGGCCTCATATCTATTTGTTAACAGCACCAAGGGTGGTGATGGGGTTCAAGAGAGGGTTCTTTTACCTCTCCGATCAGGGACCTATTTCCATATCCCCCCATCAATTAGATCTGCTCTATCTGCCTTATGGCAGGAGGGACAAGGCTTTGCCATCTCCTGTTGCACACCCTTAGGAGTCAAAAGAGTTTGACCCCACCAGTCAATTTCTTCTTCACTCTCCCTAATGTTCCTTAGTCTCTCCACCTCTTCCTTAAGCTCTGCCACTAGGCACAGTAAGTCATTGACCTGGTCACATTGTACACAGGTGCCTCCCATACCATTCTCTGATACTAATGCCAGGCACAGACACTCTGCGCAGCCAGAAGCCTGGGTGGCTGCATCCTTCTTGGCAGGTAGTGTCTGTGTAGACACACTCTTTGTATTAACGGCAGCAACAGCTTTCCTTTTTCTAGAAACCATTGCTACCCTTAGTTACATTTGGGACAAGAAAACAAAATGAAACCCCGGACACACTTCTTTCTTTCTACCTGATCTGCAGCTTCTTTTCAGTCCATATTAACAATCGAGATGAAGAAGCAGCAGAGGTTCTTGAATGAGGATGCGGATGGCGATGGGAGGAAACCAAATGCCATCCCTCCCCTGGATGACTGGGCCAGTGAGGCTGATGTGCAAGACTTCAGCACTGGGCAAGGAGGTGACCACCCCCACCTTTCTCACCAAGCCTTGACCCAGGACCCCCAAGAGAGGGAGGCAAGCAGCGCTGACTCGGGTACCATCCAGATCAAAGACAAGCTGAAGATGAAGAGGATGTCTGAGGGCCTGTCAGCCTCATACAGAGGTAAGGCGGGAACCTGCCTGCTCACCTGTGGGAAGAGGGGTCTTTTCCCAGCCTAGAAAGCTAGTGCACATTCCCAGGGAACAGTTGTTCCCTGCATGTGCCCCCTGCAATAACCTTCCCTGTTGCTGTAGGGGTGTACAACTGTGAGGCAGGGAGAGGAGCTGGAGGGTGAATGTGCAGGTGAATAATTCTGGGTATGCACAGGTCCGTGGGCTCTCTGTTATTCGACAGGAGTCCAGAGGACCAGGGTGCTCCTCTGGTGGCTCTGTGGGAGTGCGTAAGTGTTGTCCACTGGCCTGCTTCAAGTGGCTGAGCAGAGAGCAAAGGATATAAAGTAAGGAAACCAAGCCAAGCATGTGTAGTGGATCTTCAGTTTATTTCCAGTAGGCAGAGCTCTGAGATCTTTTTCTGCAGTGTGAGCCCAGGGAAGCAGCTGAGCCAAGGAAGTGCTCAGCTGAGCTGCAGGGTGGGAGCTCTGCTGAACTTCAAAAAATGACGGTCAGCCCGAAATTAACTGTGTGGGAGCTGGAGAGCACCAAGTATCCAGAGAGCACAGTGTCCTGAGACAATGTGGAGAATGCAAAACTGCCGGCAGATCCTCTTTGAGCACAAGGGGCTGCCGGCGAGAATAATGAGTCTAATTCAATTTGAATTTAACATCAATACCCTTTAACGAACTCTTAACAACACTGAATGGCAATGTCCCCGAATACACGTTTTAACAACCCTTATATACTCTTTGCGTAGTGGTCACACGACAAACACAGGCAACGATTGGTTACTCTCTGCAGTCACGTGTCCCCCGCCTATGGTGATTCGCTGCGGGGCACTGCCCACGAGCTGTTCACGCGCAGGGATGACAGTGCCCCTCATGCAGCTTTAGGCGGGAAGACAGACCAGCTTCTGTTTACTTCCGTGCGGTCCTAGTGCACCTCAGCCACATCAAGCGCTGGCTTGTTCACACCAAACAGCCAAAAAACTCTCGACAGCACAGTAGAACCTGGGCCAAAGGGCTAGTAGGGGAAAGGCGGTAAGCAGAAAACAAAGATGTGCTTGAGAAAAGCAGGTTTTGTCTGTGTGCAAAGTGACTACGTGGGGACTTGGCTGGAGTTCAACAATGCCTGGTAGGTGCTTTAGGGACGAGAGGCTAGTTGTGGGACATTTGAGTGATTTTCTTGAAGTTAATGGACATTGTATGGAATTGAACTGAACAGGCCTCTGAGGCCTATGTATTCAGCAAGAGAGCAAGTGAGCAAGAGTCGAGCAGCCTACGTGTCTTACGTGACTTTATACAACCTTGGGTAAAACAAAAGAAAGACTGTCTAGTGAAGAAAAGAATCAGCAAGTCAGCTATAATATAGATACATTTTGTATAATATTAGAGCCTATGTAAGAATTGTATAATCCAATCACCTATTAGTTTGCGGCGCGTGAACAGCAGCTATTGACCAATTACAAGTAGCCTTCTGATGCATGGACAGCGTGTGGACAGGTCAAAATTTAAGGAGAGTTATAACAAGTAATAAACGGCTTCACTTGAATTCATATTGGATTGTGTGGGGTCCATGATTCGTCGCCCTCGCAAGTGGTGACCCCGACGTGATCCGAAAGGAGAATTTACAGCGAAGGGGACGACTGCTGTGAGGAGCGAGCCCTGGCTGGAGTCGGCGCGGCTGGACCGTGACCGGGACGCAGTCTGCGGGCTGCGTACCTCCTGAGTGATTGCTGCAGAAGCGACGGAGGAGGAATAGAGGATCCGATATCGTTGCGCAACGCACACCCAAAGAGGTGACTAGCCAGGGGCGAGAGGAGATGGGGCAGAATATATCAAAAGAAGAAGAAGCAATACTGCGTCTTCTCTCGCATATCCTCTCTAGGAGAGGGGTGAAGTATGAGGAGAATAACCCCGAAAGACTCCAGCTGAGCACTGCTCTACTATTTCCAGGCTACCCAGCTGCACTCGTATTGCAGTGGTGACAATGGGAACAAGTCACGGAGAGTGGTTTTGCTTCCCCCGATCCTCGAGTCAGCAAGATCTTCTGATGGGGCTCCTGGCAGTGCTGCAGACTCTCAGAATGTGGATTTCCAAGAGGCCCCAGAGATGAGGTAAGCCAAAGTGTCCGCTTCTCCAATATGTCTTCCATCTCACACTTCTCATCTTGTGAGATTGTTTTCCACAGTCAGTTCTTCAATATATTTATGCAAACTTCTGTACTTTCACCACTTTGTGTATCTCTGGTGACCAGCACCATGTCAAAGCCAACATCTAAGATTGGCTCTAAGCAACTCAACCAACTCTCACCAACTCTAAGATCACCTCAAAGCCACCTCTAAGATCTTGGGTGGTGGGGCACAGGAGGAGGCAGGACTTAAGACGAACTTAAAAGCAAGTCCTCTGCTGGACTCTGATACTGATTCACTCTGTAATATTTGTGGCACCCTTTGGGAACTGTATTGCATGGATCTGAATACAGCATCTGGTTTTGTGTGTCATCTTTGCCAATATCTGTACCTGCAAGGTTATGTTAGGGCAAATATTGGCTACTGTAGAGCTGTCTGTAAATTCAGATGCTGCTTCTGTAAACATCAGTTATAACTTCTCTGTGTCTGGGCCTTCACTGTAAAATGCACGCCCAGATAAATCTCTGTTTATAGATGTCTAATTCTATATGTGAAAAATGCAGTTGTGATTCGTGCTAAGATTTTTAATGTTTACAGGTATAACCAAATGATGCACGGACTCTGAACTAGGAAAAGGGAAAGGTGGTTAAGTTCTATGTAAAAAGTTATGAAACTTGTTTAGGAAGTTATATTGATATTGGGAACTAACATTTTAAGGGTTAAGCAACTATATAATAATGGCCTACTAACAAGCTAACATTTTAAACCACATAATTAATATCTAGTTTAGAGCTGTATGTAACTAATTGTGCTAAAAAAAAAAATAGGCAGGACTTCATTAAATGCCGAGATAAGAAGTTTTACAGCACCAGCTGCAACCTTGAGGAGACAAGATAGCCAAGATTTACAGCAAAAAGGAGGCACCAGTCTGGTTCCAGTCAGTTTGGTAGCTTGGATTCCATCCAGTTCCTTCCAATGAGCCAAAGGTAAAAAGTCCACTGTGACGAAGCTGAAGGAGCCTTCATCCAAAGACCCCTAAAGACCCTTCCTCAAATTCACCAAGTGACATTGCGCAGGCGCAACAGGGGAGGGTCAAGGAGGGGAATATGTAAATGGTTATCTGAGACTCATTTTAATAAAAAGCCAGAAAGTTTATGAATATGTATAGGCGTTTCTGGGGTCATTATGAATATGTAATACCATACTGTATTTAAGCACACTTCTTATTGTTAAAAGTGTGCGTGTTGGGCGGAGTGAATCCCCCGTGCACCCAGCGCTGTTTTGCTTATGCTCTAACGAAAACGTGTTTAAGGAATACAAGGAATTGGATTAAATGTTGTTTATCCATAGAAAAAGCGTAAGTTATTTATTTCATATAGATGCCTAATATTTGCATATGGTTTTAAGATCAAAGGGGGGAAAGTACTAGAGAACAGTTATGGGGCTGTAACTGATGAAAAGATACTTGCTTCGATATGCATCAGGAAATCTAGCTGTCAGCTTTATCCTAGTTATAACAATAAATAAGGAGTCACAGAAATACAGTTCCAATTCAAAAGCTTCAGCATAGCTTTTACAGTGCAATCTGAGTATACTGACCTACCAGCTGAGTTGGAAAAACCCTTCTTCTTCTAAAAAGTACAGGGAGGTGTAAAATTATTCTCAGGAGACAGCAGTGGTATTTCCACATGTAACAAGATACTGTCATCAGTTTAAGGCATGGCCAAGCAATGTTAGGCTTCTACAGCACTATAAAGGTAGCTGCACTCCATACAGACTTATGGCTGGCTTAACATCTCTTGCTGATTCAGAAAGGATGTGTGAACAGTGGGAGCCACTCAACTCTGAAAGCAGAGACAGCAGAATTGGATAGTTAAGGCCCAAATTGAGATTCTGTGCTTCAGCTGGAGCTTGACCAGTTCTGTGTGACTCCAGCAGCTGAAGGTTTAGTGACAATTAATCACCTTCGCGTATTGTTGGGTTTATGGGTTGCATTTTCTCCTTCATCAGATGGACCTCGCTAAGGAAGTTTGCCTCTCTTTCTGTATCCTCATGTATTATTTTGTCCTCCATTTTCTTAAGGTCAAGATCAGGCAGCAGAAGTGAAGACAAGACTTTTGAATCTCGAGGTGGGTACAGGGCATGGTTGCCCTAAAAAGAACATAGGTGACCCGTGGATGGCAATGTGAAAATTCAGCTGAAAACTGTCCTGTAACTTTTTTCGTTTTTTGATGCACTCAGATGGCTCCTCAGAGACCAGTCACTGGGAAATGTGCTCTGTTGATCCAGTGAAAATGACTCCAGCATGGAGTTATGAATGGCAGGAGCTAGAAGGGTACCTTGGGGCCATGGAAATGCACAGGAGGAAAAGAAAATGTTCCCCTAACTCATGCTTATACCTTTTATCCCTCAGCATGCTCTCTAATGTCACAAAGATTAGAGAAAAATGAGGCATTTGGCATGAAATGAGAAATGGGCCCACTCATTCCTCCAACACTTGAAGGAGAAAACCTTCTCTTGAGCAGCTTCTGAGCTGAACCCTTTCAGATCTGAAGCACATTAATCAGCATAGCCTATTTTTGCAGTGGGAGAAATAGTGAAACCTTGTATGATAGCAAGTCCTTGTGAATTTTCCTTTTACAAAGAGACTTAAGGATCCAGCCTACGCAGGATCTGAGCTCTCTGTCCTTTTAAGTACAAGCCTAAATTGAATGCTGAGTCATGAGGTTTCCTTGTTGCAACTCATTTACCCCAAGTCACATATGCTGGGTTTATGATTACAAATCTCTTCCCCCACTCTATGTGCATATGTCAGTATTGCACACTGAGGCTTGGATAGGAGATGCCTACTGGCTTTCCCCTGCTCCCTGCCTTGCGTTGTCACTAGCAATTAGAGTTCTGCAAGACAAAATGTGGTGTCTGGTGCATCTGCGTCAGCCAGTACTTCTAAGCTGAAAACCTCAATGACACCGTTGCTGCCCCTTTGCCATCTGTGGGTTTGTAGCGATAGGAGAGATGGGAATTTGAGAAATAATTGTGCTGATGCAGAAGAAGCAATAAGATCCACTGGTCCCTCAGCTCAGTGTTAGTCCTGACAAATAATGGGCATTCCCAATAGGAATGATTCCTTTGTTGCTGATACACAGCTAGGATGCTGGGTGCAACTAGGGAGGACTATTGCTGGGTAAGTAATGTGACATTTTTGCTGGATACATTATAGACTAGAAATGAGATATATCGTTAAACCATCTTTCTCTCTCTTTTATTATTGACCTGACCATTCTGCAGGAAAAAAATCCTGATTTAAGAAAGTTTTTCCTTTTTTACTGCTTGGCTATCACATGATTTTATCATCTGTGAAGCCATGTAAGGAATGATTAGTTCTCTGAGTTTTACTAGCTCTTTTGGAGAGTATTTCAGAATGAGCTGCACTGTGCTATTCCCATTAAGAAAATCAGCCTTTAGTGAGTCTGCCCAGGAAGTGGGCTGACCTACTGCAATTTAGAATGAAACCCCTTGGGGAAAATGAATTCTGGCTTCAAGAGCACAATTCTGCTTTTGGTAACACTCTAGCAATCCTAAGCTTTTCTTTTAAGGCCCTCTAAAATATTCCAGCAAAGAGGAGGAAATGTTAATTCTTACCTCTACAAAGACTATTAAACATAGCTATTAAAACCCAGGCGTTCTTTAGTAACTGGGGAAAAGAGGATGTTTACTAAAATCAAAATGGATAGGAACAGAGACAAACCCTTTTGGCAAGGGCAATCTCCATCTCTCTGTTCTTCTCTGTCAAACACAGCTGCTCACCAGAAGCCAAGGGTTGAGGCCTTTATCACACAGTAGGTTTGAGTCTGGTGGCCAACAAAGCAACGTCATTTCTGCTGCCAGTGCAATATGGTAGTACCCCATTTGTTTGGAAAGGTGGTATCTTCCTTACTGTTATCATACACAATCTATATCCGTGTCTTATCAGAGGTCCAGACTTTGGAACCCATTTTGCCTGCTCTCCAGCATCGCGTTGCTCGTGACGTGAAGTCTGCCAGACGTTTGCGTGAACCTGTGGCCCCATTGCCAAACCTCCCACCCAGACAGGCCAAGGAGACAAGCCACCGTGTGAGGGCTCGCCTTCTGAGTGTCGATGACTTCAAGATCAGCAATGAAAAGGTAAGGGCTAAGGACAGGGGTGAGCAGGCTTCCTTTTCAATGACTGTTCAGTGCTTGGCACAAAATGTCACTGAAAATCATAATCTTCCCCTCTTGTGGAGCAGATTCTATTTGGAATACATTTGACAACTACAGAGCAATTACTTGAGTATTTTCTCTGGTGCAGCAGTTACTGGTTGGGAGGCGGTGCTAAGGTTAGGCAAAAAGCATTCTTTATGTGCGGAGGCCGATTTAGAGCAGATCTGAATGGCAGGGCAAGTTACACATTAGTGAACATGTGCACAGTGCATGCTTGGAAGCACAGAAGCAAAGATTCTAATGCTGAATGCAAGGAAGGCTGCAAAATACAATAGAAGAGCTTGCTTTGCCTTAGTTACCCTTCTTGCTGTATCTCACAGCCATCTCGTTCACAGTTTTTCTATTCAATAAGACCAATGTTCCTCCAACTTGTTTTCACGTGACTCCTTTTTTGGACTCTGGGTTCTCAGAGAGCAGCTGAGTCATTCAGAAGCAAGGAAGTGAGAAGCAGCTGCAATTACTGGCCATGAATGTTAAGAAACAGCAAATTACCTCTCATTGCTGGTTATTGCAGATGGGTTTTGTTCCCCTGCCATAGCCTGTAGGAACTCAACCCCCTGCTCACGGTAAGGTGAGCTCTTAATCTGTCTTGGAGCGCTGCTATGACTCTCTTGGTTCAAGCAGGGCTTCCTGACATAGATTGAGAAACAGCACCTTGGACCAGTGGAAGGTTATGGCAATGGAGTGTCACACATCACTAGCTGTAATTGTCTGCCAAGATGAGGAAAGGAAGAATTCTTCTGAAACTATTGAGATGTATATGGAGCTGCAGTAAAGAAGATGACATGCTACCACTGTGTTCCTTATGAGGTGCTGTGTGTGTTTTGTGCATCTTTTTTCATGTGCCATGATATATTTCCATTGCAACTAGATCCGCGTTGTCTTGTACGAGTCAGCTTGGATGAAAATAGACCAACAGCAAATGAGAGAGAGGAAGATTGTGCTTAGGGAGAGGGAGGAAGAGACAGAAAAGTCCTTGCGGCTCCCTGCACTGAACATTGACCCCGGGGATGCAGCCAACAAAGGTAGGTGGTTGCAATATTTGTAGGCCTTTTTGTTTGCTTGCTTGCTACTTACATAGTATTGCAAATGTCTATGAAATTGGACTGGAAGGCTGTTAAACTTGCATCTGAGTGGAAGCTTAAACAGGACTTATTTCCACTTTTCAAAGAAAAATACAGAGGCATGATGTGTCTTGCTCACAGCCCATACTGAGTCAGTCCCAGTAAATCACTTTCCCCACTTCTCCTATGAAGTCTTTCAGACTGGATAATTCTGTCTTGCAAACTACACTGGGGATTCAGACTCTCTAATCGAGAGTAGCCTCCAGGAAAGGTGAATGGGTGAGTCCAAAAGAAGGCTTTCAACCAAGGTGCCCCTGGAATAAAAATGTGGGTAGCGTACCTTGTGTTATGATGCTGAGCACCAAGAGTTAGGAAAAAGGGAGCTAAGAATGACATTTTGAATGCTTCTTCCTAGTGATGCTACTCCAATTTTCAAAACTGATCAGAACTAGCCTGACATGGCTCACCGTTCACCTTGAATATAGTTGTGTCTATGTACATACTTGTGCATATGTACATATGTCACCGATGTCAGTGATAGTGGTATCAGTAACATCCAAATTAGTACCCACCTGAATATTTTTGATTTTACAGTTCCTCCGTACTTCGTAGAACACGTAAGGTAGCATAAAAACACTACAGAGTCCATAGTAGTGCATAGATTCTATGTAGTATTTACACTCAGTACTTTTAGACAGCTCAGATGTTTACGTCTACACTTTAGGAAATGAGCTTTTGCGGGCAATGCATGAAGTTTTTGACCTACGATGCTTTCGATGATAAATAGGTTTCATAACAAATGCATTTGTCATCTGACTGTTCTTATACCTGGTATATTTATCATCAAGAAACTGTGTTTGCCAACAATTTGCATCTATATTTACACATTTTTATTCTCAGTTCACATTTGGAAGGCTTTTTTTTGTCACAACTATCAAGACTAGAAATTGCCTTTTTCCACAAGAGAAAGCTTAGGCATTGCATAGTTTGCAAACAAGTACATTTGGTGACAAATAAATTTCACCTCAGCATCTTCAAAATACAGCCAATGGGTACCTCTGAAATAGTAAATATTCCTCACGCTCGGGAAACAGTGAAATCCATAAACTCCTACTTTCCCGATGGTATGCTAAAATGCATGTGCACTTAGCTGCCTGCTGTCCAGAATAGTTGAGATAAATGGGAACAGAGGTGCTGTCAGGCTCAGCAGGTCAGGTATCACTATTCCCTGGCACTTGCTCCTTGTGGATTCGACCAAGCCCAGCAGGACTTGGTTGTTCAGGCTCGGTGCTCGCTGGGGACAGCTGGAGATGTTTCCTCAGAAAGTTACAGGGTCCCTCTGTCCCCACTGCCTCAGGTCACAGCAGATGATACAGGGAGGTTGGTGCACATCTCAGGAGCTTACTCCTGGGGTTAGCAAGTCCTGCTGAGCAGCACTGGCTCCTGGTGAGCGTAAGCCCTGCAGCACTACGAATCTGCAAGCTGGCTGTGGTACCCATACAGATGTGGGAGCTGTCTCTGTGTGTGCAATTTTCAGGTTCACACAAGGAGCTGATGCCCAACTGGCCATGAATGGGAGATGGTTGGGTGCTGGAAAAATGAGCCAGACAGCAGGGAAGCCACTGAATCAATGCCAGTTTGCTTGCATATGTAATCTTGGCTGGGGACTGGGTTGCCATCTGCTCAGTGGCAGGGTGCCTCGCCCTGGGGTACGCAGTGCTGATGTCTGACGCTCTCCTTACAGTGAACTCACTGCCGCCCATTGCTCTGGACTCCTCCAAGGCGGGAGATGAGCCAGAGTGCAGGGACGCCCAGGAAGCCAAACCCGACCCTAACCCACAGCAGGCGCTGCTCAACGCGCTCACATGGCTCAGCAGCGATGACTGGTAAGAAAGCCCCCTGTTCAGTCTTTCTCCCTCTCAGTATAAAGGTAAGTTAGAACCTTTTTCTAGTGCCTCTGAGCCCAGACAGCCCAGATGTCCCAAGGGAACTACTGAAACGACTCCAAAATAATCACAATATAAAGATGTGAGAGCAGCCTTTTATTTGCCTCAGTCCATAGCAGCGCTACAGCCGCAGCAGGTCCCTGCTGTTTCCTAGCTTGGCTTCTTGCTCCACGTAGCTGCAAATGAAACCTTCAGGGAAGAGAGAAAGTTGACAACAAGATGATTTGCTGGCTGAGGCCAGAAGCAGGATGGAAGTGGTCTTGAGTTTACAGATTTGGGGGCCTCAGGTGGGACTGAGTAAGGACTTATCTCTGGTCCTCCTGCGGCTAAGTTCCAGAAGCACCTATGGGGAGTTCCTATTTCCTATTTCTGAGAAATGGACTCAGATGTGGTACGGAGTTTCTCAGCCTGTCATTTCTTCTGAAAGCCTTGTGGCAGAAGACAAGTAAAAAGAAAAAAAAATCCTTCAGGAATCTTGCACTTTTAGAATTAACCTTTTTCTTCTTCACTGCTTAATATGGGCCAAAGATGTTTTTGTTGATAATCACAGTGTGTCCTGAAATTGAACACAGACAGGAGGAGACTCAGCAAATTTCAGGTGATACTGGTTGTCTCTTCTATTTCTGAGTCAGCATATGTGCACTAAGGCTCCATTCACACTGGGATAACCATGAAAAGTCTTCCATGATGCAATATCTTCCTTGTGCAATATCGCTTTGTCTCGCCCCTCTCTCCTTTCTCTTTCCCACTCCTGTTTGGTGCCCTGTGAGGTGCAGGGAGCTGCTGCAGGTGTGAAGGGTCTGGGTTACACTCAGGGACCCCAGTGGGGGTGGATGCCCAGCCCTGCCCTGCCGCCCTGGTGAACAGTGACTGTAACGTGTCTTCGTGTAGCTCAGGTCCTTCACTAAGAAAGTGCTGAAAGAGGTGGGGTTTTACTACTTTTAAATAACATGTTGCTGTTGTAGGTGTTATTTTAAGTAGGGGTTTTCTGGAAAATCCAGCTTTTTGGCTACTCTTGCCCAGGTATGGAGTATTTTATGACATGCTGCCTTTTTGGGGGAGGGGAGGGCAAGGCTGTGGGGAACAAGACTAGATTGTAGAGTGCAAACTCAAGCTATGAAGTGGCAGTGAAGACTCTCCCTCCTGCACTGCCCTGTGGGGATGGTGAAGAGGGAAAACGCCCCAGTAACAGCCAGACGGGACTGTTTCTCAGACACAGGGCACAGGGAGCATGCAAGGAACAGAAACATGGCACAGTCTTCCAGTTTCTAGGAAGCAGTGACATAGAGACTTTGTGTGCCAGTGATTTCAGGAAGGCTGTCTTGTTTAGCACCTGCAAATTAACCCAGCCATTCTGAAACCATCTATTTGCCTTTCGGATATATGTATGCTTTTGAACACGACCGCATCCTGTAGCAACGAGTCCACAATTTAATTAAGTGCTGTATAAGAAGCACCTCCCTGTGCTTGTTTGAGCCGACACCCTGGTAATTTCAGAGGGTGCTGCCAAGTTCTTGGGTGGTGAGAAAAGTCAATCTTTTTGGTAATTGCCTTTCAGGGAGGAGAAAGTGAAGGGACTCATCAGCATCAGACGCCTGGCTATCTCCCACTCAGAAGTCATTCTTTCTACACTTCATGATGTTTCCTTGGTAGTTATCAAAGAGGTAAGAATGTTACGTTCAATTGTGTCCTATGTACCTCGTACATGGAACATAGAGTTGATATGTGCTTCTTCATTTACGTGGGTGTCTGCCTTCATCACTATTTTATTCCCTGTTTTTCTAAGGGCTATGTCAACTATCTCTATGATCTGTCTGCACATATAGCTGTATTTACAGGCATGTAGGGCATCTGTGTCTCTTCTCTTTGAGGTAGGTGTCATTCTCATGCAATATACAAATGCAGAAACTGCAGGTGATTTGCCACAGCCCAAGTCTCTGCCCAAGCTGTAATTAAACACTGCAGCTTTTGCCTCCCAGCTTCCTCCCACTTCTTCCTCCTCCTCAGCAACCCGGGTGAGTGACTGCAGGTATTTATTTTCCTGTGTTTCCTGATGATGTTTTCTCCTCCTTCCTTTCTGCTTCCTTTTTGGTAATTTGCCCTTTCCACTGAACTATTGACTCTGTGCACCTGTGGAATTTTGCACAGCAGCAACTGGGTGCTTAGAGCAGCCTGGCTGTGGGGTGAGCAGGGCAGTCACACACAGCTTCACTGTCTCATCTCTCAGTGAACAGAGAGGTCTCATCCTAAGCTAATTAATTCCCCTGTGGCTGTATTTCCGACAGCTCATTTCCATGAAAGCAACTCCTCTTGTCCAATATTTAATGACATTGAAGGCTTGAATGTCCCTTATGTTGTTGCACTCTTTAAACCCTTCTGTTTAGATATGCAGGACTCAGATTCTACCCCTGTGAGATCAGGCTTAGGACGAGAAGCCCTTTCAGGTTAGCTCATCTGATTATTATATCACTTTTATATTCCTGAGGAAATTTCCTCCTTTCTGTTTTTCAATCATGCACAGAGACATCTTTCAGCTTTTGTTTCACTCCAGTCCCAGATTTTGCTTTCACAAGCACTTCTAGCACTTATGCGGTTTTCTCTTATTAAGAGGCACAACTAATTCTGGCAGAAAGAAGTACTGGTCTGTCCTTCAAAGTATTTTTCAAATGAAGCACGTGACTCTCAGTTATTTCTTCCTTACCCTTATGGGAGAGACTTTTGGAAGCAGGAGTCACCCAAGAACAGCCCTGAATGCTGCAAAACCCCACGGGTTGCAGCTGTAATTGTATGCGACCTCCAAAATCCTTGAGTACCTAGAGTCCAACAGCTGGGGTTCTCCTGACCAGGCAGAGCAGCAGATGGACTCCAAGTCCATGCTGCATATTAGCCTGATTGTAGACTTGAGCCTGTATTTTCAGTTTCCTCGTTGAGTGCTCAAACTGCCAGTGCTACGATTTTGGACAGGAGGAAAGTACTACTTTTCCTCTGTCTTGTCTTTATGAATTGTGTGCCTTTATAGTTTAAAAACAGCCATTGACTTTTTTTTTTTTTAAGTCCTAAAATCAAAGCAGTGCACATTCTGGGTTGAGTAGCACACTTAGTTCTAGATTAAACAATATTTTAAAGCCTTCAGTCTCATTAAAATTGTATAAGTGGGCCTGAGGCCAGGGAAGAAGTTGGCGTCAGAGTAAGTGTGCTCCTGTGCTTGTGGTCTTCTGCTCTTACTGTGCTCTTATGTTCCATCTGGACACGGTGAGAAGTCATGTTGTTTCATGGGACTTTCATCTGGTGAAAAGATTTTCTCTACAGGGTGGTTCTTACATTTCCCCTCATGACTTCCCCAGGTGAACAATCTCCGCTCAAAGGTGTGTTGCTGTGCAATCAACACTCTTGGAGTGCTCTTCGGGACCATGAAGAAGGACACGGACCACGAAGTGGATGAGATTGCTCGGGTCTTGCTGCGGAAGATGGGGGACTCCAGCGACTTCATTCAGAGAGCAGCCAATCAGTCCCTGGGGCTCATGGTGGGGAGTGTGACTCCTGCACGAGCAATGACTGCTCTCATGGCCAGTGGAGTCCAGTACGTCGTTCTTTTCTTAGTGCTGTCCTTCACCTTGAATTGTGTCGGTAGGAGGAAGGGATGGGAGGCAGAAGGGAATGGATGGGAGGGAGGGGTCCTTTCTCCTGCATCTTCTGTGAACTCGGTGATTAGATTCTGTGATCATAATCCTCTCTCCCTTCCTCTTGCATTTGCTTCTGCCCTACTGCAGCCTATTTGTTCTCACAATATGTCAATGCTGGTGAGACGTGGTGAATGATGGGGAAGCAAAAGTTCCTGCAACGCGTGGTGATATTGCCTTGTGCTTTGCGGGAAGAGGTATAATAGCAATTCTAGCAGTGAGCGCCTTTTGGTATTTCACAACGCTAACCACAGAGGCACTGAGAAAAGCCATGCATCATCATTATGCCATTAACTTGAGAAATAAGGAGGCTAATTGCTAACACATGGAGCACACTGGGGAGAACATGCTGGGTGCGGCTCAGCAGGCGCAGCTCCTACTAAGGGGGCTCTGTCTGACTGTCATGTCCTTGAGATCTTTACTTTCTATTCAAATTGATGTTGCAAGTCAGCCTTGAGATAGTGAGCAGCTTTATAGGTGCCTTCACAGGCTGACTCCCATGGGATAACTGAAGCAAATGCTGCCTTAAATCATAGAATCACAGAGTACCAGATTGGAAGGGACCACCTGGACCATCTGGTCCAACCTTTCTTGGCAGAAGTGCAGTCTAGACAAGGTGGCTCAGCACCCTGTCCAGCTGAAGCTCACTTCCCTGGGGAGATTATTCCAATGACTGATTGTTCTCATTGTGAAAAATTTCCCTCTGCAGATTTGGAGATAAACAGGTGGAATAACCCCCAGGACTGCTGCAGTTCTGTTTGTGTAGCGGAGCCCTCTGATGAGTCAGCAAGAATTGTCTTTCATTTCCCTCTTTCCCAGACTAAATTTCAGGAAAGAAATTGAGTATCAAATAGTCCAGGGAGGTAGAATTCCTTCCTCTTACTTGCAGGTAGCCTCTCTGTACAGTGCCAATTTTGTGTTTATCTGAGGACAAATCATCTACAGGTGGCTAAAATGGCAGTAAGAACTTGTGTGTCCTTTCCCCAGCAATGACAGGGACCATGCTGTGACCGAGGCCTGTGCTTCTGGCCCTCTTTTTCCCCCTGCCCCAGTCTTTGTTTCCTTGTTTGCAGACACCGCAATGTCCTGGTGCGCAAGACTGCGGCCGAACACCTCCTGACTGCGATGGAGCGAATTGGAGCCAAGAAGCTCCTTTCAGGCATACCTACCAGTACTGAGGTGCTGGTGTGCATGCTGGTGAATCTTGCTCTGGACTGTCATCAGGACACAAGGTGATGATCTTCATTTCACCTCCTAAAATGTGAAAACTGTTTGATGTCTGGCTATAAATGATAAAACCACAAAAGAGTGGTGGATGACGTCTGGGGAGATGACTGTACTGGGTAAGATAAGATTGTCCAGCAAGAGGGACCATTGACAAATTCCTGTGACTTGAATGATTCTTTATTCATATAGGGCGACATATAGGGCCCTCTGTTCCCCTCAGAAGGGAGTCACCAACTACTACCACTCTTCTTTTTCTTTTTCTTCTTACAGCTGCAGTTGTAACCCTTTTTGTAGATGAGGTCCATCCAGGGGGCTCTCCGGGTGGATCTTCTTGGCTGTCCTCTGCCTGATTTTCAGGGTCCAGGGCCTCATATCTATTTGTTAAGGGCACCAAGGGTGGTGATGGGGTTCAAGAGAGGGTTCTTTTACCTCTCCGATCAGGGACCTATTTCCATATCCCCCCATCAATTAGATCTGCTCTATCTGCCTTATGGCAGGAGGGACAAGGCTTTGCCATCTCCTGTTGCACACCCTTAGGAGTCAAAAGAGTTTGACCCCACCAGTCAATTTCTTCTTCACTCTCCCTAATGCTCCTTAGTCTCTCCACCTCTTCCTTAAGCTCTGCCACTAGGCACAGTAAGTCATTGACCTGGTCACATCGTACACAGGTGCCTCCCATACCATTCTCTGGTACTAATGCCAGGCACAGACACTCTGCACAGCCAGAAGCCTGGGTGGCTGCATCCTTCTTGGCAGGTAGTGTCTGTGTAGACACACTCTTTGTATTAATGGCAGCAAGAGCTTTCCTTTTTCTAGAAACCATTACTACCCTTAGTTACATTGGGGACAAGAAAACAAAATGAAACCCCGGGAGTACTTCTTTCTTTTTACCTGATCTGCAGCTTCTTTTCAGTCCTTATTAACAATCGAGATGAAGAAGCAGCAGAGGTTCTTGAATGAGGATGGGGATGGCGATGGCAATGGCGATGGGAGGAAACCAAATGCCCTCCCTCCCCTGGATGACTGGGCCAGTGAGGCTGATGTGCAAGACTTCAGCACTGGGCAAGGAGGTGACCACCCCCACCTTTCTCACCAAGCCTTGACCCAGGACCCCCAAGAGAGGGAGGCAAGCAGCGCTGACTCGGGTACCATCCAGATCAAAGACAAGCTGAAGACGAAGAGGATGTCTGAGGGCCTGTCAGCCTCATACAGAGGTAAGGCGGGAACCTGCCTGCTCTCCTGTGGGAAGAGGGGTCTTTTCCCAGCCTAGAAAGCTAGTGCACATTCCCAGGGAACAGTTGTTCCCTGCATGTGCCCCCTGCAATAACCTTCCCTGTTGCTGTAGGGGTGTACAACTGTGAGGCAGGGAGAGGAGCTGGAGGGTGAATGTGCAGGTGAATAATTCTGGGTGTGCACAGGTCCGTGGGCTCTCTGTTATTCGACAGGAGCCCAGAGGACCAGGGTGCTCCTCTGGTGGCTCTGTGGGAGTGTGTAAGTGTTGTCCACTGGCCTGCTTCAAGTGGCTGCCAGCATGAGCGTGTTTCCCTGTGCCGTTATTTAGAAGCCTCCAATAAATCTGTCCAATGAAATATCTACCTTCAGGTGCTTTCTATTTGCAGTGCTGCTTCTATTATGCTTTGTGTCTCTGCTTTGCAGGCCTGACTGACTGCGATGACCCCACGGGGGTTACCCTGAAGCCAGTAGATTCTGGATCAGCTTCCCAGAAGCTCCGGGTAACCTCCAAGACCATGTCTGCCACCCAGAACAGACCTGTTTCCTCAGAGACCAGCATGTTAAGTGATGGAGAGCAGGCGCATGGGGAAAATGACACAGACTATGATGCCAGTGATGAGGATAACATGGAGCTGATGTCAGAGAGCAAAGGATATAAAATAAGGAAACCAAGCCAAGCATGTGTAGTGGATCTTCAGTTTATTTCCAGTAGGCAGAGCTCTGAGATCTTTTTCTGCAGTGTGAGCCCAGGGAAGCAGCTGAGCCAAGGAAGTGCTCAGCTGGACATTGTGCTTCAGGCTGTTTCTGCAACATGCATCCTGCAGACTTGACGTCCTCAGTCTGTATCAATAGGAGAATAGTTTCTGTGCTCTCTAGTGGCTCCTGCTGTGTTTTCTGACTGAGAACACACCAACGAGTCAGAGCAACTAAATGTGTCTCACCCGGTCGAGCATGTCCTTCTACAGTTAGTAAAATCCATGTTTCTGTGTACATGGTATAATAGTTACTGTTGCAGACAGACCAGTGCCTCTATGGTGTTTTATGTAATCTCTGTCTGGTTTAGACAGAAATAGATGTTTGCTGGTTTTTGCTCTAGGTTCTCTCAGCTTTTGAGTTATACAGCCACGTCCTTCTACAGGGTGATCTCTAATAATATTTTGAGAGTTCAGGGGCTCCTGTGCAGCTTCATTATCTCCCATGGGTCTGCCCAGGGGTAGGTGAAGGGAACGGCCTTCTGGCCACGGGTAATGGAGTCCAGACCACATCCACCTGATTGCTTTTTCAGGACGGATAGAAGTTGCAGTTGTTTTGGGTTTGCCATGGTGGGCAGGAGAAGGCAGATGCAAACCATTTTTGTAAACAGGATAACCAATAAAAGGCTAATGTATTTGATTTCAGCCTTGCAGATACAGGGCCGACTGTATCCCTGACATTAGCTCTGTTGGTTTCACTGGAGTCTGAACAGGTCCTGATTTGTCTCTTTATCTGTGACAAGAATGATGGGACACTAAGGAAGGGTGCGTGTCTGCCTCCACTCCCTCCATCCCCCTTCCTAGCCATGGCAGGGAGAGCCTGAAGTACCTTCAGCAGGCAGAGACGCAGAGCTGCAGGGTGGGAGCTCTGCTGAACTTCAAAAAATGACGGTGAGCCCGAAATTAACTGTGTGGGAGCTGGAGAGCACCAAGTATCCAGAGAGCACAGTGTCCTGAGACAATGTGGAGAATGCAAAACTGCCGGCAGATCCTCTTTGAGCACAAGGGGCGGCCGGCAAGAGTAATGAGTCTAATTCAATTTGAATTTAACATCAACACCCTTTAACGAACTCTTAACAACACTGGATGGCAATGTCCCCGAATACACGTTTTAACAACCCTTATATACTCTTTGCTAGTGGCCACGCGACAAACACAGGCAACGATTGGTTACTCTCTGCAGTCACGTGTCCCCCGCCTATGGTGATTCGCTGCGGGGCACTGCCCACGAGCTGTTCACGCGCAGGGATGACAGTGCCCCTCATGCAGCTTTAGGCGGGAAGACAGACCAGCTTCTGTTTACTTCCGTGCGGTCCTAGTGCACCTCAGCCACATCAAGCGCTGGCTTGTTCACACCAAACAGCCAAAAAACTCTCGACAGCACAGTAGAACCTGGGCCAAAGGGCTAGTAGGGGAAAGGCGGAAAGCAGAAAAAAAAAAGATGGGCTTGAGAAAAGCAGGTTTTGTCCGTGTGCAAAGTGACTACGTGGGGACTTGGCTGGAGTTCAACAATGCCTGGTAGGTGCTTTAGGGACGAGAGGCTAGTTGTGGGACATTTGAGTGATTTTCTTGAAGTTAATGGACATTGTATGGAATTGAACTGAACAGGCCTCTGTGGCCTATGTATTCAGCAAGAGAGCAAGAGTCGAGCAGCCTACGTGTCTTACGTGACTTTATACAACCTTGGGTAAAACAAAAGAAAGACTGTCTAGTGAAGAAAAGAATCAGCAAGTCAGCTACAATATAGATACATTTTCTATAATATTAGAGCCTATGTAAGAATTGTATAATCCAATCACCTATTAGTTGGCGGCGCGTGAACAGCAGCTATTGACCAATTACAAGTAGCCTTCTGATGCATGGACAGCGCGTGGACAGGTCACAATTTAAGGAGAGTTATAACAAGTAATAAACGGCTTCACTTGAATTCATATTGGATTGTGTGGGGTCCATGATTCGTCGTCCTCGCAAGTGGTGACCCCGACGTGATCCGAAAGGAGAATTTACAGCGAAGGGGACGACTGCTGTGAGGAGCGAGCCCTGGCTGGAGTCGGCGCGGCTGGACCGTGACCGGGACGCAGTCTGCGGGCTGCGTACCTCCTGAGTGATTGCTGCAGAAGCGACGGAGGAGGAATAGAGGATCCGATATCGTTGCGCAACGCACACCCAAAGAGGTGAGCAGCCGGGGGCGAGAGGAGATGGAGCAGAATATATCAAAAGAAGAAGAAGCAATACTGCGTCTTCTCTCGCATATCCTCTCTAGGAGAGGGGTGAAGTATGAGGAGAATAACCCCAAAAGACTCCAGCTGAGCACTGCTCTACTATTTCCAGGCTACCCAGCTGCACTCATATTGCAGTGGTGACAATGGGAACAAGTCACGGAGAGCGGCTTTGCTTCCCCCGATCCTCGAGTCAGCAAGATCTTCTGATGGGGCTCCTGGCAGTGCTGCAGACTCTCAGAATGTGGATTTCCAAGAGGCCCCAGAGATGAGGTAAGCCAAAGTGTCTCCTTCTCCAATATGTCTTCCATCTCACACTTCTCATCTTGTGAGATTGTTTTCCACAGTCAGTTCTTCAATATATTTATGCAAACTTCTGTACTTTCACCACTTTGTGTATCTCTGGTGACCAGCACCATGTCAAAGCCAACATCTAAGATTGGCTCTAAGCAACAAAACCAACTCTCACCAACTCTAAGATCACCTCAAAGCCACCTCTAAGATCTTGGGTGGTGGGGCACAGGAGGAGGCAGGACTTAAGAGGAACTTAAAAGCAAGTCCTCTGCTGGACTCTGATACTGATTCACTCTGTAATCTTTGTGGCACCCTTTGGGAACTTTTATCCCTCAGCATGCTCTCTAATGTCACAAAGGTTAGAGAAAAATGAGGCATTTGGCATGAAATGAGAAATGGGCCCACTCATTCTGCCAACACTTGAAGGAGAAAACCTTCTCTTGAGCAGCTTCTGAGCTGAACCCTTTCAGATCTGAAGCACATTAATCAGCATAGCCTATTTTTGCAGTGGAAGAAATAGTGAAACCTTGTATGATAGCAAGTCCTTGTGAATTTTCCTTTTAGAAAGAGACTTAAGGATCCAGCCTACGCAGGATCTGAGCTCTCTGTCCTTTTAAGTACAAGCCTAAATTGAATGCTGAGTCATGAGGTTTCCTTGTTGCAACTCATTTACCCCAAGTCACATATGCTGGGTTTATGATTACAAATCTCTTCCCCCACTCTATGTGCATATGTCAGTATTGCACACTGAAGCTTGGATAGGAGATGCCTACTGGCTTTCCCCTGCTCCCTGCCTTGCGTTGTCACTAGCAATTAGAGTTCTGCAAGACAAAATGTGGTGTCTGGTGCATCTGTGTCGGCCAGTACTTCTAAGCTGAAAACCTCAATGACACCGCTGCTGCCCCTTTGCCATCTGTGGGTTTGTAGCGATAGGAGAGATGGGAATTTGAGAAATAATTGTGCTGATGCAGAAGAAGCAATAAGATCCACTGGTCCCTCAGCTCAGTGTTAGTCCTGACAAATAACGGGCATTCCCAATAGGAATGATTCCTTTATTGCTGATACACAGCTAGGATGCCCGGGTGCAACTAGGGAGAACTATTGCTGAGTAAGTAATGTGACATTTTTGCTGGATACATTATAGACTAGAAATGAGATATATCGTTAAACCATTGTTCTCTCTCTTTTATTATTGACCTGACCATTCTGCAGGAAAAAAAATCCTGATTTAAGAAAGTTATTCTTTTTTTTACTGCTTGGCTATCACATGATTTTATCATCTGTGAAGCCATGTAAGGAATGATTAGTTCTCTGAGTTTTACTAGCTCTTTTGGAGAGTATTTCAGAATGAGCTGCACTGTGCTATTCCCATTAAGAAAATCAGCCTTTAGTGAGTCTGCCCAGGAAGTGGGCTGACCTACTGCAATTTAGAATGAAACCCCTTGGGGAAAATGAATTCTGGCTTCAAGAGCACAATTCTGCTTTTGGTAACACTCTAGCAATCCTAAGCTTTTCTTTTAAGGCCCTCTAAAATATTCCAGAAAAGAGGAGGAAATGTTAATTCTTACCTCTACAAAGACTATTAAACATAGCTATTAAAACCCAGGCGTTCTTTAGTAACTGGGGAAAAGAGGATGTTTACTAAAATCAAAATGGATAGGAACAGAGACAAACCCTTTTGGCAAGGGCAATCTCCATCTCTCTGTTCTTCTCTGTCAAACACAGCTGCTCACCAGAAGCCAAGGGTTGAGGCCTTTATCACACAGTAGGTTTGAGTCTGGAGGCCAACAAAGCAACGTCATTTCTGCTGCCAGTGCAATATGGTAGTACCCCATTTGTTTGGAAAGGTGGTATCTTCCTTACTGTTATCATACACAATCTATATCCGTGTCTTATCAGAGGTCCAGACTTTGGAACCCATTTTGCCTGCTCTCCAGCATCGCGTTGCTCGTGACGTGAAGTCTGCCAGACGTTTGCGTGAACCTGTGTCCCCATTGCCAAGCCTCCCACCCAGACAGGCCAAGGAGACAAGCCACCGTGTGAGGCCTCGCCTTCTGAGTGTCGATGACTTCAAGATCAGCAATGAAAAGGTAAGGGCTAAGGACAGGGGTGAGCAGGCTTCCTTTTCAATGACTGTTCAGTGCTTGGCACAAAATGTCACTGAAAATCATAATCTTCCCCTCTTGTGGAGCAGATTCTATTTGGAATACATTTGACAACTACAGAGCAATTACTTGAGTATTTTCTCTGGTGCAGCAGTTACTGGTTGGGAGGCGATGCTAAGGTTAGGCAAAAAGCATTCTCTATGTGCGGAGGCCGATTTAGAGCAGATCTGAATGGCAGGGTAAGTTACACATTAGTGAACATGTGCACAGTGCGTGCTTGGAAGCACAGAAGCAAAGATTCTAATGCTGAATGCAAGGAAGGCTGCAAAATAAAATAGAAGACCTTGCTTTGCCTTAGTTACCCTTCTTGCTGTATCTCACAGCCATCTCACTCACAGTTTTTCTATTCAATAAGACCAATGTTCCTCCAACTTGTTTTCACGTGACTCCTTTTTTGGACTCTGGGTTCTCAGAGAGCAGCTGAGTCATTCGGAAGCAAGGAAGTGAGAAGCAGCTGCAATTACTGGCCATGAATGTTAAGAAACAGCAAATTACCTCTCATTGCTGGTTATTGCAGATGGGTTTTGTTCCCCTGCCATAGCCTGTAGGAACTCAACCCCCTGCTCACGGTAAGGTGAGCTCTTAATCTGTCTTGGAGCGCTGCTATGACTCTCTTGGTTCAAGCAGGGCTTCCTGACATAGATTGAGAAACAGCACCTTGGACCAGTGGAAGGTTATGGCAATGGAGTGTCACACATCACTAGCTGTAATTGTCTGCCAAGATGAGGAAAGGAAGAATTCTTCTGAAACTATTGAGATGTATATGGAGCTGCAGTAAAGAAGAGGACATGCGACCACTGTGTTCCTGGTGAGGTGTTGTGTGTGGTTTGTGCATCTTTTTTCATGTGCCATGATTTATTTCCATTGCAACTAGATCCGTGTTGTCTTGTACGAGTCAGCTTGGATGAAAATAGACCAACAGCAAATGAGAGAGAGGAAGATTGTGCTTAGGGAGAGGGAGGAAGAGACAGAAAAGTCCTTGCGGCTCCCTGCACTGAACATTGACCCCGGGGATGCAGCCAACAAAAGCAAGTGGTTGCAATAGTTGTGGACGTTTTTGTTTGCTCGCTTGCTACTTACATAGTGTTGAAAATGTCTATGAAATTGGACTGGAAGGCTGTTAAACTTGCATCTGAGTGGAAGCTTAAACAGGACTTATTTCCACTTTTCAAAGAAAAATACAGAGGCATGATGTGTCTTGCTCACAGCCCATACTGAGTCAGTCCCAGTAAATCACTTTCCCCACTTCTCCTATGAAGTCTTTCAGACTGGATAATTCTGTCTTGCAAACTACACTGGGGATTCAGACTCTCTAATTGAGAGTAGCCTCCAGGAAAGGTGAATGGCTGAGTCCAAAAGAAGGCTTTTCAACCAAGGTGCCCCTGGAATAAACAAAATCAAACTGTTTCTAATTAAAACACAAAATATCTTGCTCACATGATAGGACAGATTATCCTGCTCACCCCACTCCTTGCTGAGGAGCTCACACTACAGAGCTGTGCTAGAGCCCTTAGCCAGAGCTTACGTTTTACACACATGAGCAAGCAGCGTTGCTGACTTAATTGCAGCTGACAGGCTCTGATTGTACAGCCGCACGCACTACCTTGAGCACAGCAGCAGCAAACTTAAGTGTCAGCACTCAGCCCAAGGGTGTAGGGCAAGGTTCTCTGCTCTTTTTCTTGCTATTATTTTGTGAAGTACTAGTGAGGAGTGCTGAGGTGGGAGCCTCTAGAATGTAACTTCCCTATCCAGCCTCTGGAACAAGAAAGCAAAAGAAACGCAGCACTGAGTTTCCCTCGTTTCTTACGGAAAGCATCACCACATTGTGTGATCATTGTCCCATGTTGGTGTGCCACTGTTATTCTTGGAGTTGTTTGGGATAACAAAGAGATGTTACCCAGCTTCAGCAAGACTTCTAGCCCTTTCCAAGCCCACAGCCACCCTGTTCAGAACTTTCCACTTACAAGGTCCTCTTTGGTCTCTGTAGGCTTTGGCCCACCGCCTGTCAGTGGGACAGTTCCCGGCATGAGCAATACATGCAAAGAGAGCGCTGGTACTGCCTTGAGGAAGCGGTTCAACAGGCCCTCACTTCCCAGCGTCCCTGTCATCAACAAGGACAGCAGAGTCCCACGCAAGCCCTCAGGTGAGCCTGCTCCCCTGCAGCCCCCACACCAGCACCTAGCACAAGGAGCACAAACTGCCTCACTCCTCAAGCACAGGTAAGATCTCAGGTCCAAAGCCTGTTCAGAGGACTGAGAGCAAACCTCCTTTGGATCCACTCCAGCTCAGTGATACTGGAGCGGTTGGTGCTTACAGATCCACTGGGAAGCTGAGCTGCATAAAGTAGGGGTAAAGCCTTAAGCTCTAGCTTTTGCCAGTACTGATAGTCCAAAACATAACACTGGTGCTGGGAAGCAGCTGTAACTGCAGGACTGAGCTCCAGTACTGTCTGGCAGGGTGTGCTCACTGTGCACATATGTGTACCACCATGATCAGTTAGCCACTCACTGTCTTGGCACTCAGCCTGTGCTGCTGTCTGGCTCTCCAGCCAGTTTTTCTACTATCGCAGCAAGGGCTGTCTCTTCATGGAAATTAGAGAAGTGATACATTCATTCTATTGCACCTAGAAGTGCTTAATGAGTTGTAGCATCTCTCATCCCACCGCCTGCAATGCAAACTGGGAACAAGCAGCACTTGTATTTCCGACTGTATTTTGGTCAGCCCACCCAAATACAGTGGTTCTCTGTAGCAGAAGACGTACATGAGAGGCTGCTGGTGCTCCCAGGCTGCTCACTCCCTGCAACAAATATGCAGCAGATAGTGAGCATACTGATTCTCAGCTCTCCTCTGTGGGTAGCGTACCTTGTGTTATGACGCTGACCACCAAGAGTTAAGAAAAAGTGAGCTAAGAATGATATTTTGAATGCCCAGAACTAGCCTGACATGGCTCTCCGTTCACCTCGAATATAGTTGTGTCTATGTACATACTTGTGCATATGTACATATGTCACTGATGTCAGTGATAGTGGTATCGGTAACATCCAAATTAGTACCCACCTGAATATTTTTGATTTTACAGTTCCTCCGTACTTCGTAGAACACGTAAGGTAGCATAAAAACACTACAGAGTCCATAGTAGTGCTAAGATTCTATGTAGTATTTACACTCAGTACTTTTAGACAGCTCAGATGTTTACGTCTACACTTTAGGAAATGAGCTTTTGCAGGAAATGCATGAAGTTTTTGACCTACAATGCTTTCGATGATAAATAGGTTTCATAACAAATGCATTTGTCATCTGACTGTTCTTATACCTGGTATATTTATCATCAAGAAACTGTGTTTGCCAACAATTTGCATCTATATTTACACATTTTTATTCTCAGTTCACATTTGGAAGGCTTTTTTTTGGTCACAACTATCAAGACTAGAAATTGCCTTTTTCCACAAGAGAAAGCTTAGGCATTGCATAGTTTGCAAACAAGTACATTTGGTGACAAATAAATTTCACCTCAGCATCTTCAAAATACAGCCAATGGGTACCTCTGAAATAGTAAATATTCCTCACGCTCGGGAAACAGTGAAATCCATAAACTCCTACTTTCCCGATGGTATGCTAAAATGCATGTGCACTTAGCTGCCTGCTGTCCAGAATAGTTGAGATAAATGGGAACAGAGGTGCTGTCAGGCTCAGCAGGTCAGGTATCACTATTCCCTGGCACTTGCTCCTTGTGGATTCGACCAAGCCCAGCAGGACTTGGTTGTTCAGGCTCGGTGCTCGCTGGGGACAGCTGGAGATGTTTCCTCAGAAAGTTACAGGGTCCCTCTGTCCCCACTGCCTCAGGTCACAGCAGATGATACAGGGAGGTTGGTGCACATCTCAGGAGCTTACTCCTGGGGTTAGCAAGTCCTGCTGAGCAGCACTGGCTCCTGGTGAGCGTAAGCCCTGCAGCACTACGAATCTGCAAGCTGGCTGTGGTACCCATACAGATGTGGGAGCTGTCTTTGTGTGTGCAATTTTCAGGTTCACACAAGGAGCTGATGCCCAACTGGCCATGAATGGGAGATGGTTGGGTGCTGGAAAAATGAGCCAGACAGCAGGGAAGCCACTGAATCAATGCCAGTTTGCTTGCATATCTAATGTTGGCTGGGGACTGGGTTGCCATCTGCTCAGTGGCAGGGTGCCTCGCCCTGGGGTACGCAGTGCTGATGTCTGACGCTCTCCTTACAGTGAACTCACTGCCGCCCATTGCTCTGGACTCCTCCAAGGCGGGAGATGAGCCAGAGCGCAGGGACGCCCAGGAAGCCAAACCCGACCCTAACCCACAGCAGGCGCTGCTCAACGCGCTCACATGGCTCAGCAGCGGTGACTGGTAAGAAAGCCCCCTGTTCAGTCTTTCTCCCTCTCAGTATAAAGGTAAGTTAGAACCTTTTTTCTAGTGCCTCTGAGCCCAGACAGCCCAGATGTCCCAAGGGAAGGGGAGGGCAAGGCTGTGGGGAACAAGACTAGATTGTAGAGTGCAAACTCAAGCTATGAAGTGGCAGTGAAGACTCTCCCTCCAGCACTGCCCTGTGGGGATGGTGAAGAGGGAAAACGCCCCAGTAACAGCCAGACGGGACTGTTTCTCAGACACAGGGTACAGGGAGCATGCAAGAAACAGAAACATGGCACAGTCTTCCAGCTTCTAGGAAGCAGTGACATAGAGACTTTGTGTGCCAGTGATTTCAGGAAGGCTGTCTTGTTTAGCAGCTGCCAAGTAACCCAGCCATTCTGAAACCATCTATTTGCCTTTCGGATTTATGTATGCTTTTGAACACGACCTCATCCTGTAGCAACGAGTCCACAATTTAATTAAGTGCTGTATAAGAAGCACCTCCCTGTGCTTGTTTGAGCCGACACCCTGGTAATTTCAGAGGGTGCTGCAAAGTTCTTGGGTGGTGAGAAAAGTCAATCTTTTTGGTAATGCCTTTCAGGGAGGAGAAAGTGAAGGGACTCATCAGCATCAGACGCCTGGCTATCTCCCACTCAGAAGTCCTTCTTTCTACACTTCATGATGTTTCCTTGGTAGTTATCAAAGAGGTAAGAATGTTATGTTCAATTGTGTCCTATGTACCTCGTACATGTAGCATAGAGTTGATATGTGCTTCTTCATTTACGTGGGTGTCTGCCTTCATCACTATTTTATTCCCTGTTTTTCTAAGGGCTATGTCAACTATCTCTATGATCTGTCTGCACATATAGCTGTATTTACAGGCATGTAGGGCATCTGTGTCTCTTCTCTTTGAGGTAGGTGTCATTCTCATGCAATATACAAATGCAGAAACTGCAGGTGATTTGCCACAGCCCAAGTCTCTGCCCAAGCTGTAATTAAACACTGCAGCTTTTGCCTCCCAGCTTCCTCCCACTTCTTCCTCCTCCTCAGCAACCCGGGTGAGTGACTGCAGGTATTTATTTTCCTGTGTTTCCTGATGATGTTTTCTCCTCCTTCCTTTCTGCTTCCTTTTTGGTAATTTGCCCTTTCCACTGAACTGTTGACTCTGTGCGCCTGTGGAATTTTGCACAGCAGCAACTGGGTGCTTAGAGCAGCCTGGCTGTGGGGTGAGCAGGGCAGTCACACACAGCTTCACTGTCTCATCTCTCAGTGAACAGAGAGGTCTCATCCTAAGCTAATTAATTCCCCTGTGGCTGTATTTCCAACTTGGCACTTAGCAGCCAGTTCAGGCCACAGACTTGTACTCTAACTACATGATTGCCAAATATATTACATTTTCCTTTCCTTGCAGAAGACAGTAGGACAGCTCATTTCCATGAAAGCAACTCCTCTTGTCCAATATTTAATGACATTGGAGGCTTGAATGTCCCTTGTGTTGTTGCACTCTTTAAACCCTTCTGTTTAGATATGCAGGACTCAGATTCTACCCCTGTGAGATCAGGCTTAGGACGAGAAGCCCTTTCAGGTTAGCTCATCTGATTTTTATATCACTTTTATATTCCTGAGGAAATTTCCTCCTCCCTGTTCTGCAATCATGCACAGAGACATCTTTCAGCTTTTGTTTCACTCCAGTCCCAGATTTTGCTTTCACAAGCACTTCTAGCACTTATGCGGTTTTCTCTTATTAAGAGGCACAACTAATTCTGGCAGAAAGAAGTACTGGTCTGTCCTTCAAAGTATTTTTCAACTGAAGCACGTGACTCTCAGTTATTTCTTCCTTACCCTTATGGGAGAGACTTTTGGAAGCAGGAGTCACCCAAGAACAGCTCTGAATGCTGCAAAACCCCACGGGTTGCAGCTGTAATTGTATGCGACCTCCAAAATCCTTGAGTACCTAGAGTCCAACAGCTGGGGTTCTCCTGACCAGGCAGAGCAGCAGATGGACTCCAAGTCCATGCTGCATATTAGCCTGATTGTAGACTTGAGCCTGTATTTTCAATTTCCTCGTTGAGTGCTCAAACTGCCAGTGCTACGATTTTGGACAGGAGGAAAGTACTACTTTTCCTCTGTCTTGTCTTTATGAATTGTGCCTTTATAGTTTAAAAACAGCCATTGACTTTTTTTTTTTTAAGGCCTAAAATCAAAGCAGTGCACATTATGGATTGAGTAGCACACTTAGTTCTAGATTAAACAATATTTTAAAGCCTTCAGTCTCATTAAAATTGTATAAGTGGGCCTGAGGCCAGAGAAGAAGTTGGCGTCAGAGTAAGTGTGCTCCTGTGCTTGTGGTCTTCTGCTCTTACTGTGCTCTTATGTTCCATCTGGACATGGTGAGAAGTCATGTTGTTTTATGGGACTTTCATCTGGTGAAATGATTTTCTCTACAGGGTGGTTCTTACATTTCCCCTCATGACTTCCCCAGGTGAACAATCTCCGCTCAAAGGTGTGTTGCTGTGCAATCAACACTCTTGGAGAGCCCTTCAGGACCATGAAGAAGGACATGGACAATGAAGTGGATGAGATTGCTCAGGTCTTGCTGCGGAAGATGGGGGACTCCAGCGACTTCATTCAGAGAGCAGCCAATCAGTCCCTGGGGCTCATGGTGGGGAGTGTGACTCCTGCACGAGCAATGGCTGCTCTCATGGCCAGTGGAGTCCAGTACGTCGTTCTTTTCTTAGTGCTGTCCTTCACCTTGAATTGTGTCGGTAGGAGGAAGGGATGGGAGGCAGAAGGGAATGGATGGGAGGGAAGGGTCCTTTCTCCTGCATCTTCTGTGAACTCGGTGATTAGATTCTCTGATCATAATCCTCTCTCCCTTCCTCTTGCATCTGCAAGTGAGCGCCTTTTGGTATTTCACAACGCTAACCACAGAGGCACTGAGAAAAGCCATGCATCATCATTATGCCATTAACTTGAGAAATAAGGAGGCTAATTGCTAACACATGGAGCACACTGGGGAGAACATGCTGGGTGCGGCTCAGCAGGCGCAGCTCCTACTAAGGGGGCTCTGTCTGACTGTCATGTCCTTGAGATCTCTACTTTCTATTCAAATTGATGTTGCAAGTCAGCCTTGAGATAGTGAGCAGCTTTATAGGTGCCTTCACAGGCTGACTCCCATGGGATAACTGAAGCAAATGCTGCCTTAAATCATAGAATCACAGAGTACCAGATTGGAAGGGACCACCTGGACCATCTGGTCCAACCTTTCTTGGCAGAAGTGCAGTCTAGACAAGGTGGCTCAGCACCCTGTCCAGCTGAAGCTCACTTCCCTGGGGAGATTATTCCAATGACTGATTGTTCTCATTGTGAAAAATTTCCCTCTGCAGATTTGGAGATAAACAGGTGGAATAACCCCCAGGACTGCTGCAGTTCTGTTTGTGTAGCGGAGCCCTCTGATGAGTCAGCAAGAATTGTCTTTCATTTCCCTCTTTCCCAGACTAAATTTCAGGAAAGAAATTGAGTATCAAATAGTCCAGGGAGGTAGAATTCCTTCCTCTTACTTGCAGGTAGCCTCTCTGTACAGTGCCAATTTTGTGTTTATCTGAGGACAAATCATCTACAGGTGGCTAAAATGGCAGTAAGAACTTGTGTGTCCTTTCCCCAGCAATGACAGGGACCATGCTGTGACCGAGGCCTGTGCTTCTGGCCCTCTTTTTCCCCCTGCCCCAGTCTTTGTTTCCTTGTTTGCAGACACCGCAATGTCCTGGTGCGCAAGACTGCGGCCGAACACCTCCTGACTGCGATGGAGCGAATTGGAGCCAAGAAGCTCCTTTCAGGCATACCTACCAGTACTGAGGTGCTGGTGTGCATGCTGGTGAATCTTGCTCTGGACTGTCATCAGGACACAAGGTGATGATCTTCATTTCACCTCCTAAAATGTGAAAACTGTTTGATGTCTGGCTATAAATGATAAAACCACAAAAGAGTGGTGGATGACGTCTGGGGAGATGACTGTACTGGGTAAGATAAGATTGTCCAGCAAGAGGGACCATTGACAAATTCCTGTGACTTGAATGATTCTTTATTCATATAGGGCGACATATAGGGCCCTCTGTTCCCCTCAGAAGGGAGTCACCAACTACTACCACTCTTCTTTTTCTTTTTCTTCTTACAGCTGCAGTTGTAACCCTTTTTGTAGATGAGGTCCATCCAGGGGGCTCTCCGGGTGGATCTTCTTGGCTGTCCTCTGCCTGATTTTCAGGGTCCAGGGCCTCATATCTATTTGTTAAGGGCACCAAGGGTGGTGATGGGGTTCAAGAGAGGGTTCTTTTACCTCTCCGATCAGGGACCTATTTCCATATCCCCCCATCAATTAGATCTGCTCTATCTGCCTTATGGCAGGAGGGACAAGGCTTTGCCATCTCCTGTTGCACACCCTTAGGAGTCAAAAGAGTTTGACCCCACCAGTCAATTTCTTCTTCACTCTCCCTAATGCTCCTTAGTCTCTCCACCTCTTCCTTAAGCTCTGCCACTAGGCACAGTAAGTCATTGACCTGGTCACATCGTACACAGGTGCCTCCCATACCATTCTCTGGTACTAATGCCAGGCACAGACACTCTGCACAGCCAGAAGCCTGGGTGGCTGCATCCTTCTTGGCAGGTAGTGTCTGTGTAGACACACTCTTTGTATTAATGGCAGCAAGAGCTTTCCTTTTTCTAGAAACCATTACTACCCTTAGTTACATTGGGGACAAGAAAACAAAATGAAACCCCGGGAGTACTTCTTTCTTTTTACCTGATCTGCAGCTTCTTTTCAGTCCTTATTAACAATCGAGATGAAGAAGCAGCAGAGGTTCTTGAATGAGGATGGGGATGGCGATGGGAGGAAACCAAATGCCCTCCCTCCCCTGGATGACTGGGCCAGTGAGGCTGATGTGCAAGACTTCAGCACTGGGCAAGGAGGTGACCACCCCCACCTTTCTCACCAAGCCTTGACCCAGGACCCCCAAGAGAGGGAGGCAAGCAGCGCTGACTCGGGTACCATCCAGATCAAAGACAAGCTGAAGACGAAGAGGATGTCTGAGGGCCTGTCAGCCTCATACAGAGGTAAGGCGGGAACCTGCCTGCTCTCCTGTGGGAAGAGGGGTCTTTTCCCAGCCTAGAAAGCTAGTGCACATTCCCAGGGAACAGTTGTTCCCTGCATGTGCCCCCTGCAATAACCTTCCCTGTTGCTGTAGGGGTGTACAACTGTGAGGCAGGGAGAGGAGCTGGAGGGTGAATGTGCAGGTGAATAATTCTGGGTGTGCACAGGTCCGTGGGCTCTCTGTTATTCGACAGGAGCCCAGAGGACCAGGGTGCTCCTCTGGTGGCTCTGTGGGAGTGTGTAAGTGTTGTCCACTGGCCTGCTTCAAGTGGCTGCCAGCATGAGCGTGTTTCCCTGTGCCGTTATTTAGAAGCCTCCAATAAATCTGTCCAATGAAATATCTACCTTCAGGTGCTTTCTATTTGCAGTGCTGCTTCTATTATGCTTTGTGTCTCTGCTTTGCAGGCCTGACTGACTGCGATGACCCCACGGGGGTTACCCTGAAGCCAGTAGATTCTGGATCAGCTTCCCAGAAGCTCCGGGTAACCTCCAAGACCATGTCTGCCACCCAGAACAGACCTGTTTCCTCAGAGACCAGCATGTTAAGTGATGGAGAGCAGGCGCATGGGGAAAATGACACAGACTATGATGCCAGTGATGAGGATAACATGGAGCTGATGTCAGAGAGCAAAGGATATAAAATAAGGAAACCAAGCCAAGCATGTGTAGTGGATCTTCAGTTTATTTCCAGTAGGCAGAGCTCTGAGATCTTTTTCTGCAGTGTGAGCCCAGGGAAGCAGCTGAGCCAAGGAAGTGCTCAGCTGGACATTGTGCTTCAGGCTGTTTCTGCAACATGCATCCTGCAGACTTGACGTCCTCAGTCTGTATCAATAGGAGAATAGTTTCTGTGCTCTCTAGTGGCTCCTGCTGTGTTTTCTGACTGAGAACACACCAACGAGTCAGAGCAACTAAATGTGTCTCACCCGGTCGAGCATGTCCTTCTACAGTTAGTAAAATCCATGTTTCTGTGTACATGGTATAATAGTTACTGTTGCAGACAGACCAGTGTCTTTGTGGCGTTTTATATAATCTCTGTCTGGTTTAGACAGAAATAGATGTTTGCTGGTTTTTGCTCTAGGTTCTCTCAGCTTTTGAGTTATACAGCCACGTCCTTCTACAGGGTGATCTCTAATAATATTTTTAGAGTTCAGGGGCTCCTGTGCAGCTTCATTATCTCCCATGGGTCTGCCCAGGGGTAGGTGAAGGGAACGGCCTTCTGGCCACGGGTAATGGAGTCCAGACCACATCCACCTGATTGCTTTTTCAGGACGGATAGAAGTTGCAGTTGTTTTGGGTTTGCCATGGTGGGCAGGAGAAGGCAGATGCAAACCATTTTTGTAAACAGGATAACCAATAAAAGGCTAATGTATTTGATTTCAGCCTTGCAGATACAGGGCCGACTGTATCCCTGACATTAGCTCTGTTGGTTTCACTGGAGTCTGAACAGGTCCTGATTTGTCTCTTATCTGTGACAAGAATGATGGGACACTAAGGAAGGGTGCGTGTCTGCCTCCACTCCCTCCATCCCCCTTCCTAGCCATGGCAGGGAGAGCCTGAAGTACCTTCAGCAGGCAGAGACGCAGAGCTGCAGGGTGGGAGCTCTGCTGAACTTCAAAAAATGACCGTGAGCCCGAAATTAACTGTGTGGGAGCTGGAGAGCACCAAGTATCCAGAGAGCACAGTGTCCTGAGACAATGTGGAGAATGCAAAACTGCCGGCAGATCCTCTTTGAGCACAAGGGGCGGCCGGCAAGAGTAATGAGTCTAATTCAATTTGAATTTAACATCAACACCCTTTAACGAACTCTTAACAACACTGGATGGCAATGTCCCCGAATACACGTTTTAACAACCCTTATATACTCTTTGCTAGTGGCCACGTGACAAACACAGGCAACGATTGGTTACTCTCTGCAGTCACGTGTCCCCCGCCTATGGTGATTCGCTGCGGGGCACTGCCCACGAGCTGTTCACGCGCAGGGATGACAGTGCCCCTCATGCAGCTTTAGGCGGGAAGACAGACCAGCTTCTGTTTACTTCCGTGCGGTCCTAGTGCACCTCAGCCACATCAAGCGCTGGCTTGTTCACACCAAACAGCCAAAAAACTCTCGACAGCACAGTAGAACCTGGGCCAAAGGGCTAGTAGGGGAAAGGCGGAAAGCAGAAAAAAAAAAGATGGGCTTGAGAAAAGCAGGTTTTGTCCGTGTGCAAAGTGACTACGTGGGGACTTGGCTGGAGTTCAACAATGCCTGGTAGGTGCTTTAGGGACGAGAGGCTAGTTGTGGGACATTTGAGTGATTTTCTTGAAGTTAATGGACATTGTATGGAATTGAACTGAACAGGCCTCTGTGGCCTATGTATTCAGCAAGAGAGCAAGAGTCGAGCAGCCTACGTGTCTTACGTGACTTTATACAACCTTGGGTAAAACAAAAGAAAGACTGTCTAGTGAAGAAAAGAATCAGCAAGTCAGCTACAATATAGATACATTTTCTATAATATTAGAGCCTATGTAAGAATTGTATAATCCAATCACCTATTAGTTGGCGGCGCGTGAACAGCAGCTATTGACCAATTACAAGTAGCCTTCTGATGCATGGACAGCGCGTGGACAGGTCACAATTTAAGGAGAGTTATAACAAGTAATAAACGGCTTCACTTGAATTCATATTGGATTGTGTGGGGTCCATGATTCGTCGTCCTCGCAAGTGGTGACCCCGACGTGATCCGAAAGGAGAATTTACAGCGAAGGGGACGACTGCTGTGAGGAGCGAGCCCTGGCTGGAGTCGGCGCGGCTGGACCGTGACCGGGACGCAGTCTGCGGGCTGCGTACCTCCTGAGTGATTGCTGCAGAAGCGACGGAGGAGGAATAGAGGATCCGATATCGTTGCGCAACGCACACCCAAAGAGGTGAGCAGCCGGGGGCGAGAGGAGATGGAGCAGAATATATCAAAAGAAGAAGAAGCAATACTGCGTCTTCTCTCGCATATCCTCTCTAGGAGAGGGGTGAAGTATGAGGAGAATAACCCCAAAAGACTCCAGCTGAGCACTGCTCTACTATTTCCAGGCTACCCAGCTGCACTCATATTGCAGTGGTGACAATGGGAACAAGTCACGGAGAGCGGCTTTGCTTCCCCCGATCCTCGAGTCAGCAAGATCTTCTGATGGGGCTCCTGGCAGTGCTGCAGACTCTCAGAATGTGGATTTCCAAGAGGCCCCAGAGATGAGGTAAGCCAAAGTGTCTCCTTCTCCAATATGTCTTCCATCTCACACTTCTCATCTTGTGAGATTGTTTTCCACAGTCAGTTCTTCAATATATTTATGCAAACTTCTGTACTTTCACCACTTTGTGTATCTCTGGTGACCAGCACCATGTCAAAGCCAACATCTAAGATTGGCTCTAAGCAACAAAACCAACTCTCACCAACTCTAAGATCACCTCAAAGCCACCTCTAAGATCTTGGGTGGTGGGGCACAGGAGGAGGCAGGACTTAAGAGGAACTTAAAAGCAAGTCCTCTGCTGGACTCTGATACTGATTCACTCTGTAATCTTTGTGGCACCCTTTGGGAACTTTTATCCCTCAGCATGCTCTCTAATGTCACAAAGGTTAGAGAAAAATGAGGCATTTGGCATGAAATGAGAAATGGGCCCACTCATTCTGCCAACACTTGAAGGAGAAAACCTTCTCTTGAGCAGCTTCTGAGCTGAACCCTTTCAGATCTGAAGCACATTAATCAGCATAGCCTATTTTTGCAGTGGAAGAAATAGTGAAACCTTGTATGATAGCAAGTCCTTGTGAATTTTCCTTTTAGAAAGAGACTTAAGGATCCAGCCTACGCAGGATCTGAGCTCTCTGTCCTTTTAAGTACAAGCCTAAATTGAATGCTGAGTCATGAGGTTTCCTTGTTGCAACTCATTTACCCCAAGTCACATATGCTGGGTTTATGATTACAAATCTCTTCCCCCACTCTATGTGCATATGTCAGTATTGCACACTGAAGCTTGGATAGGAGATGCCTACTGGCTTTCCCCTGCTCCCTGCCTTGCGTTGTCACTAGCAATTAGAGTTCTGCAAGACAAAATGTGGTGTCTGGTGCATCTGTGTCGGCCAGTACTTCTAAGCTGAAAACCTCAATGACACCGCTGCTGCCCCTTTGCCATCTGTGGGTTTGTAGCGATAGGAGAGATGGGAATTTGAGAAATAATTGTGCTGATGCAGAAGAAGCAATAAGATCCACTGGTCCCTCAGCTCAGTGTTAGTCCTGACAAATAACGGGCATTCCCAATAGGAATGATTCCTTTATTGCTGATACACAGCTAGGATGCCCGGGTGCAACTAGGGAGAACTATTGCTGAGTAAGTAATGTGACATTTTTGCTGGATACATTATAGACTAGAAATGAGATATATCGTTAAACCATTGTTCTCTCTCTTTTATTATTGACCTGACCATTCTGCAGGAAAAAAAATCCTGATTTAAGAAAGTTATTCTTTTTTTTACTGCTTGGCTATCACATGATTTTATCATCTGTGAAGCCATGTAAGGAATGATTAGTTCTCTGAGTTTTACTAGCTCTTTTGGAGAGTATTTCAGAATGAGCTGCACTGTGCTATTCCCATTAAGAAAATCAGCCTTTAGTGAGTCTGCCCAGGAAGTGGGCTGACCTACTGCAATTTAGAATGAAACCCCTTGGGGAAAATGAATTCTGGCTTCAAGAGCACAATTCTGCTTTTGGTAACACTCTAGCAATCCTAAGCTTTTCTTTTAAGGCCCTCTAAAATATTCCAGAAAAGAGGAGGAAATGTTAATTCTTACCTCTACAAAGACTATTAAACATAGCTATTAAAACCCAGGCGTTCTTTAGTAACTGGGGAAAAGAGGATGTTTACTAAAATCAAAATGGATAGGAACAGAGACAAACCCTTTTGGCAAGGGCAATCTCCATCTCTCTGTTCTTCTCTGTCAAACACAGCTGCTCACCAGAAGCCAAGGGTTGAGGCCTTTATCACACAGTAGGTTTGAGTCTGGAGGCCAACAAAGCAACGTCATTTCTGCTGCCAGTGCAATATGGTAGTACCCCATTTGTTTGGAAAGGTGGTATCTTCCTTACTGTTATCATACACAATCTATATCCGTGTCTTATCAGAGGTCCAGACTTTGGAACCCATTTTGCCTGCTCTCCAGCATCGCGTTGCTCGTGACGTGAAGTCTGCCAGACGTTTGCGTGAACCTGTGTCCCCATTGCCAAGCCTCCCACCCAGACAGGCCAAGGAGACAAGCCACCGTGTGAGGCCTCGCCTTCTGAGTGTCGATGACTTCAAGATCAGCAATGAAAAGGTAAGGGCTAAGGACAGGGGTGAGCAGGCTTCCTTTTCAATGACTGTTCAGTGCTTGGCACAAAATGTCACTGAAAATCATAATCTTCCCCTCTTGTGGAGCAGATTCTATTTGGAATACATTTGACAACTACAGAGCAATTACTTGAGTATTTTCTCTGGTGCAGCAGTTACTGGTTGGGAGGCGATGCTAAGGTTAGGCAAAAAGCATTCTCTATGTGCGGAGGCCGATTTAGAGCAGATCTGAATGGCAGGGTAAGTTACACATTAGTGAACATGTGCACAGTGCGTGCTTGGAAGCACAGAAGCAAAGATTCTAATGCTGAATGCAAGGAAGGCTGCAAAATAAAATAGAAGACCTTGCTTTGCCTTAGTTACCCTTCTTGCTGTATCTCACAGCCATCTCACTCACAGTTTTTCTATTCAATAAGACCAATGTTCCTCCAACTTGTTTTCACGTGACTCCTTTTTTGGACTCTGGGTTCTCAGAGAGCAGCTGAGTCATTCGGAAGCAAGGAAGTGAGAAGCAGCTGCAATTACTGGCCATGAATGTTAAGAAACAGCAAATTACCTCTCATTGCTGGTTATTGCAGATGGGTTTTGTTCCCCTGCCATAGCCTGTAGGAACTCAACCCCCTGCTCACGGTAAGGTGAGCTCTTAATCTGTCTTGGAGCGCTGCTATGACTCTCTTGGTTCAAGCAGGGCTTCCTGACATAGATTGAGAAACAGCACCTTGGACCAGTGGAAGGTTATGGCAATGGAGTGTCACACATCACTAGCTGTAATTGTCTGCCAAGATGAGGAAAGGAAGAATTCTTCTGAAACTATTGAGATGTATATGGAGCTGCAGTAAAGAAGAGGACATGCGACCACTGTGTTCCTGGTGAGGTGTTGTGTGTGGTTTGTGCATCTTTTTTCATGTGCCATGATTTATTTCCATTGCAACTAGATCCGTGTTGTCTTGTACGAGTCAGCTTGGATGAAAATAGACCAACAGCAAATGAGAGAGAGGAAGATTGTGCTTAGGGAGAGGGAGGAAGAGACAGAAAAGTCCTTGCGGCTCCCTGCACTGAACATTGACCCCGGGGATGCAGCCAACAAAAGCAAGTGGTTGCAATAGTTGTGGACGTTTTTGTTTGCTCGCTTGCTACTTACATAGTGTTGAAAATGTCTATGAAATTGGACTGGAAGGCTGTTAAACTTGCATCTGAGTGGAAGCTTAAACAGGACTTATTTCCACTTTTCAAAGAAAAATACAGAGGCATGATGTGTCTTGCTCACAGCCCATACTGAGTCAGTCCCAGTAAATCACTTTCCCCACTTCTCCTATGAAGTCTTTCAGACTGGATAATTCTGTCTTGCAAACTACACTGGGGATTCAGACTCTCTAATTGAGAGTAGCCTCCAGGAAAGGTGAATGGCTGAGTCCAAAAGAAGGCTTTTCAACCAAGGTGCCCCTGGAATAAACAAAATCAAACTGTTTCTAATTAAAACACAAAATATCTTGCTCACATGATAGGACAGATTATCCTGCTCACCCCACTCCTTGCTGAGGAGCTCACACTACAGAGCTGTGCTAGAGCCCTTAGCCAGAGCTTACGTTTTACACACATGAGCAAGCAGCGTTGCTGACTTAATTGCAGCTGACAGGCTCTGATTGTACAGCCGCACGCACTACCTTGAGCACAGCAGCAGCAAACTTAAGTGTCAGCACTCAGCCCAAGGGTGTAGGGCAAGGTTCTCTGCTCTTTTTCTTGCTATTATTTTGTGAAGTACTAGTGAGGAGTGCTGAGGTGGGAGCCTCTAGAATGTAACTTCCCTATCCAGCCTCTGGAACAAGAAAGCAAAAGAAACGCAGCACTGAGTTTCCCTCGTTTCTTACGGAAAGCATCACCACATTGTGTGATCATTGTCCCATGTTGGTGTGCCACTGTTATTCTTGGAGTTGTTTGGGATAACAAAGAGATGTTACCCAGCTTCAGCAAGACTTCTAGCCCTTTCCAAGCCCACAGCCACCCTGTTCAGAACTTTCCACTTACAAGGTCCTCTTTGGTCTCTGTAGGCTTTGGCCCACCGCCTGTCAGTGGGACAGTTCCCGGCATGAGCAATACATGCAAAGAGAGCGCTGGTACTGCCTTGAGGAAGCGGTTCAACAGGCCCTCACTTCCCAGCGTCCCTGTCATCAACAAGGACAGCAGAGTCCCACGCAAGCCCTCAGGTGAGCCTGCTCCCCTGCAGCCCCCACACCAGCACCTAGCACAAGGAGCACAAACTGCCTCACTCCTCAAGCACAGGTAAGATCTCAGGTCCAAAGCCTGTTCAGAGGACTGAGAGCAAACCTCCTTTGGATCCACTCCAGCTCAGTGATACTGGAGCGGTTGGTGCTTACAGATCCACTGGGAAGCTGAGCTGCATAAAGTAGGGGTAAAGCCTTAAGCTCTAGCTTTTGCCAGTACTGATAGTCCAAAACATAACACTGGTGCTGGGAAGCAGCTGTAACTGCAGGACTGAGCTCCAGTACTGTCTGGCAGGGTGTGCTCACTGTGCACATATGTGTACCACCATGATCAGTTAGCCACTCACTGTCTTGGCACTCAGCCTGTGCTGCTGTCTGGCTCTCCAGCCAGTTTTTCTACTATCGCAGCAAGGGCTGTCTCTTCATGGAAATTAGAGAAGTGATACATTCATTCTATTGCACCTAGAAGTGCTTAATGAGTTGTAGCATCTCTCATCCCACCGCCTGCAATGCAAACTGGGAACAAGCAGCACTTGTATTTCCGACTGTATTTTGGTCAGCCCACCCAAATACAGTGGTTCTCTGTAGCAGAAGACGTACATGAGAGGCTGCTGGTGCTCCCAGGCTGCTCACTCCCTGCAACAAATATGCAGCAGATAGTGAGCATACTGATTCTCAGCTCTCCTCTGTGGGTAGCCTACCTTGTGTTATGACGCTGACCACCAAGAGTTAAGAAAAAGTGAGCTAAGAATGATATTTTGAATGCCCAGAACTAGCCTGACATGGCTCTCCGTTCACCTCGAATATAGTTGTGTCTATGTACATACTTGTGCATATGTACATATGTCACTGATGTCAGTGATAGTGGTATCGGTAACATCCAAATTAGTACCCACCTGAATATTTTTGATTTTACAGTTCCTCCGTACTTCGTAGAACACGTAAGGTAGCATAAAAACACTACAGAGTCCATAGTAGTGCATAGATTCTATGTAGTATTTACACTCAGTACTTTTAGACAGCTCAGATGTTTACGTCTACACTTTAGGAAATGAGCTTTTGCAGGAAATGCATGAAGTTTTTGACCTACAATGCTTTCGATGATAAATAGGTTTCATAACAAATGCATTTGTCATCTGACTGTTCTTATACCTGGTATATTTATCATCAAGAAACTGTGTTTGCCAACAATTTGCATCTATATTTACACATTTTTATTCTCAGTTCACATTTGGAAGGCTTTTTTTTGGTCACAACTATCAAGACTAGAAATTGCCTTTTTCCACAAGAGAAAGCTTAGGCATTGCATAGTTTGCAAACAAGTACATTTGGTGACAAATAAATTTCACCTCAGCATCTTCAAAATACAGCCAATGGGTACCTCTGAAATAGTAAATATTCCTCACGCTCGGGAAACAGTGAAATCCATAAACTCCTACTTTCCCGATGGTATGCTAAAATGCATGTGCACTTAGCTGCCTGCTGTCCAGAATAGTTGAGATAAATGGGAACAGAGGTGCTGTCAGGCTCAGCAGGTCAGGTATCACTATTCCCTGGCACTTGCTCCTTGTGGATTCGACCAAGCCCAGCAGGACTTGGTTGTTCAGGCTCGGTGCTCGCTGGGGACAGCTGGAGATGTTTCCTCAGAAAGTTACAGGGTCCCTCTGTCCCCACTGCCTCAGGTCACAGCAGATGATACAGGGAGGTTGGTGCACATCTCAGGAGCTTACTCCTGGGGTTAGCAAGTCCTGCTGAGCAGCACTGGCTCCTGGTGAGCGTAAGCCCTGCAGCACTACGAATCTGCAAGCTGGCTGTGGTACCCATACAGATGTGGGAGCTGTCTTTGTGTGTGCAATTTTCAGGTTCACACAAGGAGCTGATGCCCAACTGGCCATGAATGGGAGATGGTTGGGTGCTGGAAAAATGAGCCAGACAGCAGGGAAGCCACTGAATCAATGCCAGTTTGCTTGCATATGTAATCTTGGCTGGGGACTGGGTTGCCATCTGCTCAGTGGCAGGGTGCCTCGCCCTGGGGTACGCAGTGCTGATGTCTGACGCTCTCCTTACAGTGAACTCACTGCCGCCCATTGCTCTGGACTCCTCCAAGGCGGGAGATGAGCCAGAGCGCAGGGACGCCCAGGAAGCCAAACCCGACCCTAACCCACAGCAGGCGCTGCTCAACGCGCTCACATGGCTCAGCAGCGGTGACTGGTAAGAAAGCCCCCTGTTCAGTCTTTCTCCCTCTCAGTATAAAGGTAAGTTAGAACCTTTTTTCTAGTGCCTCTGAGCCCAGACAGCCCAGATGTCCCAAGGGAAGGGGAGGGCAAGGCTGTGGGGAACAAGACTAGATTGTAGAGTGCAAACTCAAGCTATGAAGTGGCAGTGAAGACTCTCCCTCCAGCACTGCCCTGTGGGGATGGTGAAGAGGGAAAACGCCCCAGTAACAGCCAGACGGGACTGTTTCTCAGACACAGGGTACAGGGAGCATGCAAGAAACAGAAACATGGCACAGTCTTCCAGCTTCTAGGAAGCAGTGACATAGAGACTTTGTGTGCCAGTGATTTCAGGAAGGCTGTCTTGTTTAGCAGCTGCCAAGTAACCCAGCCATTCTGAAACCATCTATTTGCCTTTCGGATTTATGTATGCTTTTGAACACGACCTCATCCTGTAGCAACGAGTCCACAATTTAATTAAGTGCTGTATAAGAAGCACCTCCCTGTGCTTGTTTGAGCCGACACCCTGGTAATTTCAGAGGGTGCTGCAAAGTTCTTGGGTGGTGAGAAAAGTCAATCTTTTTGGTAATGCCTTTCAGGGAGGAGAAAGTGAAGGGACTCATCAGCATCAGACGCCTGGCTATCTCCCACTCAGAAGTCCTTCTTTCTACACTTCATGATGTTTCCTTGGTAGTTATCAAAGAGGTAAGAATGTTATGTTCAATTGTGTCCTATGTACCTCGTACATGTAGCATAGAGTTGATATGTGCTTCTTCATTTACGTGGGTGTCTGCCTTCATCACTATTTTATTCCCTGTTTTTCTAAGGGCTATGTCAACTATCTCTATGATCTGTCTGCACATATAGCTGTATTTACAGGCATGTAGGGCATCTGTGTCTCTTCTCTTTGAGGTAGGTGTCATTCTCATGCAATATACAAATGCAGAAACTGCAGGTGATTTGCCACAGCCCAAGTCTCTGCCCAAGCTGTAATTAAACACTGCAGCTTTTGCCTCCCAGCTTCCTCCCACTTCTTCCTCCTCCTCAGCAACCCGGGTGAGTGACTGCAGGTATTTATTTTCCTGTGTTTCCTGATGATGTTTTCTCCTCCTTCCTTTCTGCTTCCTTTTTGGTAATTTGCCCTTTCCACTGAACTGTTGACTCTGTGCGCCTGTGGAATTTTGCACAGCAGCAACTGGGTGCTTAGAGCAGCCTGGCTGTGGGGTGAGCAGGGCAGTCACACACAGCTTCACTGTCTCATCTCTCAGTGAACAGAGAGGTCTCATCCTAAGCTAATTAATTCCCCTGTGGCTGTATTTCCAACTTGGCACTTAGCAGCCAGTTCAGGCCACAGACTTGTACTCTAACTACATGATTGCCAAATATATTACATTTTCCTTTCCTTGCAGAAGACAGTAGGACAGCTCATTTCCATGAAAGCAACTCCTCTTGTCCAATATTTAATGACATTGGAGGCTTGAATGTCCCTTGTGTTGTTGCACTCTTTAAACCCTTCTGTTTAGATATGCAGGACTCAGATTCTACCCCTGTGAGATCAGGCTTAGGACGAGAAGCCCTTTCAGGTTAGCTCATCTGATTTTTATATCACTTTTATATTCCTGAGGAAATTTCCTCCTCCCTGTTCTGCAATCATGCACAGAGACATCTTTCAGCTTTTGTTTCACTCCAGTCCCAGATTTTGCTTTCACAAGCACTTCTAGCACTTATGCGGTTTTCTCTTATTAAGAGGCACAACTAATTCTGGCAGAAAGAAGTACTGGTCTGTCCTTCAAAGTATTTTTCAACTGAAGCACGTGACTCTCAGTTATTTCTTCCTTACCCTTATGGGAGAGACTTTTGGAAGCAGGAGTCACCCAAGAACAGCCCTGAATGCTGCAAAACCCCACGGGTTGCAGCTGTAATTGTATGCGACCTCCAAAATCCTTGAGTACCTAGAGTCCAACAGCTGGGGTTCTCCTGACCAGGCAGAGCAGCAGATGGACTCCAAGTCCATGCTGCATATTAGCCTGATTGTAGACTTGAGCCTGTATTTTCAATTTCCTCGTTGAGTGCTCAAACTGCCAGTGCTACGATTTTGGACAGGAGGAAAGTACTACTTTTCCTCTGTCTTGTCTTTATGAATTGTGCCTTTATAGTTTAAAAACAGCCATTGACTTTTTTTTTTTTAAGGCCTAAAATCAAAGCAGTGCACATTCTGGGTTGAGTAGCACACTTAGTTCTAGATTAAACAATATTTTAAAGCCTTCAGTCTCATTAAAATTGTATAAGTGGGCCTGAGGCCAGAGAAGAAGTTGGCGTCAGAGTAAGTGTGCTCCTGTGCTTGTGGTCTTCTGCTCTTACTGTGCTCTTATGTTCCATCTGGACATGGTGAGAAGTCATGTTGTTTTATGGGACTTTCATCTGGTGAAATGATTTTCTCTACAGGGTGGTTCTTACATTTCCCCTCATGACTTCCCCAGGTGAACAATCTCCGCTCAAAGGTGTGTTGCTGTGCAATCAACACTCTTGGAGAGCCCTTCAGGACCATGAAGAAGGACATGGACAATGAAGTGGATGAGATTGCTCAGGTCTTGCTGCGGAAGATGGGGGACTCCAGCGACTTCATTCAGAGAGCAGCCAATCAGTCCCTGGGGCTCATGGTGGGGAGTGTGACTCCTGCACGAGCAATGGCTGCTCTCATGGCCAGTGGAGTCCAGTACGTCGTTCTTTTCTTAGTGCTGTCCTTCACCTTGAATTGTGTCGGTAGGAGGAAGGGATGGGAGGCAGAAGGGAATGGATGGGAGGGAAGGGTCCTTTCTCCTGCATCTTCTGTGAACTCGGTGATTAGATTCTCTGATCATAATCCTCTCTCCCTTCCTCTTGCATCTGCAAGTGAGCGCCTTTTGGTATTTCACAACGCTAACCACAGAGGCACTGAGAAAAGCCATGCATCATCATTATGCCATTAACTTGAGAAATAAGGAGGCTAATTGCTAACACATGGAGCACACTGGGGAGAACATGCTGGGTGCGGCTCAGCAGGCGCAGCTCCTACTAAGGGGGCTCTGTCTGACTGTCATGTCCTTGAGATCTCTACTTTCTATTCAAATTGATGTTGCAAGTCAGCCTTGAGATAGTGAGCAGCTTTATAGGTGCCTTCACAGGCTGACTCCCATGGGATAACTGAAGCAAATGCTGCCTTAAATCATAGAATCACAGAGTACCAGATTGGAAGGGACCACCTGGACCATCTGGTCCAACCTTTCTTGGCAGAAGTGCAGTCTAGACAAGGTGGCTCAGCACCCTGTCCAGCTGAAGCTCACTTCCCTGGGGAGATTATTCCAATGACTGATTGTTCTCATTGTGAAAAATTTCCCTCTGCAGATTTGGAGATAAACAGGTGGAATAACCCCCAGGACTGCTGCAGTTCTGTTTGTGTAGCGGAGCCCTCTGATGAGTCAGCAAGAATTGTCTTTCATTTCCCTCTTTCCCAGACTAAATTTCAGGAAAGAAATTGAGTATCAAATAGTCCAGGGAGGTAGAATTCCTTCCTCTTACTTGCAGGTAGCCTCTCTGTACAGTGCCAATTTTGTGTTTATCTGAGGACAAATCATCTACAGGTGGCTAAAATGGCAGTAAGAACTTGTGTGTCCTTTCCCCAGCAATGACAGGGACCATGCTGTGACCGAGGCCTGTGCTTCTGGCCCTCTTTTTCCCCCTGCCCCAGTCTTTGTTTCCTTGTTTGCAGACACCGCAATGTCCTGGTGCGCAAGACTGCGGCCGAACACCTCCTGACTGCGATGGAGCGAATTGGAGCCAAGAAGCTCCTTTCAGGCATACCTACCAGTACTGAGGTGCTGGTGTGCATGCTGGTGAATCTTGCTCTGGACTGTCATCAGGACACAAGGTGATGATCTTCATTTCACCTCCTAAAATGTGAAAACTGTTTGATGTCTGGCTATAAATGATAAAACCACAAAAGAGTGGTGGATGACGTCTGGGGAGATGACTGTACTGGGTAAGATAAGATTGTCCAGCAAGAGGGACCATTGACAAATTCCTGTGACTTGAATGATTCTTTATTCATATAGGGCGACATATAGGGCCCTCTGTTCCCCTCAGAAGGGAGTCACCAACTACTACCACTCTTCTTTTTCTTTTTCTTCTTACAGCTGCAGTTGTAACCCTTTTTGTAGATGAGGTCCATCCAGGGGGCTCTCCAGGTGGATCTTCTTGGCTGTCCTCTGCCTGATTTTCAGGGTCCAGGGCCTCATATCTATTTGTTAAGGGCACCAAGGGTGGTGATGGGGTTCAAGAGAGGGTTCTTTTACCTCTCCGATCAGGGACCTATTTCCATATCCCCCCATCAATTAGATCTGCTCTATCTGCCTTATGGCAGGAGGGACAAGGCTTTGCCATCTCCTGTTGCACACCCTTAGGAGTCAAAAGAGTTTGACCCCACCAGTCAATTTCTTCTTCACTCTTCCTAATGCTCCTTAGTCTCTCCACCTCTTCCTTAAGCTCTGCCACTAGGCACAGTAAGTCATTGACCTGGTTACATCGTACACAGGTGCCTCCCATACCATTCTCTGGTACTAAAGCCAGGCACAGACACTCTGCACAGCCAGAAGCCTGGGTGGCTGCATCCTTCTTGGCAGGTAGTGTCTGTGTAGACACACTCTTTGTATTAACGGCAGCAACAGCTTTCCTTTTTCTAGAAACCATTACTACCCTTAGTTACATTGGGGACAAGAAAACAAAATGAAACCCCGGACACACTTCTTTCTTTCTACCTGCTCTGCAGCTTCTTTTCAGTCCATATTAACAATCGAGATGAAGAAGCAGCAGAGGTTCTTGAATGAGGATGGGGATGGCGATGGGAGGAAACCAAATGCCCTCCCTCCCCTGGATGACTGGGCCAGTGAGGCTGATGTGCAAGACTTCAGCACTGGGCAAGGAGGTGACCACCCCCACCTTTCTCACCAAGCCTTGACCCAGGACCCCCAAGAGAGGGAGGCAAGCAGCGCTGACTCGGGTACCATCCAGATCAAAGACAAGCTGAAGACGAAGATGATGTCTGAGGGTCTGTCAGCCTCATACAGAGGTAAGGCGGGAACCTGCCTGCTCTCCTGTGGGAAGAGGGGTCTTTTCCCAGCCTAGAAAGCTAGTGCACATTCCCAGGGAACAGTTGTTCCCTGCATGTGCCCCCTGCAATAACCTTCCCTGTTGCTGTAGGGGTGTACAACTGTGAGGCAGGGAGAGGAGCTGGAGGGTGAATGTGCAGGTGAATAATTCTGGGTATGCACAGGTCCGTGGGCTCTCTGTTATTGGACAGGAGCCCAGAGGACCAGGGTGCTCCTCTGGTGGCTCTGTGGGAGTGCGTAAGTGTTGTCCACTGGCCTGCTTCAAGTGGCTGCCAGCATGAGCGTGTTTCCCTGTGCCGTTATTTAGAAGCCTCCAATAAATCTGTCCAATGAAATATCTACCTTCAGGTGCTTTCTATTTGCAGTGCTGCTTCTATTATGCTTTGTGTTTCTGCTTTGCAGGCCTGACTGACTGCGATGACCCCACGGGGGTTACCCTGAAGTCAGTAGATTCTGGATCAGCTTCCCAGAAGCTCCGGGTAACCTCCAAGACCATGTCTGCCACCCAGAACAGACCTGTTTCCTCAGAGACCAGCATGTTAAGTGATGGAGAGCAGGCGCATGGGGAAAATGACACAGACTATGATGCCAGTGATGAGGATAACATGGAGCTGATGTCAGAGAGCAAAGGATATAAAATAAGGAAACCAAGCCAAGCATGTGTAGTGGATCTTCAGTTTATTTCCAGTAGGCAGAGCTCTGAGATCTTTTTCTGCAGTGTGAGCCCAGGGAAGCAGCTGAGCCAAGGAAGTGCTCAGCTGGACATTGTGCTTCAGGCTGTTTCTGCAACATGCATCCTGCAGACTTGACGTCCTCAGTCTGTATCAATAGGAGAATAGTTTCTGTGCTCTCTAGTGGCTCCTGCTGTGTTTTCTGACTGAGAACACACCAACGAGTCAGAGCAACTAAATGTGTCTCACCCGGTCGAGCATGTCCTTCTACAGTTAGTAAAATCCATGTTTCTGTGTACATGGTATAATAGTTACTGTTGCAGACAGACCAGTGTCTTTGTGGCGTTTTATATAATCTCTGTCTGGTTTAGACAGAAATAGATGTTTGCTGGTTTTTGCTCTAGGTTCTCTCAGCTTTTGAGTTATACAGCCACGTCCTTCTACAGGGTGATCTCTAATAATATTTTGAGAGTTCAGGGGCTCCTGTGCAGCTTCATTATCTCCCATGGGTCTGCCCAGGGGTAGGTGAAGGGAACGGCCTTCTGGCCACGGGTAATGGAGTCCAGACCACATCCACCTGATTGCTTTTTCAGGACGGATAGAAGTTGCAGTTGTTTTGGGTTTGCCGTGGTGGGCAGCAGAAGGCAGATGCAAACCATTTTTGTAAACAGGATAACCAATAAAAGGCTAATGTATTTGATTTCAGCCTTGCAGATACAGGGCCGACTGTATCCCTGACATTAGCTCTGTTGGTTTCACTGGAGTCTGAACAGGTCCTGATTTGTCTCTTATCTGTGACAAGAATGATGGGACACTAAGGAAGGGTGCGTGTCTGCCTCCACTCCCTCCATCCCCCTTCCTAGCCATGGCAGGGAGAGCCTGAAGTACCTTCAGCAGGCAGAGACGCAGAGCTGCAGGGTGGGAGCTCTGCTGAACTTCAAAAAATGACCGTGAGCCCGAAATTAACTGTGTGGGAGCTGGAGAGCACCAAGTATCCAGAGAGCACAGTGTCCTGAGACAATGTGGAGAATGCAAAACTGCCGGCAGATCCTCTTTGAGCACAAGGGGCGGCCGGCGAGAGTAATGAGTCTAATTCAATTTGAATTTAACATCAATACCCTTTAACGAACTCTTAACAACACTGAATGGCAATGTCCCCGAATACACGTTTTAACAACCCTTATATACTCTTTGCGTAGTGGCCACGCGACAAACACAGGCAACGATTGGTTACTCTCTGCAGTCACGTGTCCCCCGCCTATGGTGATTCGCTGCGGGGCACTGCCCACGAGCTGTTCACGCGCAGGGATGACAGTGCCCCTCATGCAGCTTTAGGCGGGAAGACAGACCAGCTTCTGTTTACTTCCGTGCGGTCCTAGTGCACCTCAGCCACATCAAGCGCTGGCTTGTTCACACCAAACAGCCAAAAAACTCCCGACAGCACAGTAGAACCTGGGCCAAAGGGCTAGTAGGGGAAAGGCGGAAAGCAGAAAAAAAAGATGGGCTTGAGAAAAGCAGGTTTTGTCCGTGTGCAAAGTGACTACGTGGGGACTTGGCTGGAGTTCAACAAAGCCTGGTAGGTGCTTTAGGGACGAGAGGCTAGTGATCTAAGCCCATTCCCTTACCATCACAAAGGCTTATAGAGGCAATGGCATGCAGAACATCCTTACATCAAGCAGATGGATGCCAGGTGGGAAAGCAGCCACTGCTAGAGAGGTGAGTGAGAGGAGAGAGCTGGCAACAGCATGGGGACATTGTCTCTCCCTCACCACTTCCCTTTCCATTGCCCATCCTCGGTCAAGTTGCTCCACCAGTTTGACTTTTCTATTCCTGCCATGTCCTAGCTAAGAGCATGGCTGAACTGCTTCTGCCATCAAGGGGGAAGACTGGATGCTCCAGCTGAGCACTGTTCTACTATTTCCAGGCTTTATTCAGATCAGCTGAGCTCAGATTAGTCAGTCAAACAATTCTGTTTCGTCTTATGTGTGCAATGCAAAGCTGAAGCATTGGCCACTGTTCGTCACTGAATGGGAAGGTTAAGGCTGTCCTAGAAATAATCCAGCTGTTTTCAAGCGATGTACTCAGCCTTTCTAAATCCCTTCTGCAGATTTAATTGCCTATTGTAGTCCCAAATTTTTCTTCCCAATCATTGTATAATGTTGTTGTCTGTGGCTGAATGACCTCCAAATTCCCTCTTCACAGTAGCTGAAGTTTCATAGTAGCAAAACCAAAACAACTAACCAAAAACCAAACCAAACCATTAGTCTGATTATTAATTAAATTCTGATTAATAGATGCGAAGAACACATGATCAATTAGCTCCCTGTGTGCATACATGTAGTATAGAATAATAAATAGTAAGCATGAGGTCATCTGTCCTAGCTTCTCTGTCAGTTAAGGGGAAGTAAATTATTGTGCAATGGCAGCAAGACACTGCAAATAAGCCATGACATGCAAGCAGGAGGTGGTCTTCACTTGTCCCACGGGATCTTTCGCTTCCACAGAAGCATACCCTCAGTTTCAGAGTGAAATAGTATTTTCCTGTTACCCCATGTTCTCCTCTTGTGTTCAGCTGGTAGCATTGTGCAGTGGCAGTAAGAGGAGGTAAATCTCTTTGCTGAAGAGGTAATACCTCCTCATGCAGGTATTACACGTGCTGAGTTTAAAATACCAGTTTATTAACGCTTTTCCTCCGTTTATTCACAAGGAGAAAAGGCAGTAGTAGTCTGTATTAATTTCTCTTTTTCCTGTGTTAGATGTTATGGACGGAAGATGCTGAATTTATTGATGAGTCATCCAAAATTTGATAGTTATTTGAAAAAGTCTGTCCCCTCACGTGACTTGGAAGCTGTTATGGCAATGATTAAGCAGAAAGTAAGTGCTTGGCAGGAGAAATGTCTTCTTTATGCTGGTACTGAGATTGCTAATATGAGATTAAACATACCTAATCCTTCTTCACCTCATTCTTCTTCTGCTGAATCATTTTGCTCCTGGGAATGAGCTGTTGATCCTTAGCCTTTTTATCTTCAGACAGTGAATGAACTAGTATAGTTAGAAAGAAAGTGGGTGTATTTTGAATATCAGCCACAAACAGGAAAGGAAAGTAGGAGAAAATGGTTTTACCATCAAGCATTAAAAAGCCCAATGCTACTCCCCACACCCCCCAATAAAGCAAGGAAGTGAGAATAGTGCTGCTGAAGGTAGTAGAGTCTTTGCAACAGATGAAGTATTAGTGCCAAAAAAAATTCCAAATATAGAAAAGATGCACAAGGCAATCATAATTAGTACACATATTGTGTGTATTCTGGGAACACTGCCCTGCTGTCATGCTCTCTGAAGCTGGAAGAAGCTTCATGAATTCAGCATCCCATGGAAAATCATCCCTGTTTGTTTCATTCCTTTCCATTTAAGTTCTAGACAGGAATGTGCCTTTGTGTGGGGATAGGGAGAATGAGCATAAACCAAATAAACTCCCAACACAATGGGCCACCCTACAGAAAGTCCAAATGTTTCCCACCGGTTTGTTTCCTTACCAGTTTGCATTATTCCCATTTGCGCACAAGACTAATGAATTCCGAATTTTATATTGCTGCCCATTATGGTAGCACCTATAACCTACCTTATGTTATTGAAAACAAATAGTAGACATCACTGGATCTCTGGCCCATCTCCCTCTCTAAGTTAGGAAATGTTTTCCTAAGCCTTTCTTGGTAGCAGTGACCCTTCCTGGTTATAATTTGTGTTTTAAACAAGTAATTTCCTCTTTTATCTTCTACAGATTCATGGTTTTTTATGTATTTGTGTAGGGGACAGAAGACCATCAATGTGAACCTCCATCTGCCAAGGAGCACAAGAAGTCTAAGAAGAATGGCTTGATGATGCCCCAGGACAACTTGCCTTCTAATGGAGGGTACTGAGCACTTCTGTTATATCTGACAAAGCACATGGCAAGCTTTGCATGTCTCTTCCTCAAAAAAATCTTTCTGGTGGAGACAAGGTGTACCAGAGATTGTTTCCTTGCCCCACAAATATTCTGTGATCAAAAATGTCTGCTTCTGCATTAGGCTGAACACAACTTCTCTGGAGGGTTTTCCACAAAAATTGAGAGAGAGGAAGAGACACCCACCAGTTTTAGTTCAGAAAATCCAGTGCGGTGGCGAGGACAGTGTTGTGGAGGCTGCGAGAGGGGCATTTCTCTGCTGTTTGGTTTGGGACAAGCAATTTCAATCAGGGTATTCCTATCTCAGTGGAGTCTTTTTGAGATGGGTGATTTGATGAGAAGTCCCATTCTAGAACCAAGATGCCATTCCCAAAAATAGCACTTCCTATGCATTTTGTTTGGCCTGGCTGAGTCATTGCTTTCTGACTCACAAACAGTACTGGCAGTTCTGGTCAATAGACATACCAGTGTGGACTCTGTAGCTATTCATGTCATTGAGACCCATTATTGGTTGGTTGATGGACAGCATGTTTTTTTCCCTTGTGCCTCAGTCAGCACTCAAGATAGGAGTTTGGTCCTTGCTGTCTCCCCATGCCAGCGAGAGAGCTACTTGTACCTGCTCTTCTCTGATAACAGAGTGGATTTATTTAGCTCTGTTGTGCTCAGCAGTGGCAGGAAGATGACCACACACCTCAGTAGTGGGGTTAGGAGCTGCTCGTGCCCATGGCAGAGAGAGGCTGTTCCAAGAGAATTGTTCCCATTGGGTTTGTCAAGCTGTGGATCCAGGCACTAAGGAATCAATAATGTAAGCGCAGTAGCGGGATGGCTGGCTTCAGTTTTTGCCTCTGTTACTGATCCTCTGGATCCCTTCAGCTTTGCCCCTTGATCTGTCTGGGTAGGATTCATCTGTTCAGATGCATCTGAGCTATTTATCCAGATTCCCATATCTGTTGTAGAGGCACTTCTCCAGGACAATTAATTTCCTTATAATACAGACACCTGCCATAAGATGAGGCATTTAAACTTTGTAGTGCCTACTTTTCCCCACATAGGGATGCTGGATGAGTACCTGGGAAGACACCTGAAGATACATGAGATGCATCCCATCTTTGGTGCCTTGGTTTTCCCGAGTAAGCACTAGTGATAATGTTAAGTCAAGATTGTCTCCTGTAATGATTGTAATGAGATCAAAGCTGCTTTTCAGATAAAGACCTAGCTGAAATCACATCATTAGGAAGTCTTCTCAAGTTACATTCCTCACAATTAGCTGAAGGGAGATATTATCACCAAAAGGTCTAACTTTGTTTTTATTTTCCATTTTAAGGTCTGTCTCTGATGTACCCATGCCACCCTCTCAGACAGCCCGTCAGAAGGCCCGTCAGACAGTCCGTCAGACAGCCCGTCGCCCATCACAGGAAGAGACTGAACAGCGCCAGGAGCTTTGCAAGCTCCTGACAGCTGAGGACTTTCAGACAAGAATGGAGGGAGTGATGCTCCTCCTAGATCACTGCAAAAACAACCCCCAGCTCATCTCCACTAACATTTCCCAGGTAGGTAGGGCATCTCCATCGCTCCTTTCCTGTTAGGTCCCTTCCCAAGCCTGTACCAGTGAAGTTAAAACAGTGTGTCTCACGTTACATACTAGCTGTCTGGGACAGGCTGGTCTCTTCTTACCCCGAATATTTTCATTCAACTCCAGGCATCAGGAAAGTAATTTCAGTCCAAATGTATTTCTCTGGCAGGCATCTGTTGGTGCTGTTCATGAGACAGAATTTCCTGTTGCTGTAGCTTTTGCTGTATCTTACTACCAGTTAGGTTAAAATAAAGGAAATACAGTCACTGAAAGGCTGGAAATTATTCTCTAGAAGAGAAATGGGTTGGGGTGGAGAAGAAGTATCAGGCTGTGTGGATTAAAAAAAATAAAAATTAAAGGATACTCCTGTAAACTTTCTCTTCTATTGCAGACACAACTCTGCCTATTTACTTCTATCCTCATCCCTTTCCTGATTGGGACCATTCTCACCCTTCCTGTGGGTCCTTTTTTCTCTTTGGAAAGAGGAAACAATGGCTAGAGATAGATCTCTTCCTTTTCCTCCCAGCAGCTGGGTTTTTTTTCCCCTTTTCCAGCAAATGGTGCCTGATAATGTGGCTGCCAAGGGACTGAACCTGCTCTAATGAGAACTGCACAACACATTAAACTTCAGAAGTCTACCTGTTAGCTAGACAAATGGTCTGGATACTGAAAAGTTCATCAGAGCCCTGCACTCCTCCAGATGCAGGTTCTGAGACAGATAAAAACAAAACTTGGATCCCATCCAGCCACAGTTTTGGCAAAATCAATACTGCCCTCAGTGCTTGAGGCAACTTTATGGAAAAATGGGTATCATAAATACCTGTTTTCATACCTCTGCAGCAAAGATATTGTATTAAAATGGGAATAATTTAATGATTTATAGCGATGATTTCTGTAAATAATAATGTAAATAATGTAAAGAGAAACACCATATGAACTATCCTGTCCCCACTCAAACCTCTTAATAAAATATGAAAATCTTTCCAACCACCATTAGGTGCAACCACTAAAGTGAGTATTCCATAGGAAAACAGTGAAATTGTGCTAGTGAGTGCTGACCTAACAGAAAACATCACGTTCTACATTTCTGGGTTCTTGTTTCTACATCTCTCCTTGAAACAAAGCCATTTTAATCCAGATTTCATGTCCTTTGTTTTCTTAACAGATTTTTGATGTTTTTGTCCTGAGACTTCAGGATTGCAACAAGAAAGTGAACCAGCAGGCACTGGAGGCACTGGCTTCAATGACAGCCATACTCAGAGATGCCTTGTACCCAGTCCTGACCTCTCTGGTAGTAGCAGTCACTGAGAACCTGAACTCAAAGCACTTGGGGATTTATGCTGCAGCTGTGAATGTGCTGAAAGCATGCATAGATCACCTAGGTAAGGCTGACCTCTGACACTGACTCTCCCCAGCTGCGGCTCCTCCATCTCAGAGCCAAGTGAGCACTAAGGCTGTGGATGGCTGTTGTTGTCTGTGGGAACATCCAGCTGCTGCAAGATGTGTATGAAGTCCTGCCTGCGTTCTTTTTATCCCAATCGGTTGTATCATGTTGGGATGTGTAGCTGAATGGACGCTGCTCATCACCTGGGTCATAGGTCTGATTATTACAGAGAGGACATTCCAGGGATTATTTTAAGTTCCCACTATAAGAGCATGAGGGAAGTGACTAGCACCTGTCATGACTGGTTTTCCCCTGTTTTTCCTGGGAAACTGCATGCATACGGTTTTTATTGAATTGGATTTCTAACATGTGCACTCTGTTAAGTTTACAACCACTAAAACAAGATGAAAGGAATGTGCTTTTTCCTTGAAACACATAGGGGGAAGTGTGGTGGAGGCTCTTTGCTCTTGCTGGGCTTCTTTCCCACTTCTTTAGAATAAACAAGTATAAATCGAGCTGTAAATGATGGCTTGTTCCAAACGTTGTTCTGCATGGGATAAGATTGCTATAGCCAATAACTACATAGCCAAGGTCTGCTGTAAATTCCCTTGCCACACAGATTTATGTCAGCTGTGAAAATGCAGCACTGGGTGAACATGCCTGAAAAATTTAGTGTTGAAGAGGCAGGTGTTAAAGTGGAATTAACAACTTGTCCACATCAGCTGCTTTGCAAACTCAGTGAATCTGCTGACCTGCTGCCTTTCTGTATTCCAAGTATTGGGTTGTTCCTGATCATGAAGTGGGAGAGAAGGGTGAGACCTTTACTGCTCTTGGCCCTTACCCATTTTTTTGTGGTGCGTAGGAGAAGGTTTGGGAAAAGTTGCAGAATCCTGCTAACAGAGGATGTGGCAAATAGATCCCTTTAGGGTTTTGTGTGAAGCTTTCCGTCATTCCCCTCTCACCAATTCTGAGTGGTCACTAAATTTTCCACGCTGGCAGATGCCAGAACAGGAGCAAGGTGCATCTGTCTCTTACCACACTGGCTTTACCCAGAGACAGGTTCTCAAGCAAACAAGGTGGGATATATTTTTTTGTTCTGCTCATTTTTGTGAACATTTGTAAAAGTTCAAACAGGTAACTGAATCACAGATATTTCAAAATTCAAGACCCTAGGGCTTTACTGGGGGAAGGAAGGCTCTACTGGAAAAATGCATGAGCAAAACCATACCATATGCTGTAAAGTGGCAAAAACACCCCAGAACGCTAAAGGATTGTTCACTGCTCCTAGCAAAGAGTAAGAGAGCACAATCTTTTGCCCCATTGCTCCTGTGAGTTTAATAGCTAAGAGCCCAGATATTGCACCGAGGCTCTGTGTTGACATGCCTCAGATTCTGAGCTTTAGGTGAGACTTCCTCATCTGCCACCTTTAATGATCCATGCAAAAGTGCAAGCTGGTTAGAAAACTGTTTGATCACTTGATGTGAAACAAAAAAACCCCAAATGACATACAAAAAACCAACATAAAACATGCAAAACGGAGCACTTAATAGCACAGTACTACTTAAAACCACTTTGGGATTTGACTCTATAGTGGTTCACAAAGAAGCAGGTTGCCTACTCTATCTATTGGTGCCACTCCTGGTGACACTGCGAGGTATCGTAGTGCATCCCACATACACTCTGCCTCCAAGAAAAGCTTTGCTTGGCTTATCAAAGCAGTGAGACTGGAGGCTTGCAGACCAATCCAGGCAGCAGTTTATTAATTAAAACAAGACCTCAAATCCACAACAGGCAGCACAGGAGACGTTAAAATATATATGGCAGTCAAGTTTCGGGAAATCAGGTTGTTTTTCAGTCTCTCTACCAAGATCCGATTCCAGAGATGTTACGAGAGCACCCGAGAGCAGATGGTGTTGGCAATGAGCAGCAATTATCTCTTGTAAGAGTAACTTGGAGTGTTGTCCATAGATCCTAACAGGTAGCTTGAAGATTTAATACCAGCTTGTCCTTAAAGTGTGAATGGATACGTGGACTTTTGAGCCTTCTCACCCTTTTCCTTAGACAAGGGAGGAGGTCACTTCTGCAAAGCTCTAGGATGCAAAACATTTTCATTGCTTACATGTGATTTAAATTTTGAGGGCCCTGATGTGGACGTTTTAACACAGCTCCTTGTACAGCAGTTAACTTTGGATTTACAAATGCGAAATGAGAACTTTTCTTTTTGAATTTAAAATCCTCCCAAGTAATCTGAAGGAAAGAAGTAAAGGACTCAGAAACTGGCATAAATTTCCTTCATTTTACAAAATGCAGTTACCTCTGCCTTTTCCCCTCCTTCCCTTTTTAACTATTTTGTTTCTTATAACCTCAGAAGAGTGAGCAGAAATAAAGGTTTCTCTTTCAGATAACACATTGCTGCTGCAAATCTTGGCCAGCCGAGTGCATTACCTCAGCGGCAAAGCTCTGCTGGATGTCATAGAATGTCTCTCAGGTATTGCCTTCTTCAGCTAATCTCCGCTTCTTGTCAAGCCTTCAGAGGGAATATTTAAAGGGAATGCCTCAGAATAGACAGTGCAGTCGCTTATCAAACACCAGAAGGTCCTGAGCTTGTTCCTCCTGCAAAATACTTGGTGTATTTGGCAGGGGTTTGCCTGGCCTCTGCAGAGGCTTGCAGTGTGTGAGAGGAGAACAGCGCTTGGGCTCCAGCGCTGAGCTCTCACTGAGGCATCTCAGGACCCGCCTCCAGGAAAGAGGAGGCCTAAAAATACCCTGGCTGACTCCTCTCTTTGAAGGACAGTACAGTAAAGGTCATGCAGGTCTGTAAGAGGTCCCTGTTCTACAGCGAACCACCACCCTTTAGAAAAAAAATTGTGGCAACTGGTATTTGTGAGGATCAGTTTGTTTTGTTGTCATAGGATTCTTGTTGTCCTGTTGGAAACAGAGCCTGGGGGGTCACATATTACAGGCAAGGACTTTGTGCAAGGCAGGATTTGGGGGCAGAAGGAGGCAGTTCAGCCCAACCCACTGAGGCTCCCTGCCTGTATTGCAGGTATCATATGGACTCATTTCAGGATGTACAAACAGTCTACTGTGTCAGCAGTGTGCAACACACTGGAAGTACAGCTGATAATTGATTTATAATAGCAGCTTGCTCTGTCCAGCAATAGCCAAGGAATGGAAAAAATTATAATCTCAATATATACTAGAGTATTTATAGCCCGGCTTTAATTAGGACTAAATCCACTTCTAATTATGCCATCATCTTTTAATCCAAGGTTTAATACACTTTGCTTCTTCGTTATGAATCTCAAAAGGGCATGTTTAGCCATAACAAATATAAAAGGGCCTTTAAAGATGATTTGAATAGAGTAAATCTCTGTAAACCCCAAATTTACTTTTACAGTTATTTTAATCTCTTTTTCAAATACAGCATTTGAACATAAATTGGAACTACTTTAAAGAGCGCAGATGTTCTCTCTGGGATTCAGTGGGAACAGACAGCTCTTTCTGTTCTGAAGCTCCATAGTGACCACTGCGTTTAATAGCATTTAAACATAAATTAACTCCTATTTTAAAATAGGTACCCTTTTCCTGCTTACCAGAGTTGGTTTTAGGTACTGTCAGGAGCTGTTTAAATGTTGATGACTGATGCTAGATTAACAGCATAGAGGAAATGAAAGTCCTTCCACTACAGAATAATAACTAGTTACTGCATATCCTTTCTACTGAACAGAAGATAACAAAGCTCTCTTCAGACCATTTCAGATTTTGATCTCTCAGCAAAATCTGCCATGCAAGGAGCCTATTGGTAGTAAATTTTTGTTTGTATTTAATGGAGCTCAGTTCAGAAAATGAGACTTCAGAGACAATGTGCAGAATGTGTTCATTATCTGGCCCCTGTGTGAGATTTTTCTCAGTTCCCCTATTTTAGGGAATGTTGTGAGGGCAATTGCCATTAAACTCGTGAGATGCTCAAATGCCATGGCAATGGGGTTTGAGTAATTACCTAAGACATCCTGAAGTGTGAAACAGCTGTTCATTAGAAGCCACTAAGTATGAGGGGAAAAAACCTCAGATGGGACCCTTCTGTCACAGACCTCAGTCAGTCACTGATGTTTTTAAGAGAACTGTCAGGCAGCACACGTCTTTCGTGGGCTGAAGTTTTGAAGTGTGGGGTCATACTGCCGTTTGCTGTGTGCCGCTGAGCAAAAGGAACAGCCACACGGGACTTCTGTCATTTCTCGTCAAAGGTCACAAAAAAAGTAATCATCCTTTTGTTAGAAATCTTTCAATTACCTCTCTGAGCTGTATTTCAAAATCTTCAGCAGCTGGTTTACACAAATTCTTAATGGAAATAAACAGCGATTTGACATTTTTGGCATTTGTAATGCAGAAGCAGATAGTGAAATTATTTACAAAAGGTGTATGATTCACTTTGATACGTCTATCACGGATACGAAGCCTCTGATTTGGAGAGATGAAGGTCCTCAGAGGTTGGTTATGCTGTTCAGTGGATGATCAGCCACTGTTGCCTGTTTCTGGATCATTGGGCCCTTTGTGCTTGCTGATATTAGCCGGAAAAGCCTTCCAAGAGCCAAAACTTGTAGGTACTTGTAGGTACAAGGAACGTACTTGTTTACATTACGGCTGTTAATCTATTTGTCTCTCTCACCTGGCAGTGCTTGTGGCCACTGTTTATCCCCGGAAACCTCAAACCGTCCACCGCTATGTCCTGCCTGCGCTCTGGTTCTTTTTGGGAAACAAGGCCCTGCCTGTCCGAAGCGGCGGTGTCAGGGCTGTGCTCACCAAGCTTGCAATGAGCCTTGACGAAGTGATGGGCCCCGGCCTGAAGGAGCACGCCACCAGCCAGCCTCAGCATGTGACAAGAAGCCTCTGGGACCTCTTGAACCTTGTGAAGGCTTGATGTGCTCCAGGAAACAGACGCAGGGGTGTGGAGTGAGCGGGACAGCTGGAGGCAAAGGTGGATGTGGTGGTGGCAATTGTTTTATTCTGTGTGCTTGAAGAAGAGGATTTACCCAATAGAGTTTATAGTTACAGATTTACTTAGTATATTTTGATGCAGGTTTAAAAAAAAACAAAAAAACCCTTAAAAAATAAAATATTTTTTAAAAACTTAAAAAAAATTAAAAATATTTAAAAAAATTTAAAGTTATTTTAAAATAAAAAATATTTTTTAAAAGTATTTTCCTAAAGTTTTATATCTTGACCTCGTGTTCCCTAAGAAGTTTGCATGGATACCAAAAAAATAAAACCTGTGTGTAAATGCAATTTGAACTGTAAAAAGGAAAATAATATATTTCTATACATAGAAAGTAAGAGATGTGCACATACATATATTTTTACTTACAAAGTAAGAGATGGGCTTTGGAGGCATTAGCGCTACAGGAACAGATGGTTTGATTTGGGAAGCATAGAATGAGAAGCCAGGACCTGCCTGCCCAGAAGGTACGCGGTGTGGTTATGGGAGGATGTGCAGCTCACTGTATGTGCCAGTGTACGCAGTGGGGGCCGAGCTGCCAGGCAGCCCCTTCACAAGTCTCTGGCAGCTGCTGGTGCAATGGCCTGAGATGTCCAGGTCAGGCTCACAGCCCCAGTCCCATGACAGCAGGAACCTCACCAGCTGCACTGAAATTTTCTTCCCGATTCAGGGGATGCGTCCTGCCTGTGGTCCCCTGTGCGCCACATGCAATGGACTGATGTGGCGAGGTGACGGGTGCCATCCGACTGCCACCCAGCACCCTGGGGCACCCCTGGGGAGGGGCAGGAGAGCGGCTTGGGGCAGGGGGCTGTGACGCCTTGCACATGGGGTGCTGGGTGGGCAGTGAGTGGGCTGAGGGTATCCTACAGGAGCTGGGCAGAGGTAAGCTGTGGGCAGGCATTGTGGGACAAGGCGTATTTTTTTTAAACTATATAGATTTTCTAAACGTCTTTCCGTCTTTTGAGACGTGAAGGATTTGCCTTCTATGCAGACCAGTGAAGCTCTTCTGAACCTGAGATTCAGGAAAGAGTGAGGAGGGGATGTGCCAGTCCTTCACCATATACAGATTTGGAAGCACAAGGGGGAGGAGTGATGAGAGAAGAGGGGAAGGGCTGAAAGCAGCAGATGCTGGTGCATCTGTGTAGTCAGACATGAAAACAAAGCAGCCTGATCTACGTTCATATGATCTTCCATATACTGTCAGGGTTTTGAAAGAAAGAAGAAGTTTTGGGGAGAAGAAAAAACAGGAAAAGAAGGTTAAAAGCGCCTTGATAGGTTCTTGACAGGTACAAGGACCTTGTAGGAAGCTGGGAGGTCAAAGAATACTCCAGGGAGATCTGACCATTCCAGGAGTTTTACGGTCTTATGTTTATGTGCTGCATTGTTCGGTATGTCTAAAGCTATGCAGGACTCTAACTTGCCAGATAAAATGGTTGCACTGTGCCACCTCTTAAGGAATCGTTTTAGTACAGTATTAAAGTGGCAAAACTATTTAGTAGACTCTTCCAAAATGTTTTGTGCTGCTGTTTTGTTTTTGAACTCCCAACTCTTGGTGGCAGGGAGCACTCAGGAACTCATCTCTATGAAGTCTTGCCATGCGATCTAGGCCAGGGACCTGGCTCTGAAGCACCAGTGTTTCTGCAGATCCTGCAGTGGAAGCCACAGACCTTGCAGATCTCATATATAAGTGGAACCTCTTGTGTTCCAGCTGGTACCCATTGCTCCTTGTTGTTTAAATTGCAGATCTGGAACTATGGCACTTCATTAAGCACCTGCAGTTTGCTACTGCCCGAGATCTATTTCAACAGGCTGCTTTTCTGCCTTTTCTTTTTAATTAAGCAGTTGGCATTTCTAGGGGGCCTCCTGGTTTTGCTTCCTCTACCTCAAACGTGATTCTTGCTGTTCTCCTCCTCTGCAGATCTCTCCCTCTGGAGCCCCATCAGTGCTCCCTGCACAGGCTGCTTTTGCTGGGTCCTTTAGTTGTACTTTCTCTTTGGCTATGCTTGGGCCCTTGGGAACGTGGGGGGAACCTTCTGCACTTGGGGGGAAAAAAGCTTTTGTGCTCATGATATGAGGCCTCTAGAGCGTGTTTTCATGCATTTAGTTGTAGCACTTGCAAAGTCGGTTTGAAATGTAACCCATGTAACTGGTTTCTTAACTCTGTTGGCCTTGAGTGGTGCTTTCACGCATACTGCTCCCCACAGTTGGTGAGAATAAAGCATTGCCTGCCAGTACCTATTCTGTCTAGGTGTTTCATTGTTTTAACTCCCCAGCTGAGGCAGTCTCCCTGTAAGAGGAGCAGTCCTACAACAGTGAGATCAAATTTAGCTGACAATGTCTGGTGACAAGCAGAGGGTTTAATGGGTGAAGGTTAATTCAGCTCAGATGAGCTCTCCTGCCACAGGTTTGCACAGGGGCACATCTCAGAAGCCATTAAGAAGCTACTAAGGTTTTTGGATGGCACAAACAAAAGGCAAAGCAGTGTTGGACCTTCTTCCAGCACTGATAAGAATTTAAATATTTAACTTTTCAAACTTATTTTTATTATAATTTTATTATGGAAGTCTCACCAGAGAGGAGACTGCAAGCTGCAATTCATTTAATTATTTCATTTAATGCGCAGTGCAGTTGCTAAACCACAGAAGTTAGTGTAGGAAGATAAATGAATGATAACTTTGTACATTGGCTTACTCTTACCCTACATCCTTCCAGGGGCCCAGGACAGACCCTGGCTGTCACAGATGGTTCTTCCTGCTTGGTGAAGTTGTTGTCATAAGGGAAGGCAGGGGGAAAAGGTAAACATGGTGTCTACCATGAAGGAGTGAAGAAAGTTTACATTCCCCTGCAGAGTAGGGAGTGGTGTTTTGCCATCTCCCTGTGCAGGGGGGCATTAGAACTCTGAAGCTGCATGAGCAGACAGACTGGTGCTATGTACACTGAATCCAGTCTGCAAAATTCATCTTTTCCTCAAATGGGCACTTTCTTCTCACCGAGAGCCAAAGCACACACCTGATGGCATGACTTACCTCTCTTCGCAGTGCCTGTGCCATGCAAATGGGTTAGCTGGACCCTCAATCTGCCTGTGGAAGCGCAACCACAAACCCCTGCAGCAGAACGTACGTGCATGGACTTGGCAGTGCCAAGAAGACTTTGGGAAGGGTATGGAAAAATGAATGGCAAGCTGGGAGGACAAGGTAGGAAAGTTGGACCCAAAGCATGGTGCAGAGGCTGAAGGCTCCTGTTGTAAATAATGTTGATCCTGCCTCATGGTGCTGCTGTGAGAGGTGGAGCAAAGAATTAAAGAATGCACCTGAATGGAGCTGCTTTTGCAGAGGTGCAGCTGGGTTATGGATCAGAATAAGGTGATTCTGGTAGAGTTTGCTCTTGCCAAGGTTAAAGGTGAGCTTGGGAACCAGGTGCTGCAATCCCTCTCTCAAGCAGAGGAAGGGGATTTGCACTGAGGTGGCTATTTTAATCCTTGTTAAATAGTGACGATGGGAGTAAAAGTGGTTGCGTTGCTACCAAATCTCTGACAGCTGCCACTGAATCCTGATACTGTGATACCGCCTTTGATACACACAGAGGTGAGAAAACCACTCTAGTTAAAATTAGAGTTGACCTGAACCATTAAGCCTCCACTCTGCCTTGATATCTTTAGCTGAAAAAAACAGTAACTCTGGCCAACAAACTGCCCCTGTGTTTCCTTAAAAGCCCCCCAACAGCTTTGAATGCAGTTGGCAGTGGTAAAGGAGCTGTAAAAGCCATGCTCTGTGCTAATAGCTGTGCCCTGGATGAATAAAGGCTGTGCTGTTCTCATGGTGGCTTAGCATGTTTCACCTCTGCTGCATTTGAGAGCAGAAAGTACAACCTCGGCCCCCTTTGGAGACCGGGGTGAAGGCTGCAGGATGCGTAGGTCTGTCCCTCCCTGCTGCTGGCTCCTGGAAGGGACGTGGGTGCCCTGCGGCCGGCACTGCAGCTGTGCCCCGGCTCTCAGGCACAGCCTGAAACGTCACATTCCCTCTGATTCAACTGCTGCTGCTGGGGCTTCCTCTGCAGATGCATGCACATCTGTACGCACACATCTATACGTAGAGACACTTCCTTTTCACAATAGTCCTCCTCTGTGCATGCTGTCAGTGTATATAATAGATCAGACTACAAAACTGCTCAGTGTTGACGCATTTCTGCCAGCGCAAACATACAAGTAGTAGTATGTGTTATTTCAAGAAGGGAAGTTGGCTAGTCTAATAAGATGACTTTCACATGTGCGTAATTGTGCCAGTACGGGGATCTCTATTGCTTTGATTGCTGTATTATTCTGGCAGCTTTTTATTTTCAGTATCCCCCAGTGAAAACAAAACACGCTCCTGTTTCCCGAGGGAACGGCCACCCTCCAGCTAACGCAGCCCAGTGGTGCTGGTGGGTGGCCCTGCAGGCTGCACCTCCCTGTGATCCTGCCATTGATGCTCTGTTTGAAGGCGATGGTAACAGCGTGCCCCTCTTTTGGTCCTGCCCAGGGGTGACAGTAGTTCACGTTTCATGCCTGTAGGAAGCTATAGTTTCTTTTTTTTTTAAATTACAGATTGCTCCTGTCCCAGTAAAAGTTGGCCTAAAACCTTCCATAGTGCATTTCCAACAGTGCATAAATCTGTCCCACTGTATCCTTCCCTTACTGGCCCTCTCCTCCTCTTTGTCTTTTGCCATGGCTTCTTTGTGTCATCTGCTGCTACTTTTCAGTATTTGGCATTACAATGGCACCATTTATTTACACGTTTGGGAGACGATGTACCCAAAAGGTCCTATATAGAATAAAGTTTGCTAACTAGATATATCCTCTACTCACAACAGACCTGAAGAAAACTTGGCACAAATCCCAAAGCTTTGCACATTTGCAATCCAAGTAATTTCTGGCTTATAGCTTCTTTCAATTACAATTTTATAGGTAAGAAGAGGAAACTTATTTCATTGGGAAAAGATGCCCCGCTTTTCAGAAGGCAGATATATGTACATTTACGCAGAACGGCAGTCACGTAGTGTTGTTTGTAACTTGTTTGTAGAGGATGAGCCGACCATAAGGCCAACAACAGGTGAGAAGGGTTTCACAGATCTATTTATACTCCAGCCTGGGTGCCGTTCAGCCCAGAGCTATGTGACAACTTGTTGCCATGGGCCAGTGCTTCCCAGCGTAATGAATTCTTGTGTGGCTGGAACAAGCACTTCTAGGTTTGGCTCTGACTGTTGATGAACTGTGTGATCATTGACATTGCTGCCTTTTAAGAAATTGCCTAACAGTTTTGTTTCACAATCATTTGAATCTGCTAAACTTGCATTTTAACGTGTAGCTGCCATTATTCCTGTGCCTTAGGAAAAAACATTTCACAGCCCAGTGCAAACCATAACATTCTGTCAGCATATTCTGCATGGTTGCCAGTTTCTGATGTTACAAAAGAAAATGCATATGTGAGGTATGAATCAGGATTTCTGGAGGAAAAAATCTATTTTATGTGGCTGTGTGTGTTTGCTTAGCTATCATCTAATCCTGGCCTAGAAAAGCCCAGGCAGGGTAGCATGATGGAGGGAAGAATGGTCCGTGAGCTTACAGGGTTGCCATTACCAGTAAAGTGAATGTGTCTTTTTGGTTTTCCTTGGAGACAAAATCAGGGAAACAGACTGCCTGATTACCCCCCTCTCTGCTCTAATATTTTCTCAGATCTTTTTAAAACACTGTAGTAAAGACAGCGAAACTTGCTGTTGGAAGGGCATCACTGCTCTCTCACATCAGAAACATTTCTTAGTCTTCAAACATGGTAATAAACAAATGTGGATGATGCATGGTCCTCCTGATGGTGCTTCAGAGTACTGCTAATTGCTTGGCTTACAAAATTAAATTTAGATATAACTCAGGTCTTGGCTCAGTTTTATGTAAATTTAGGAGGAAAAAAAAATTGAGATGGAAACCTCAAGATAACTGGATCCATTGGGCCCTGTGCTAGCTTTCCGCTTACCTCTTTGCAGGACTGGCCTGCCATCCCCAAATGGGAGATGGTCAGTCCCAGCGCTGTTGCCTTCAACTTCTGGAGCATGTCAGTCTCCTGGGAAGCATCATCTGAAGAACAGAGAAGCTCACACAAGTTCTAGTCTCCTTTACACTGCAAGGAGTCTAAATCAAACCTATCGAAGGACTCCTAAAGTTACTAGTACACTGTTTATTTAAAGAAGAACAAGGGAAAGTGTAGAGTCTTGCATCCGGGTAGGAACAACCCCAGGTTCCAGTATAAGTTGGGGAATGACCTATTAGAGAGCAGCATAGGGGAAAGGGACCTGGGGGTCCTGGTGGACAGCAGGATGACCATGAGCCAGCACTGTGCCCTTGTGGCCAGGAAGGCCAATGGCATCCTGGGGTGTATTAGAAGAGAGTGGTCAGTAGGTCGAAAGAGGTTCTCCTTCCCCTCTACTCCGCCCTGGTGAGACCACACCTGGAATATTGTGTCCAGTTCTGGGCCCCTCAGTTCAAGAAGGACAGGGAACTGCTGGAGAGAGTCCAGCACAGGGCAGCAAAGATGATGGAGTGGAGCATCTCCCTTATGAGGAAAGGCTGAGGGAACTGGGGCTCTTTAGCTTGGAGGAGACTGAGGGGTGACCTCATTAATGTTTATGAACATGTAAAGGGTGAGTGTCAGGAGGATAGAGCCAGGCTCTTCTCGGTGACAACTAATGATAAGAAAAGGGGCAATGAGTACAAACTGGAACACAGGAGGTTCCACTTAAATATGAAAAGAAACTTCTTCATGATGAGGGTGCCAGAGCACTGGAACAGGCTGCCCAGGGGGGTTGTGGAGTCTCTTCTCTGGAGACATTCTAATCCGCCTGGACACCTTCCTGTGTAACCTCATCTGGGTGTTCCTGCTCTGGCAGGGGGATTGGACTGGATGATCTTTTGAGGTCCCTTCCAGTTCCTAACATTCTGTGATTCTGTGATTCTGTGAAGTGCCTTTCTATTTTTGCTGGTTTGTAAACAGCCTCTGCAGCAGTTACAACAAGCTTCACTGTGTGGCGGGAGCAGACAGGCTGCTGAGCCGTTGTGTTGGGAATACACTGGGCATCTAAACGCCTGCTGCGCTCATTGTGTGATTCCAGCAGTGTTTTCCCTGTGGAAAAGCTTTTTCCAGCTCTTTGGCTGCCAAGGGAAATCTGCGGGGCTGGACGGGGAAGTTGTTGCCTCGCCTGGGCTGGCAGAGCTCAGAGGTGCAGTGCACGCTTTCTCCCTCTCTTGGCTATTGGTAGGATAAGTAGTTCTGAAGTCCTGAGTTTTTCAACATGAAGAATGTGGTATCGTAATTTTATTTTAACTGTCCATGGTGCTTTCTAGATTATTTCTTTATTTTGCACCTTGGAGTTGTTAATGTGATATGTGGATCGATATGAAATTTGTCTAAGATTTGGAATTAGGTAACTGCTTACCAGGAGCCCTGTGTCTGTCTGCAGAGCACTGAGTGCCAGCCGGGCAGCCCTCATGCTCCCCATTGCCTGGCTTATCCACATGAAAAAGTGTGCTATGGAAACCTACTGGTATGCCAGGTCTCTTAGGATAATTAACGCATGTATGTATATGCATGTGTTTTCTCTGAAATATAAAGATGAAAGGATCTGCATTGGATATCAGGTTATTGTTTAAAAAACATCAGTATTGAAAAAGTCCAGAGAGATGCATTGCCTTGTGCCCTGAATGTCCATGGTAACTTTATTTACAAGAAAAGACACAAAACTTCAAAGTGGAGGAAAACATTAAAAACACTAAAAAAAAGAAAAAAAAAGTATTATACTGACAGGTTTAGTTTAGAGTTTGAATGTAGTCTGATATTGACTTAGACTGATACTGGGTTCAAGAGGCAGGATGGCTGCAAGGTGCAAATTGCCCCATTGGGTTGACTTCTTAGAGTCACACTCAAAAGCCAAGCAGCCAGTGAATTTGTTGGTTTAGGTTGTAGCAGTAGCACCGTGTCAGCCTTGCTATATATCTTTCTGTGTCTGCTGGAATGCCTGGAAAGTTTTGTTCCCAGCTTTACAGTCACTGCCCTGGGGAAGGACATTGCTGTGTTGGCAGCCCTGGGCCTCAGCTTTCATTCATTCACATGCTGAAGACCCAGTGGTTCAGTAGTAGTAATAGTAAATAAAGGGCAGCCTATAACACGGAAAGCTTTCAGTTTCTTCCTATTTGCTATATAATCAATTCATCTATGCCTCAAGGAAAACTTTATTAAAGCAAGAGGGATTCATATGGAGTAAGACAGCCTTATCCACCCCTTTCTCCTTTAAAAGAACCTTGATAAAGGGTGTACTCTATTCAGTCTAACTCCAGAAATCCTCACAGGGTTACTTAATGCAGTCACGGAGTGGACTGTTACTAAAGAAAGGATGAGGAGAGGTAAGCGGCCAGATTTCGAAATTCAGTATGTCAGTAAAGTGGAGAGCAGTCAGGGATGGTGAAGGCTGCAGATAGTTTTGTGCTTGCAGGGGTGGAACAGGGTATGTGCAGGGCAGGCAGATGTGAGATGAACCGAAATGAGATCAGAGGGACAACGTGGTCCTGGGTCTTGACCACCTTGTCCTGCTGAGTGCCTACTGTCTGTATCTGCACATCTTTTTTGACATTTACATTTTCATTATTCATCCAAAATGGGCAAGAAATGCAAACTTGAGATCTTTGCTCCAAACTTTCAGTTGATCCAATATACAGCAGTGAGTTTATATTAATCTTCACCTTTGTCTGAGGACAACATGGAAATGAGTCCCTAATCAATACTGCAAGCATTACGAAACCTGCAGGATCTCGCCCAGGAAGATCAAAAACTGAGTTTGAAGCTCGTACCTGCAACATGCATCTATACGCACTGCAGTCATGATGGCACTGAGTGTATCTGCTGTGGATGGATTGATGATCTGCTAATCTATAAGGATTTCTCTTCAGGAGATGTTGGCAGCTCCTTACTGATGAGACATGACAGTAAGAACAGGTTACTTTACCTCTGTGCTGTGATTTCTTTCCCTCCTACACAGAGCAAAGGGAACAACTTCTCAGAATATTCCTCTTAATGACGAAACTTCATAAATGATTATGAAATGCTTTGGGTGTTCAGAGGTGTGGCAGCGCAAACACTGTAACACACTGGTTTTATTGATATCCTGCGTGGTGCTGTCAACCAGATTGCTAATATCCGGAGTAGTTCTTGTGTAAGAAGTAACTGGAGTATGTGTAGGGCTTTCGTGTTCTTGTGGTCTTCAGATGCCGAGGGTATAGAATGACAAGTCCCTGCAAGGTCTGAGATGTGAGCAGCGTCACTGGAAGCAAGGGCAGCTGCCAGCTCGTTAAAGGTCTGCAGATAAAGTGCCACACAGAGCTGTTGGCCACTGTTCTTGCAGCAATGAAGCCCTGGCTGGAAAACTGATACTGCTTCACTCTGTGCCCAGCCCCTCTGCAATGAGACTCCACTGCAGCAGGTGCACTCTGCTTTTAATCCTTAGGACAAAACCACTACCCGCTGCTCCAAGTAGCCATGGTTGTATGTAGGAACTCTGCTAAACAGAGTACAAAATTGCCAGGTAGCTCAAGCTTAAATCAGGGCAGGGGAAGGGTGGAAGCATAGCTGACCTCCGCTCTGCTCTGTCAGTGTGCAGTGTACAGGCTGGATCTTGTAGCCTAAAAAAGGCACATTTGTGTAGTGGAAATGCAACCTAAATTAATTGATGTACAAGTAAAACATAAAACAGGCTTGCACTGTGGTGAGGAGGAAGCAAATAGACTTTTTATAGCACAGGGCACTAGTTAGTGCACTAAGGAAGAAATCAGTGGTATAACATTGGGGTAAGATTTACGCCGTTTGCATACAGAATGTAAGAGAGCTCAATTCATACCTTGCATATAAAAACTTTGATTTATTTACATCAGTAAAAAATATATCTTAAATTTGAGTATGGTCTTATAAAACAATTGTATTCCAGAAAAATTGCATTAATGAAAAATGAAAGTATTGCCCAAAAAAACTGTATAAACATTTTTTTTTAAAGTGGCCACCCAAACTATCATTTCCTGCATACTATAGTTACTTAATCTCATGCTTGCGATACAAATTGAAGGTAAACACTTTATTTGCAATAGTCCTGTACATTAACTGTACTGAAGAGAATCTGTTACCTGTATGTAGTCATAAATTCATATTATAAACTTGTAGATCACTCCTGGAGAAGCTCTGTTTCTTGAATATAATGCTCCGTTTTCTGCAGCGTCCTTAGAGCAGCATCCGAACCCTTCAGCAGCTGCAGCGTTCAGGTGGGGTTGTGTTTGCAATGAGCCTCCTGACGACCACGGGCTTAGTCAAAGCTGGGAGAGATGCTGCGGTAGGACGAGAGCTCGTGTGCCAGGTTTTCAGGGGAGCCTGGGTCTTGGGGGAAGATGCTTTGGCTGACTCCATGTCTAGCTGGCACATGTGAGAGGAGGTTTCCAGCCTGATTGCTGAATTGAAGTGTTGCTCCATGTGCTGCTGTAGCTCTTGTACCACAGATTTTGGTGCTTCGGGTATATAAATGAATACTTTCTCTCATCACCCATCATGGGTGCTGGGACATTTCAGCATGAAACTATAAAGAGATAAAATGATTGTAGCAGCTGAGCAGAAGTTGTCCGCCCACTCTGTCGCATTTTCATCTTCAGAGCTACATTTAGGCATGCAAAGCGCTGGCTTTCTGCTGTCATGTTCCTGGTTTGGGTCTATTCTGGGTGGTTCCTGCCAGCAGAACAGACACACTCAAAGTGCATGCAAATGTATTTGTATCTCTGTGTATCTGGGAGAGAGCTACACTTCTGAAGAGGGGGAAGGCCAGCCTGCAGTTTGCCCTGCTGTTGATCTTTGCGGTACCCGCAGTGATTTCCCAGTTCAACAGGGGACGGTGCATCTGCCTGTGTGACTGCAAGGTGGATCTGTTGGCATCTCCTGCCTGTACACTGTGGGTAAGGCTGCCTTGCCACCTCAAGCTCACAAAGCCCTGACAATCCAAAGCATCTGTTCACCGGGAGTTGCTTCTTTCTGTTCTATACCTTACCTTAAATATGACAATTAAGTTTCTTTGTGTCTGTGTCAGAAGATGGCACTGAAACAATTGAAGAAGGATTGTGACTAAGGCACCAGACTAAAACCTCAGGAGTTCAGTATCCAAAGGGGTCCCTTGTACAGCACAATACGAGTCTCAGTTTTCCCACCATGAAGGTGGCAGGAAAGGTTAAAAATCCTGTGTGAAGGCGGAGTGCCCAGATGCCACTATCATGAAAACCATAAGAAAAATTTAAACTATTCCTATCAAAATAGGACCACAAATGGCTTTTTTTTTTTTCCTGGATCTCATTCTGTACTGAAGTTGCATATAAAAACACATCAAATTAAAACAATTAAAATTACATTAATTCAAATTTGCATCTTAATTGTGATGATAAATGAGGTGAGCAAGATCCAGTAAATTCTGAAACTGTGTTCCACTGTAAAAGCCTGGGATTAATTGACTGTAAAGAACTTGTGTTTTTATTAACAAACATCTGTCTAGACTCTTCACTGAAGTGACAATAAATCCCCTCAAACGGCATAAATCAGAAAGAATATAAACCTGTTTCAGGGAGAGCAGGGTTCTCTATGCTAGCATTCTCTTCTCTTAAAAAAAAAAAAGAAAAAATACACGTCCTCAGGTGCCTCAGGATTCATAATGTTGTTTGATTGGGCTATTACAAAACTACTCTAATCAGGATTAAGCCTTGTACCCTGGAAACTAGGGGTGATGAGATTATATGATGATCAAGGGTGATTTAGAAGATCAAAGCCTTTTTGAGGGAATAAGGTCCCTAATTTTACTCCTTTAAAAGAGGTTATTTTGTTTTAACTTGTATTGACCTTATTCTCTTTCTGCATGTTGATAAATACCAGTGTAAAGATGTGGCTTTGCTGAAGCCATTGATGTTTTTGCAACAAAATCAATTGGTTCAGGATTTTACCTCCCCCCTGGAAATGTCACAACAGCCACTTTTTACATAACTGAAACTTTGATGCCTCCTGAATAAATAAAATGTCAAATATTGACAATTTCTGAAAGTTTTTGAACTCCTTTAGCCAAACAGTGAAACAAAGGACTTGTCTATGGGTACTGTCTTTATCAAATCAATTTGCTTCAATTTGCTTCAATACTTGACCAACTGTGAAGTATTTCTTTTGCTCAGTGTAAATCTTTGAGTTGCACCACGAAATGCAATCCAAAGGAGAAGCAGCTGGCTACCCCTCTACTGATATTTCACTAGATTGTTGGGACCAGTCTGGGTTTTTCAATGTGATGTCGTCATATTGTTTCCTAAAAAAACAACGGAGCCAGGCTTTGGAGGTTTGGTTAAGGCCCCCTGGGGCCTCTGGCCTTGATTCTTTGCAGGTGCTTCTGCTGTCAGTCCCTCTGCAGCCCCTGGCCCACGATGTAGAGCTCGGGGTGGGACGCGAATCTGTTGGACTCTTTGATTTCGGGGACGCCAGGGCTGTTCCAAGAGTCGCCTGCTTTTCTAGGGCTCTCCTCCAAGCTGCAGAAGGAAAGATGCTTAAGTTAAGAGGCTAATGAATTGTGACTTTTTAAACCAGCACTGATTAGACCACATTAACCCTCAAAGCACAGATGCTGCACGATACCATGTAATTCCCTATCTCCTGTGTGTATGCACTATACTGTTCCCTCCCAAATGTCTATCGGGAAGCAAACATTTCATATGTTGGACCGGGGATCAGTATGAATCTGGGCTTACTTACAGATAGACACAGATTTGCACAAAAAGTCTTGTTCCACACCCTGCTGGAGGAAAGGTCTTACCTGTGTTACACGTCTGTTGAGTGAGGTTACAGTGATTTCTGAGTATGCCAGCATGACTGTGGGATGTGTGCTCTGGTGGTATAAATCCATCACACTGCAGTCAGGAGAACTGAGACATGGAAAGTGTAAACAGTGTTCCTGAAGTCACACTGGCAATCTTTAGGGTCACAGGGACTTTATGAATCAAAATTGATTATAGCAGTGGAGCTGGTCATGAATGTCTCATGCCCTGGGCCTTCATGCTGAAATGTGCCCTGTGTTGCTGTAACTAATTAAACTGGTTTAAGCTCTGGGAATCATTGTGTTTTAAGTATATAAACTGCTAAACTGAATTAGCTTTCAACTGCAGACAAGCTGTTGTGTTCCTATTCTGACTGCTAGGAGTTCAATTATTTGAACTGAGGAAGAGATTTCTGATATGTGACCAGTCATGAAAATAATCCAGACTCAAATATCACCCAGTTGCAGAAGGTCTCACTTGGGCTACTTGCTTTGGGCCTGATTCAGTCAACACAATCCATCCTCACACCCTCCTTGAACAATATCTTAAAGGCATTTAATCTTTTATCTTTGTTCTACCTCTTGGGAGATTAGCAATCGTAATAAAATATTATTTTGTTTAACTGCACACACAGAAATCCTATTACAGATCAGCAAGATTTCTGTGAGCAGAGCGATTGTACATGTTATGCCTTGATAAGATGCCAATAGCTGCTGATTGCTGTCAAACAACCAAGCTTAGAAACCAGCAAAGTCAGCTCAGTCTGTCCATCTACTGGCTGTCCGTGTGGGAACCAGTTGTACTGGCTTGAGCACTGAAACTCTCATCAAGTACCCTAAGACTAGACACAAAAGCTATAGCTCCCGCCTTAGTTAGGGCTAATGCTGTCTTAAGTCCTGATACTCCTTAGAGAACAGGATGGGCTGGAGACAATCTTGGGAAAGAAGTGCTTTTTGCCTTCTAGGGGAGCAGCGAGTGTGCAGGAGACATGCAAATCTGCGTATAGCACTGACATTTAATGCCTGGCAACACCAGCTAGCAAGTGAGATAGAAGTCACCCCCTTTTTTTGGTGTTTCTTCTAAAATGGAGGGGGTGGCAGAGGGCGCTCAGCTGCCTAATGAGAAACATGTTGCTTGTACAAGCTCCTCTCTGTAACAATCTGCTTCTCAGCAAATTGATGTTTTAATTGGGCATGGAAAAACTGGAGGACTCTATCCTTGAGTTTGGGAGCATGGTAGAGCTGATTTTCAAAATGTTTTACCTGTAAAAGAGTGACGCTATTGCAGGTTTGCCTCTGCCTCTCCTCCCTCCTGTGACTAGTGCTTGGAGCTGCTAGTAACAGACAAAACCCCCACACAGACAAAAAAATAGGCATTGTCATATTCATAGAGGAGAGGTAGAGCAAGGGAAGGAATGAAGGAAAGGAGACTGACAGCTGGTTGGGAATACCTTGTGAACTTGAGACCAGATGCAAACATGGCCAGAACGAGGAGGTTTAGGAGTGCAACATCTGGTTTGGGGACATGTTTTGAAATTTCCCTCTGTCAGCTGAATGAATGGCAAGGCAGAGGAAGCCTTGTATGCTTAATGAACTTGAAGGAGAAAGACAGACCAGGGTATGGTGGTTTGTCTCTTATGGCATCTGCTGCAAGAGCAGGGGTCGGCATCTGTGCATGGGGATGTGGCGCTCACAGCTGTGGCCAGTATCTAGTGGAGTGCCTCAGGGGTCAGTACTGGGGCCAATATTATTCAATATATTCATTAACGATTTAGACGAGGGAATAGAGTGTACTATCAGCAAGTTTGCTGATAACACTAAGCTGGGAGGAGTGGCTGACACGCCAGAAGGCTGTGCTGCCATCCAGCGGGACCTGGACAGGCTGGAGAGTTGGGCGGGGAATAACCTGATGAAATTTAACAAGGGAAAGTTTAGAGTCCTGCATCTGGGCAGGAACAACCCCAGGTTCCAGTATAGGTTGGGAAACTACAGACTAGAGAGCAGTGTAGGGGAAAGGGACCTGGGGGTCCTGGTGGACAGCAGGATGACCATGAGCCAGCACTGTGCCCTTGTGGCCAGAAAGGCCAATGGCATCCCGGGGTCTATTACAAGGCGGGTGGTTAGTAGATCGAGAGAGGTCCTCCTTCCCCTCTACTCCGCCCTGGTGAGACCACATCTGAAATATTGTGTCCAGTTCTGGGCCCCTCATTTCCAGAAGGACAGGGAACTGCTGGAGAGAGTCCAGCGCAGGGCAACAAAGATGATTAAGGGAGTGGAGCAGCTCCCTTATGAAGAAAGGCTGAGGGAGCTGGGTCTCTTTAGTTTGGAGAAGAGAAGACTAAGGGGGGGACCTTATTAATGTTTATACATATATAAAGGGTGAGTGCCATGAGGATGGACCCAGGCTCTTCTCGGTGGCAAACAATGATAGGACAAGGGGTAATGGGATCAAGCTGGAACACAAGAGGTTCCACTTCAATTTGAGAAAAAACTTCTTCTCAGTAAGGGTGACAGACACTGGAACAGGCTGCCCAGGGAGGTTGTGGCGTCTCCTTCTCTGGAGACATTCAAAACCCACCTGGACATGTTCCTGTGCGACCTCACCTGGGCGTTCCTGCTCCAGCAGGGGGATTGGATTAGATGACCTTTTGAGATCCCTTCCAATCCCAATCATACTGTGATACTGTGATTTCACAGCCACTAGCATTTAAGTATAGATTGAAACATTTAACGATATGAAACTGTAACATGTAATAGGCAAAATAAATCTTAATATTCTTAATGCAGTATGTTTCCTAGTTGCATATCACCTGAACATAAGATGTGTCAGTCTACTGATCTCACTAGTTCTGTGATCTGCCTCCAGCACACAGTTGCTACGCAATGCTTGGGAAAGAGATAAAACCCAGCAGTGCTGTAATACAATAAATAATTGTTACAGCATCATAAAGTGAAAAGAGATCAGTCTTTTCTGACCCCTGCAAGATATTAAATTTGCTGCATTTATTCTCTTCCAAGATACTGGACAAACTCAGACTCAATGATCTCACAGAAATAAAGAAAATCCCTTTTGAATACTGGTTTACTAAGGATAATGAAGTTGAAATACAAACCACCTAATCTGCAATGTGTAGCTTCAGACCTGATCCAACTTTTCTGAAAGTTCACAGGTATTTTTACTCCAAACAGCATCAATTTGAGGCTCATCATGAGTGTATAACATTTAGGAACACACAGCTGGGGATAAAAAAAAACAGAGCTTTAGCTGAAATGAAGAGACAAAAATCAGAGATCAGGGTTCCATTTGCAGACAAGAGAATCATAAAAATGTTGGTTGGAAGTCATCTAGTCCAACAGATTCTAAGATGATGTGCACCGTGCCCTTTCTGCAGACAGGAATGGGGTTGATGAGTTCCCCAGGTCCTCCACTTTCTTGCCTTTCCAAAAATCTGCCATAACACTTGTTATTTTCAGTCATTGTGAATTTGCTGGCCTCCTTTCCAATTACCGTAAGTTGTCATAGACATCATAGACAGCCCCACAAGCACATCAGCCTGCTTTTTCAGGACGCTTGGGTCCATCCAGCTCTATGGATTTGAATACATGCACCTTCTGTAAGGCCGTCCCTGACTTGTTGCTTCTCTGATGTTGGCCTCACTTCTCATTTCCAAGCTGCACTCACACGCACATAGGTCTCGGACCAGGCTTTGTACTCAGGTTAAAACAAAATCCATCACTTTTGCCTTTTCCTTTTACCAGTGGACAAATACTTCCACTGAACTTCCTTGTACTACTGGAGTACCTTCTTGTTGGCTTTCACGTTTGCTACTCTTTCGTCTCCAGCTGGGATTTGATATGATTTTGGATTAATTATTCAGGTCAATGTTTTAAAAAATGCCCACTATTTTGGCTTCATAATTTGACTTGAAGGCAAGAACTGACACAAGATTAGGATATCATTCAACTTGGGGGATCTATGTAGGGAATCTAAGCCCTCAAAACAGTCAACAGACAGTGAGGTTGGAACTCGTGGAAGTGGTGTGAAAATCCCCAATGACATTGCTAGCTGGCCAACCAAAAACTCAGGCAGACTTAGCAGATACAAAGGAGTGGTTTATAGCACCTCCTGACTATGATTTCTGTGAAAGGAAATAACTCCTATCTAGGGTCTCACTAGGGTGTCATTTCAAAACTACATGTGAGCACTCAAACATTTCCAACAGACTTTGCAGCCAAATGTTTATAATTTGGGTGCTACAACACCACATATTCTTCAACAAGGTCCTAATGTTCTTCAAGGCTGAGGAAATTAAGATCAAAAGCCTTGCTCAGGATCATGGAGCAGGTCAACAGCCAAGCCAGACACAGACCTTCGTTTTCTTCCCAGCTCAGTCAATGACACTGGACTGCATTGCCTTGTACAACTGTATGCAGAACAGAGAGCACAACATATTATTGCAAAAGGACGAATTGCTAAGAAAGCAAACAGGTAAATTCTTGCACACTAAGGACACGGTGTAAAGTGAGACCACGTACTCTGTAGCTCTTCATGGAGACATATAGAGGACTATAGCCCATAAGTTGGCAGGGCTGATCAGGAGGGCTTTAAACTAGGTTTGAAGGGGGAAGGGATTGAAACTGGGCTCTCCAAAGATCAGCCTAAGGATGGAAAGCCCGAATTAAGAGTGGAATCAGCAGCCCACTTGAAGCGCATGTACACTAATGCACGCAGTATGGGCAACAAACAAGAGGAGCTGGAAGCCATCGTGCAGCAGGAAAGCTATGACATAGTTGCCATCACAGAAACATGGTGGGATGACTCATATGACTGGAGTGCTGCTATGTGTGGCTACAAGCTCTTCAGAAAAGATAGGCAGGGTAGGAGAGGTGGAGGGGTGGCTTTATATGTTAGAGAGTCACTCGACTCTGTTAAACTTGAGGTCAGCAGTGACAAGGTTGAGTGCCTGTGGACCAGAATCAGGGGGAAGTCCAACAAGGCTGACATCCTCGTGGGTGTCTGTTACAGACCGCCCAACCAGGACGATGAAGGAGATTAACTATTCTACAAGCAGCTGGCAGATGTCTCAAAATCGACGGCCCTTGTTCTTGTGGGTGACTTCCTAGAGTGTATAGAGGACAATTTCCTTCATCAGCCAGGAAATGAGCCTACCAGGGGCAGACCCCGCTGGACCTACTGTTTACAAACAGAGAAGGGCTGGTGGGAGATGTAGTGGTTGGAGGCCGCCTGGGGCATAGCGACCATGAAATAATAGAGATTTCAATATTCAGAGATGCAGGGAGAACCATTAACAAAACCTCTACGCTGGACTTCCGGAGGGCAGATTTTTGCCTATTCAGAAGTCTAGTTCAGAGCATACCCTGGGAAACAATGCTTAAAAACAAGGGGGCCCAGGAGGGTTGGACATGCTTCAAGCAGGAGGTTTTGAGTGCACAGGAACAGGCTATACCAGTGTGCCGAAAGGCTAGCCGGCGGGGAAGACAACCGGCTTGGCTAAACAGGGAGATTCTGAATGAAATCAGAAACAAAAAGAGACTTTACTGACTGTGGAAAAAAGGGCTGGCTACTTATGAAGAATTTATGGAAATAGCTAGATCATGCAGAAAAAAATCAGGGAAACAAAAGTGCAATTTGAAGTTAATTTGGCCAATTCTCTCAGGGATAATAAAAAGTCCTTCTTCAAATATGTTAATAACAAAAGGAGGGCCAAGGAAAACCTCCATTCTCTGTTGGACTTTGAGGGAAATATAGTTAACAAAGATGAGGAGAAAGCTGAGGCACTTAATACCTACTTTGCCTCAGTTTTTACCAGTAAGACAGTTGGCCCTCAGGACAACTCATCTCTGGAGGTGGTTGACAGAGATAGGAAGCCAAATAGGCCCCTTGTATTCCAGGAGGAAATAGTTGGTGATTTACTGAGCCATCTGGATCCTCACAAGTCTATGGGACCAGATAGGATCCATCCTAGGGTGATGAGGGAGCTAGCAGAAGAACTTGCTAAGCCACTCTCCATCATCTTCCAACAGTCCTGGCTCACTGGGGAGGTCCCATATGATTGGAAATTGGCCAATGTTACCCCAGTCCACAAAAAGGGCTGCAGAGCTGACCCTGGCAACTACACGCCTGTCAGCCTGACCTCGGTGCCTGGCAGGGTTATGGAGCAGATCATCCTGAATGGAATCACACAGCACCTTCAGGATGGACAAGGGATCAGACCCAGCCAGCATGGGTTTAGGAGGGGCAGGTCCTGTCTGACCAATCTGATCTCCTTTTATGATCAGGTGACTCACCTGGTGGATGAGGGGAAAGCTGTGGATGTGGTCTATCTGGACTTCAGCAAGGCCTTTGACACTGTCTCCCATAATATACTCCTGCAAAAGCTGGTAGCCCATGGCTCTCATTTGCTGTTGGTCTATTTTCTCCTGAGGTGACTTGCACAAGACAACGCGGATCTAGTTGCAATGGAAATAAATCATGGCACATGAAAAAAGATGCACAAACCACACACAACACCTCATCAGGAACACAGTGGTCGCATGTCCTCTACTGCAGCTCCATATACATCTCAATAGTTTCAGAAGAATTCTCTCTTTCCTCATCTTGGCAGACAATTACAGCTAGTGATGTGTGACACTCCATTGCCATAACCTTCCACTAGTCCAAGGTGCTGTTTCTCAATCTATGTCAGGAAGCCCTGCTTGAACCAAGAGAGTCATAGCAGCGCTCCAAGACAGATTAAGAGCTCACCTTACCGTGAGCAGGGGGTTGAGTTCCTACAGGCTATGGCAGGGGAATAAAACCCATCTGCAATAACCAGCAATGAGAGGTAATTTGCTGTTTCTTAACATTCATGGCCAGTAATTGCAGCTGCTTCTCACTTCCTTGCTTCTGAATGACTCAGCTGCTCTCTGAGAACCCAGAGTCCAAAAAAGGAGTCACGTGAAAACAAGTTGGAGGAACATTGGTCTTATTGAATAGAAAAACTGTGAACGAGATGGCTGTGAGATACAGCAAGAAGGGTAACTAAGGCAAAGCAAGGTCTTCTGTTTTATTTTGCAGCCTTCCTTGCATTCAGAATTAGAATCTTTGCTTCTGTGCTTCCAAGCACGCACTGTGCACATGTTCACTAATGTGTAACTTGCCCTGCCATTCAGATCTGCTCTAAATCGGCCTCCGCACATAGAGAATGCTTTTTGCCTAACCTTAGCACCGCCTCCCAACCAATAACTGCTGCACCAGGGAAAATACTCAAGTAATTGCTCTGTAGTTGTCAAATGTATTCCAAATAGAATCTGCTCCACAAGAGGGGAAGATTATGATTTTCAGTGACATTTTGTGCCAAGCACTGAACAGTCATTGAAAAGGAAGCCTGCTCACCCCTGTCCTTAGCCCTTACCTTTTCATTGCTGATCTTGAAGTCATCGACACTCAGAAGGCGAGGCCTCACACGGTGGCTTGTCTCCTTGGCCTGTCTGGGTGGGAGGTTTGGCAATGGGGCCACAGGTTCACGCAAACGTCTGGCAGACTTCACGTCACGAGCAACGCGATGCTGGAGAGCAGGCAAAATGGGTTCCAAAGTCTGGACCTCTGATAAGACACGGATATAGATTGTGTATGATAACAGTAAGGAAGATACCACCTTTCCAAACAAAAGGGGTACTACCATATTGCACTGGCAGCAGAAATGACATTGCTTTGTTGGCCACCAGACTCAAACCTACTGTGTGATAAAGGCCTCAACCCTTGGCTTCTGGTGAGCAGCTGTGTTTGACAGAGAAGAACAGAGAGATGGAGATTGCCCTTGCCAAAAGGGTTTGTCTCTGTTCCTATCCCTTTTGATTTTAGTAAACATCCTCTTTTCCCGAGTTCCTAAAGAACTCCTGGGTTTTAATAGCTATGTTTAATAGTCTTTGTAGAGGTAAGAATTAACATTTCCTCCTCTTTGCTGGAATATTTTAGAGGGCCTTAAAAGAAAAGCTTAGGATTGCTAGAGTGTTACCAAAAGCAGAATTGTGCTCTTGAAGCCAGAATTCATTTTCCCCAAGGGGTTTCATTCTAAATTGCAGTAGGTCAGCCCACTTTCTGGGCAGACTCACTAAAGGCTGATTTTCTTAATGGGAATAGCACAGTGCAGCTCATTCTGAAATACTCTCCAAAAGAGCTATTAAAACTCAGAGAACTAATCATTCCTTACATGGCTTCACAGATGATAAAATCATGTGATAGCCAAGCAGTAAAAAAAAGAATAACTTTCTTAAATCAGGATTTTTTTCCCTGCAGAATGGTCAGGCCAATAATAAAAGAGAGAGAAAGATGGTTTAACGATATATCTCATTTCTAGTCTATAATGTATCCAGCAAAAATGTCACATTACTTACTCAGCAATAGTTCTCCCTAGTTGCACCCAGCATCCTAGCTGTGTATCAGCAATAAAGGAATCACTCCTCTTGGGAATGCCCGTTATTTGTCAGGACTAACACTGAGCTGAGGGACCAGTGGATCTTATTGCTTCTCCTGCATCAGCACAATTATTTCTCAAATTCCCATCTCTCCTATTGCTACAAACCCACAGATGGCAAAGGGGCAGCAACGGTGTCATTGAGGTTTTCAGCTTAGAAGTACTGGCTGACGCAGATGCACCAGACACCACATTTTGTCTTGCAAAACTCTAATTGCTAGTGACAACGCGAGGCAGGGAGCAGGGGAAAGCCAGTAGGCATCTCCTATCCAAGCCTCAGTGTGCAATACTGACATATGCACATAGAGTGGGGGAAGAGATTTGTAATCATAAACCCAGCATATGTGACTTGGGGGAAATGAGTTGCAACAAGGAAACCTCATGACTCAGCATTCAATTTAGGCTTGTACTTAAAAGGACAGAGAGCTCAGATCCTGCGTAGGCCGGATCCTTAAGTCTCTTTCTAAAAGGAAAATTCACAAGGACTTGCTATCATACAAGGTTTCACTATTTCTTCCACTGCAAAAATAGGCTATGCTGATTAATGTGCTTCAGATCTGAAAGGGTTCAGCTCAGAAGCTGCTCAAGAGAAGGTTTTCTCCTTCAAGTGTTGGAGGAATGAGTGGGCCCATTTCTCATTTCATGCAAAATGCCTCATTTTTCTCTAATCTTTGTGACATTAGAGAGCATGCTGAGGGATAAAAGGTATAAGCATGAGTTAGGGGAACATTTTCTTTTCATCCTGTGCATTTCCATGGCCCCAAGGTACCCTTCTAGCTCCTGCCATTCGTAACTCCATGCTGGAGTCATTTTCACTGGATCAACAGAGCACATTTCCCAGTGACTGGTCTCTGAGGAGCCATCTGAGTGCATCAAAAAACGAAAAAAGTTACAGGACAGTTTTCAGCTGAATTTTCACATTGCCATCCACGGGTCACCTATGTTCTTTCTAGGGCAACCATGCCCTGTACCCACCTCGAGATATAAAAGTCTTCTCTCCAGTTCTGCTGCCTGATCTTGACCTTAAGAAAATGGAGAACAAAATAATACATGAGGATACAGAAAGAGAGGCAAACTTCCTTAGCAAGGTCCGTCTGATGAAGGAGAAAATGCAACCCATAAACCCAACAATACGCGAAGGTGATTAATTGTCACTAAATCTTCAGCTGCTGGAGTCTCACAGAACTGGTCAAGCTCCAGCTGAAACACAGGATCTCAATTTGGACCTTAACTATCCAATTCTGCTGTCTCTGCTTTCAGAGTTGAGTGGCTCCCACTGTTCACACATCCTTTCTGAACCAGCAAGAGATGTTAAGCCAGCCATAAGTCTGTATGGAGTGCAGCTACCTTTATAGTGCTGTAGAAGCCTAACATTGCTTGGCCATGCCTTAAACTGATGACAGTATCTTGTTACATGTGCAAATACCACTGCTGTCTCCTGAGAATAATTTTACACCTCCCTGTTCTTTTTAGAAGAAGAAGGGTTTTTCCAACTCAGCTGGTAGGTCAGTATACTCAGATTGCACTGTAAAAGCTATGCTGACGCTTTTGAATTGGAACTGTATTTCTGTGACTCCTTATTTATTGTTATAACTAGGATAAAGCTGACAGATAGATTTCCTCATGCATATCGAAGCAAGTATCTTTCCATCAGTTACAGCCCCATAACTGTTCTCTAGTACTTTCCCCCCTTTGATCTTAAAGCCATATGCAAATATTAGGCATCTATAGAATTAGACATCTACAAACAGAGATTTATCTGGGCTTCCATTTTACAGTGAAGGCCCAGACACAGAGAAATTATAACTGATGTTTACAGAAGCAGCATCTGAATTTACAGACAGCTCTACAGTAGCCAATATTTGCCCTAACATAACCTTGCAGGTACAGATATTGGCAAAGATGACACACAAAACCAGATGCTGTATTCAGATCCATGCAATACAGTTCCCAAAGGGTGCCACAAAGATTACAGAGTGAATCAGTATCAGAGTCCAGCAGAGGACTTGCTTTTAAGTTCCTCTTAAGTCCTGCCTCCTCCTGTGCCCCACCACCCAAGATCTTAGAGGTGGCTTTGAGGTGATCTTAGAGGTGGTGAGAGTTGGTTTTGTTGCTTAGAGCCAATCTTAGATGTTGGCTTTGACATGGTGCTGGTCACCAGAGATACACAAAGTGGTGAAAGTACAGAAGTTTGCATAAATATATTGAAGAACTGACTGTGGAAAACAATCTCACAAGATGAGAAGTGTGAGATGGAAGACATATTGGAGAAGCGGACACTTTGGCTTACCTCATCTCTGGGGCCTCTTGGAAATCCACATTCTGAGAGTCTGCAGCACTGCCAGGAGTCCCATCAGAAGATCTTGCTGACTCGAGGATCGGGGGAAGCAAAGCCGCTCTCCGTGACTTGTTCCAGTTGTCACCACTGCAATACGAGTGCAGCTGGGAAGCCTGGAAATAGTAGAACAGTGCTCAGCTGGAGCATCCAGTCTTCCCCCTTGATGGCAGAAGCAGTTCAGCCATGCTCTTAGCTAGGACACGGCAGGAATAGAAAAGTCAAACTGGTGGAGCAACTTGACCTAGGATGGGCAATGGAAAGGGAAGTAGTGAGGGAGAGACAATGTCTCCATGCTGTTGCCAGCTCTCTCCTCTTGATACAGACTGAGGACATCAAGTCTGCAGGATGCGTGTTGCAGAAACAGCCTGAAGCACAATGTCCAGCTGAGCACTTGGCTCAGCTGCTTCCCTGGGCTCACACTGCAGAAAAAGATCTCAGAGCTCTGCCTACTGGAAATAAACTGAAGATCCACTACACATGCTTGGCTTGGTTTCCTTATTTTATATCCTTTGCTCTCTGACATCAGCTCCATGTTATCCTCATCACTGGCATCATAGTCTGTGTCATTTTCCCCATGCTCCTGCTCTCCATCACTTAACATGCTGGTCTCTGAGGAAACAGGTCTGTTCTGGGTGGCAGACATGGTCTTGGAGGTTACCCGGAGCTTCTGGGAAGCTGATCCAGAATCTACTGGCTTCAGGGTAACCCCCGTGGGGTCATCGCAGTCAGTCAGGCCTGCAAAGCAGAGACACAAAGCATAATAGAAGCAGCACTGCAAATAGAAAGCACCTGAAGGTAGATATTTCATTGGACAGATTTATTGGAGGCTTCTAAATAACTGCACAGGGAAACACGCTCATGCTGGCAGCCACTTGAAGCAGGCCAGTGGACAACACTTACGCACTCCCACAGAGCCACCAGGGGAGCACCCTGGTCCTCTGGGCTCCTGTGGAATAACAGAGAGCCCACGGACCTGTGCATACCCAGAATTATTCACCTGCACATTCACCCTCCAGCTCCTCTCCCTGCCTCACAGTTGTACACCCCTACAGCAACAGGGAAGGTTATTGCAGGGGGCACATGCAGGGAACAACTGTTCCCTGGGAATGTGCACTAGCTTTCTAGGCTGGGAAAAGACCCCTCTTCCCACAGGAGAGCAGGCAGGTTCCCGCCTTACCTCTGTATGAGGCTGACAGGCCCTCAGACATCCTCTTCGTCTTCAGCTTGTCTTTGATCTGGATGGTACCCGAGTCAGCGCTGCTTGCCTCCCTCTCTTGGGGGTCCTGGGTCAAGGCTTGGTGAGAAAGGTGGGGGTGGTCACCTCCTTGCCCAGTGCTGAAGTCTTGCACATCAGCCTCACTGGCCCAGTCATCCAGGGGAGGGATGGCATTTGGTTTCCTCCCATCGCCATCCCCATCCTCATTCAAGAACCTCTGCTGCTTCTTCATCTCGATTGTTAATATGGACTGAAAAGAAGCTGCAGATCAGGTAAAAAGAAAGAAGTGTGTTAGTTGACCTCACACCTTTACAATCAACCCATCCAATAAGTGAGACATTCACAGATTTTTTTAATAGTTCAGAAGATCACATTGTTTTTATTTTACATAAAACCAGCTTCAGTTTACTTCCTTTGAACACCATTGAGCTAGCAAGCCAGGAGAGAGAGGTTAAAAACCCCACTGGTAAGAGGGGGAAAGAGATTCCCTTTTCAGGCCTTGGCTTCTGTGAAGACTGCCAGTAAAGACCCACACAGTGCTACTGGTATTTCTGAAAAGCAGAAAGACAACTCAGCAAGCAGGCAGATCTTGCCAGCCTTTCTACAGCACCATCCCATACTCAAGGTCAGATCTGATGGGCAAGCAGAGGAAGAACTGGGAATTTACCTATGGCAAGACCACACACTAATAGCAAGGATAGAAACAGACCTTGCATCTCATTACCATGCCTGATTTATGGCAGTTGGGCCACAGTCCCTGTCCTGGCTGGCACTGGTAGTGATTTGGCTACTGCTGATGAAGGAGAAAGCGTAATGGACTAATGATAGCGAGATGTGATGCCATATGCACCACTGAAGGAGGGCAGGATCATCTGCAGCTCTCTGTCAGCCACCTGCTCTGATCCAGAGCCAGCACATGAGGACTGACCTCCAAGGACCCTTTCTCCCTGCTTTTATTAATTTATTTTTTTCATTTGGCTGAGGCGACCATTGCGCATTCAACCCCCTTCCATCCTCACCTCCTTCTTCAGTGGTCCAACTGCTGCCACGAAACTGCAAGTTTGAATCAATGCTTCCGCCTCGCAGAGCCTTGTGTCTGGGTTTGAATTGGGGAACGCTCCCACAGTAGACAGCAATTGAGGTGTGGTATTTAGCTTTAAAATAAGGACAGTACAAAAGACTCAAATTCACATCATTTGATATTTGACACTTTTTTTCATAGAAGATTAACACACCAGTGCTGGCCTCTGGAATGGTCACTGTGATGTGTGCTCTCAACCTACACCCAGCCACACCAGCAGCAGTTTGATACAGGCTCCGAAGGAGATAAAGGCCTGAGCTGTAGCCAGGCCAAGAACTTCTTTTAGGAAACCCACAAGGAAGTAGAATGGCAGAATGAACAACGATAATTTGTGGGTGCAAGGAGTCTCAAGCAGACCTTTCCCACTGTATGCAATTTGGCTTCAAGCCAATCACTTTATTCCATAAATATGACAGCCTGGGTGAGCCTACAGTGAGCTCTCTCTGCTAGCCAAGTGTGGCTGTAGGGCAATGATCTTTTACTATTCACTGATCACTGGAGAAGCACAAATTTAAGTTTTATACTAATCATTTAGCTCAAGTAAATGCATTTGAAATAGAATGAATCACTTAGTGATTTCGTGAGCGAAATCTCGAAGCTACAGAGGTAAGAGAAGGTAACGAGACGGTTTCTGGCCGCGTTTCCGATTCCGCTACCCGGGAGTCCCCGGCAGCCCTTGCGGAGCCACTGACGCGGCGCGGCCGTTACCACGGTGACGGGGGAGCTCTAAAAGCGGCTGTAACTGCAGACGAGCACGCAGTTCCTCGGGTCAGCCGGCTGAGGGCGGCTCGGCCGGAGAGAAAAGTCGGGACCTTCCGGGTTGCGGGCTCTTCTGCTTTTTCTCTCTGGTGCTTTCTCTTGCACACATTGTTGTTTTTTTTTCTTCGGAGCCGGGCGAGTTTTTGGTGCAGGATGTTTAGTTCAGCTTTTTGCCATTTTGCAGAGACCTCTGAGCTTTTCTGCCTTTGTTCCTCTTTCTTCTCTCTCTGTGAACAGGTGCTGTTTCCTAGGAGAGGCTGCTTGGTGTGTTCCTGAGGAATTGCCTTGAGTATCTTTTATTTCTATTATATATATATATGTATATATATATTTACTAGTAGTGTATTAGTATTTTGTTATTTTATTAAACTGTGTTCATCTCAACCCAAGTTTCTCTCTTCCCTTTTGATTCTCTCCTCTATTGAGGGGGAGAGGGAGGGGGTGAGTGAGTGGGTATCATGGTTGAACCATGACAGGGCTCTGTCCTGTTCCTGTGTAATCATCAGGCAGGGAAATTCTCAATGATCTGAAGCAATTCCGTTCAGTTGCAGCATGGGATCCGAGGTCTGTATTGAAATTTTTCACTATGAGTAACAAGCATTGGGAGCATGAGGTGCAGGGCTGACATACTAAAACAAGACCATAACCTCTAACAAGACCAGCTTAATTGTCCATTTTATTGCTCTTACATCTATTCCACTGAAATCCCAGTACTGTTCTTAGTGCTGTATGAACCTTGAAATACAACAGTTCTCATTGCTCAGAATTCATGCCCTGGTCTTTACAGTATTCAAGCACCTCTGTCTTGTTCAGGTCCTAAGTCCACCATTCAGGTATCTCTGAAACAGTTAAAATCTCCATTCTTCTGACCTACAAGGCATCACCTAACTCCACAGGCATTTAAATCCCTGGAGTGCCCAAGTGTCCATGGGCTGATGCCTGCTAAACACAGGGGCTTTCTTGCATCTGACCTACTGCTCAGAGCCCCACACCATGGTGACCAGGGGACCCAAAGCAGGACCTTCAGTCAAGGTGGACAAATGCTTATTTTCCAATACCTGCCAGCTGGCAGCATCTACCTTGCATGAGCCTGAGGCCACTAAGAGGCCAAGGAGTAATAGCCTGTCTCTGCAACAGACCACAGAACTTACAGGGAAGAGGATAAAAAGGAGCTGCTAGAGCTGGACATGCAACGCTGTAGAGTTGGCAGACGAAACTTGGAATGGTTGGGTTTACTAACCTGAGAGAAAACACCACGTTTCCCAACTGCCATCACTTCCGACGTCTGAAAGTGAGCGAAGCCAAGGAACAGCATGACAAGTGGAAGAATGCAGAGGCAGGGCTTGCTCTGCTGATGATTCATTCACTGGCCTGCAGAGAAAAAGAAGGCTCAGAAACATAAATCTTAGGGCAAGAAAACTGTTAGGAGCTTATAAATGTGACCTCTGCAGGACACAGATTTTTAAAAAGTCAGCTTTAGTTTCTTACAGGTACGTATCCTCCAACAGAAAATAGCAAATGATGCCTGGAAGCTTTGCAAAACTCTCAAAGGCCCTGGGGTGATGGATATTACACTAACATGAGCAGTTGCTGTTGTCATTACAGCAGCAGTCTCTGCAGCAGAGCCCCAGCTAGCTAACTTGTTAGCTGTATTACCAAGAAGAAACAAAATGAAAAAAAAAACAGTGAAGCAAAGGCATTCTCTCTGTAGAGAGAAAGAGAGAAGCAGAGGGAGAAAGTAACCAGCAAACACTTTGATAATGAGCAGGGTCCCTATATCTCAGTCCTTCAGAGAGTTTGGTTTGTCGTCCCTCTGCTGCTGTGGTAGGCCAACTTCTCTGCACCCCAGAAGCAATTTGAGATGCGTCAGACTCTGGATCTTCCCTCCTCATCCCCCTCCTACATCTTTCCCAGATCAAATTTTCAGAGATTTATACTTTAAGTAATAAAGAGCTTTGAAAACAGAAGCTAACCTGGAGGCAAGTTTGTTCATCAGAGTGATACTGCTTTGGGACTAGGCATTTACGTATCAGAGAGCCTGTAAGCTCACTAAGGTTCACTTCTCTCTTTGCTCAGAGTAAAAAGATTCCACTTTTCCCCCACATGCTTTGAAGCGAAGCACCAAGGTTAAACTTTGTGAAACGCGATAGTTTAAACCATTGGCAAGAGCAGACTCGATTATCATCCTGCACAGATGAACCAGCACCCTCAGAAGCCATAAACAGTGACCTAAACTTTAGCAGAGGGGCTGAGTCAGAAAGTTGATTTGATTTTAACTTTCCTCAGTTCTACCTGGAAAATAAAAGTATGGGCCAGGAAGGACCAAGGGTGCAGTTTTCGCTTTTTGGCCCCAGTCAGAGCAAGGGGAGTTGGAGCAGGAGCTGAGCAGAGACCTGCCCATTTGCCCACACATAGCAGCAAAGGGAGCCCTGGAACAGCACCTGAGCCCAGGTGGGAGCTCCTGCTCTGCTTCCCATTGCGTGGCAGAGGCCAGGCTGTTGCTCTTCTTATGAAGAGGAGCTTCCCTGTCAACAAACCACCCCATCTGCCCTGCAGCTCCTCTCCTCTCCTCTCCTCTCCTCTCCTCTCCTCTCCTCTCCTCTCCTCTCCTCTCCCTCTCCTCTCCCTCTCCTCTCCCTCTCCTCTCCCTCTCCTCTCCCTCTCCTCTCCCTCTCCTCTCCCTCTCCTCTCCCTCTCCTCTCCTCTCCTTCCATCTGCCACCCCAAGCATTGCTCTCCTTCCACACCTCCCAGGACTGTGTCTCTTTTAACTGACACCCAAACTCTCTGGCACACAGCAACAGTCTTGCAGCAGCTTCAAGACTTTTTGAAATAATTTGTTGAAAAGAGAAAGAATAAAGGTAAAATCATCAACTCTTTTTCCCAGAGTTTATTGCTTTCTGGGAAAGATGCTTGGACCAAACAGCCTCTACCAGACCAGAGTAAAAGCAACCCCCCTGCCTGGATCCTGCCAGTGCCCCGGAGTACCACCTTGCTGAGAAAGCAATAGCACAGGAGACAGGGCTGTCCACCAACCTCCTTCACAAACACACGTGTCCTTCACTTTGGAAATCTTGCTCCGCGTTGTTAAGCTTGTAATGCCCTCAGGAGCTGTTGCCACCCACAAGGGAACGAGAATTTCTTCTGCTCCAGACCCTGTGTTTCCAAAACTGGAAGCAGGGATGGCCATTTGTCAAGCTGGACCCCTTCTCCAGGAGGACAGCAGGCTCCCCCTTCCAGATGTACAAGCTCGGCAAGCAAACAGTGTCACAGACCAGGAATAAACAAGGCTGCATAGCAACCCCTTCTCTGAAGAAATCTTGAGCATGAGATGCAAGGAATATGTTTTGCCTGCAGGGTTGGCAGGCAGGTCCCTGGGTGCTGCAGCCAAAAGCACCCAAGGGACCTCAGCAGCACCCAGAGCTTCAGGAAGGGACACACTCTGAACCACAACGTGCTCCCGGTCCCTCCCTGCCTGCCTGCAACCACTGTGTGAGAATCATCCCTAAAGCTTTGCACAGCGTGCGAGCAAACAGCAAAGACTGCAGCTGCTGGAAACTGATAAAAGGGAGGGGAATGTTTCCACCCACCTTGCTGCAGGATTTGATGACATCTCTGCATGGCAAATTGCTCAGCTGGGCAGTGTGAGTTTGAAGCCCCTCTCAGATCAGTGTTAAGTCCATACCAGCCCTGCAGAATGCATCGTATTCAGGCAAGATTAGGAAAAGATGAGAAATTATTCGTTCAGCCTGGCCCTCTCCAATGTGGCATGGCCACATTCACTGCAGTCTCCACTAAAAGCTGCCAAACAGCAATTCTCCAGCTAGAGGCGTTACCATAAAATAGCGGTGGCAGCAGCTCTTCAAAAGACTTTCCCCAATACAGTGTTGGGTCTGTCCCCTTTAATTAAGGGCCCAGAAATGAGCTACTAGCTCAGCTCTAGGGAAAAAGTTAAGATCCTGGGTGTCTCAAAATGGCCACTTCTCTAGGAAAACAGCATTTGCAGCACTGAGAAGCGTGATCCTCATTCTATCACCAAAAGTGGCAAAAGTAGAGCCAAGATTGTCAGCTGGTCAGACTAAGACCACTCAGGAGCATCTAATGTCCAGTCTCCCTCTCTGAGCACCTACACCTTTTTTTCTTTTGGCTCAGTAATACTGAAGCTGATGAGACAGATTCAAACAAAGAGAAACTCAAAAGCCTATGTGCTTAGCCTTAAAAACAGCAAGTCAAAGTTTTATTTCCTGCTTTTTAAAAGGAAGAAAAAAATAGCAGCCATAACCAGGGAACAGAGTACCTTCCCTCCGGAGCCTAATTAGTGTCAGACCCACTTCACCTCCAGCAGCATCACCCACGTGGCCATGCTCTTATGTCACCTACACACCCTGTAATGACGCATTATGTTACAGGAGAAGGGGCAGTGTCTATGTGCTCACATCTACTCTGGAAATGAACTTGGTGACAGCTGTCACAACATTCCTTGAGGCAGCCATGGGATAAACCTTGCTACAAGGTCAAACCCACTCTCATCTATCCATATCCACAGCACCCCAAAACTCCTTTGTCAGTGCCCCTGACAGGGAACAGTCCAATCATCCCTCACAGGTTAACAAAACAAATTGCTTTGAAATCCTCTCTCTCTAGGCATGAACCACGGCATCTCTATTCCAACAAACACATCTTGGACTTATTCAGCTAAACTTCCGCACCCTGGTTTGAAGCCTCAGGGCACCGCAGGCAGGAGAACTGGGCTGAGCAGAGCTCTTTCCCCCGTCCGCAGCAGGGATGGAAATCATGGCACCTTACACACTGGTATCCAGAAACCTGTTCAGCAATTCCTCTCAGCACATCTTCTTTCACACAGAACACTTGCTGAGCAGCGCATCCCTTTGCGGCAGCCTCTTGATGCGCAGGCAGCTTCTCTTTTGTTCACAGCCACCTCTGCTGGGTTGCAAGCCCCTGGGCTTTGCCCATGGCAACCTCATTTGTACAATGGGCAAGGGCAATCGATATCACATGGCATCTGAGCCCATGAGGGAAACAGCCCAAGTGCACAGAGTAAACGCTAATTAGAGCCCAGCAGACAGGTGTGGAGCTGGTGAGCTTAAACAGACCTTCTGGTTATATGACCTACAAAGCAGGTTATTAATGTAGGACTGGAGGTTGCAGTGAATCTTTGCAGACTTGTAGGAAAGAGCTGAGTTTCAGTAACAAGTACAAGCTGTGCTGCAACTCCTCCACTGATAAAGACTAATGGGAGCTGAAATACCAATATACAGAAAAGGTGGGTGTGAAGGTCTTTTATTTTTAAAATGTTCATTTTTATCAATCCAAATTCAGAGTGATAGGAAAAGAGAAGAAAAAAATGGACAGAAACAGGGAGAGCATAGATAGTGCTGTATCTGCCTTTCTCCATCCCTGGGGAGCATCAGGACAACCCTGGCTCTTCTTTATTCATCAGACACTGTCCCCTAATGAGCAGGGTCCCGAGGGCTCTGAGAGGGATACCACCTTCTACAACCCTCCCTCCACCAAGTGCTGAGATGAAGAATAGCTCAAATTGTCCAAGGAGTGACAAGAAAAGTGTGCAGGGCATGCACCTCAATGCCACAAAAGGCAAGCAGAGAGGAGCTGTTAAGATACAAAACCATACATTAGGGAAGCCTACAGCTTTGGCATCTACACTTTCAGAATTCCTGTTGCAAGGGAGCACCTTCTGCGCCACTGCATGCTGAGGCCAACATCTGAGACCAAAATCTCAGAAAAAACACTGCTTTGGTTTCCTTAAAGGAGATGTGTTTTGTGAACAAAGCTCATGAAAGAAAGCGGGAAAGGAAATGACAACTTAACACGTTAAAGCATAAACACACAGACTATGAAACACTAAGGTCAGGGAAAATTATTACAGTAATAATTTGGACTCATACTTACATTTCAACTTCCCTCTGATGAGCCCAGAGCAGTTTGCATTGCCTCAAGTGGCACTTCACAGCTCTTCAGGAGGTGACTCAAGTACTGTTAAAATACACTGGGACACTGGGGAAGGCGAAAGCACTCCAGACCTCACTTGGGACTTCTGAGTAAGTAAACTGCATTGAGACCAGCAAAACACAGCTTCTCTTCATCTAGCAACAACTCTCTGTGGCAGGGTAACAACCGGGACGGGGTCAGCTGCAGGAGAAAATGCTGAGGCATTTAAGAAGGCCTCCAGGTGGGTTTTAAATGTCTCCAGAGAAGGAGACTCCACAACCCCCCTGGGCAGCCTGTTCCAGTGCTCTGGCACCCTCACCATGAAGAAGTTTCTTTTCATATTTAAGTGGAACCTCTTGTGTTCCAGTTTGTGCCCACTGCCCCTTGTCCTATCATTGTTTGGCTCCATCCTCATGGCACTCAACCTTTACATATTTATAAATTTTAATGAGGTCGCCCCTCAGCCTCCTCTTCTCCAAGCTAAAGTGCCCCAGCTCCCTCAGCCTTTCCTCAGAAGGGAGATGCTCCACTCCCTTCATCATCTTTGTTGCCCTGCGCTGGACTCTCTCCAGCAGTTCCCTGTCCTTCTTGAACTGAGGGGCCCAGAACTGGACACAATATTCCAGGTGTGGTCTCACCAGGGCAGAGTAGAGGGGAAGGAGAACCTCTCTTGACCCACTGACCACCCCCCTTCTAACATACCCCAGGATGCCATTGGCCTTCCTGGCCACAAGGGCACAGTGCTGGCTCATGGTCATCCTGCTGTCCACTAGGACCCCCAGGTCCCTTTCCCCTACACTGCTCTCCAACAGGTCATTCCCCACCTTATACTGGTACCTGTTAGCCCAAATCATTCTGAAAACTTAACCTGGCTTCAACAGTTTTTACCAAACGTGCAGTGTCCTGAATGTCAACATGGGTACCTGTCTGTTGGAGGCAGACCTGGGCTGCTGCACCTCTAAGGGGGTGGGCAAAGCCCATTATTTCCACAACACTGCACCATGGACCACTAATGCAGAGCAACTCACAGTGCTAACTGCAGCCTTGCTATACCTGCTCTGCTGCTTTGGAATGCAACTGCAGGGGTAACAGGCCCTGACAACTTGCTTCTAAGTGCTTTGGCAAGCTACTGTACACAGCGAGGCAGCTGTGCAGCATCAAAGCTGCACAAAAAATAGAACCCTTTTTCACAACACCACATTAAAGCCCAGGAAAGATCCACAAAATGAGTCCCAGTGATGCAGAGTTCAATCCTCAGACTTTAAAATCCCTCTGCTCCAACAGAAAGATTAGTTGCACTTGTCCCAAGAGCTCCATTTTCCCCTCATACCATTCATCTTCCAAGCCGAAGATCTGACGACACAATTTGGGGTGTGGGTGTGAGGCTTCAGGACTGCATTTCTGATTGGAAGGGCTCACAAAGATTACAAGCAGAGAGCACACAACCTCAAAACCTGCAAAACAACAAGTACATTCATGGTAACGGAGCCAGACCACCATGGAGACAAAGGGTGAAGGTGCCCAGTGTGCATGTTTAGAAGCCCACATTTTCCCACATGTTTTACCAGGTGGCAGCCACCAAACCACGTTTGGGATGCTGGACCTGCTAAGCCCTCTCAGTAACCCCCATAGCACAGCACAGGTCAAACAGCACATAGCCCCGAATGCACTGGGGGAAAAGTGACACAGAGAAGCAGGGCTGTTTCTTTAAGTCTTACAAAAAGCTGGAAAATACCTTGTTTTATTCATTCTGAAAGAGATAATAGTGTGATCATTTGGATGGACAAATAAAAGTGCTAGCGGATGGAAAGATTTGTTCAAGCTGTTGTACATCCATGTAATGAAGGTGATGGAGACTTGAACTGGAAATAGAGATGAGGAATTAGGCCCACAACTCATTTTACCTGCCATCAGCTTTGAAGAGGTCCTGAAAGACACTTTCAGCTTCCATCAGTCCCTGATAATAACTTGGCAAAGTGCATACCACAAGCTGGAGGGTACCCAGACTCACAGGCAGGTAACAGCCTGTCTCAAACAGGCAGCGACGTAACAGCGGCTTCCTCACTCTCCTGTGCTGGAGGACATCATGACAACATAAACATGGAGAAAAGACGTGATGAGGAAGGACCCCATTTTGTTGTTAATGGCTTTCCATTCAAATCCTCTATGGTTCCAGAAATTAACTGCCTGAGGACTACAGAACAGAAAAATAGGCACAAGCCTGTGGATATTTTGTAAAAAAAAAAATAAAAAAACTACAAAATCCCAGTATTTACAGGTTACAATAAATTAAAGGAGAAGAGTGCAGCAGTTGATGGCTATATTCCCCTGTTCACCTTCACTATTTTAAACAAAATTCTGTGCCTACAGTGGAGAAAAAGCTGTGTATGGCTATCTTGGATTTTAACTTGTGTGAAAGGGTTGAGGCGGCTGTTTGTTTGATTGATTTATGTAGCTGCTCTTGAAATAAAACTGTATAGGATGCATTTCTGCCTCACTTTCTCTTCCTTGAGCCTGCTGGAAGGGCAGAAATACTAGAAGTTAGAGGACCAAGTCTGACCTCCCTGAAATCCAGCAGCCAGTGTGCCCAGCCTGGGACATTTTGAGAAATGGCTTCTCTTCTGAATCGCGTTATCCCCATCAGTCTTGGGTAGAAAATTATTTCCAGCCACTAGCCCACAACACATGTTAATAACAAATGAAAAACAGTCAAGCTATCATTTACACTAGAAGCCAGAAATGAAGTATGGAGGAATTCTGCAAGCACAGTGCATTGGTGGGAGAACTGAGGAGGAACGACATCGTCCCTGCCTGCTCTGAGGTGGTAGCAGCACAGTGGAAACAGGTCATTTAGCAGATGGCTCTCTTTCATCAAGCTCGTAGCTGTGTGCTGAGCCTTGGGTATGAAGTGGAGTTTGCTCATGAAAAGGCAAACAATGAGTGTGTTGAAATGTCATAAATCCCATCTTGGCAGAGCTCAGAGCAATTCAAGCCTCTGTGCAAAACTAGGCCTTGTAACTGTGCCTACTGACATGGGCCCCAAGAAAAGAGAATTTAGGGGCAGGGAGAAAACCTCATGTGGAACTAGTGCCCAGGTAGAGGAGATTGATAACCAGTTTGTGGATCCCAAGCCAGCCACTCCTCACGGCCCTGCAAAATAAAGCCCACCAGGCCTCACCAAGAACAGGGTCAGCAGCTCAATGGTTTGCTGCATTTTGCAGAGCGTATGTACTTCTGATATCCCCTCTGCACTCCATCTGCAACCGCTTGTTCTTCCCTGCGTCTTGTTGGTGGCCCTGCCCAGCTACACTGCAAGCTTGCTCAGGCTGGAGATCCTCTCTGTGGTGTTTCCCTCAAGAAAAAGGGAAGTTCAGCAGCATGCACTTTTCCTCCACCACACATTTTTCTGCGAGAAACTCTAGGCATTCAGCCACAGATAAGAAAGCATTTGGTAAACCAGCCAAGTGAAGTTATCCCTTCTTTGTGGTTGGGAAACGGAAGCACACAACTTGGAAACACAAGTTTTCAGCCTTGGTGGTTACTGGTTTCCCATCGCTCAGTCCTGAGATACTTTGGATCCCACTGGGATAGCTTCAGCTGCTAAGGAAACAAATCTCTTTTTATACACGTTACTCATGCTGTATCATTCAATTCCTCATCTGAGTGAGAGCAATTATGTTGGCAGTTTCACCATTCTCTTAAAACAAAGCCAGGACTTCACCCTCTTTCTCAAACATAAAACTCTATCATCTGCTTAACAACATTTTCTGAGACTTTACTGAGGCTTTTTACAAGACATGCTGCCTCACAAGAAATTGGAGGACTACAAAGTGAGTTTCCTGCAGGTAATAACTTTGTGCTCTGCTGTGGGGCACAAGTGCTTCTCCATGTCAATGTGGGCATTCCTTAACGCCAAACTTCGTGATTTTTGAGCAGTTATTGAAAGACAGTGGAGGTTTGCATTGTTTGTACCTTGGAGTAGTAAAATAAGAGCCCAAGCAAAGAAGAGTCTTGGAAATCTGGGTCTGGTGGCAAGCCAAATGCCATGACAGGGTTTGCTGGAGACTCACGCAGGGTCATTTTCCTCTCTACAGCTGCCAAAGAGCTCTGGGTCTGTGGGGCAAACGCTGACCATGAAATTTTGATAAACCGTAGGACTGGTTGATTCTGGCTGCTCAAGTTTTTTTGGTTTTGTTTGTGGTGGGTTTTTTTTTAATCATAGCATGAGAAGAGATGACAGTTTAGGTCTTATCTCATTTCCATCAGTGCTAACAGCAAACCTGTAATTGATTTCAAATGTTAGGGAAAAACCTTCAGCACAGAGAATGGAATAAAGCTTCTTTATGTAGCCTGTTGTCTGTGCATTTTTTAAAAGATGCAATAAAAGCCTTCACTGGAAATATATTCTTCAATAAAACTACGAATTTTCTCCAAACACGTAGTTTGGTTGTGATATTTTATTTTCCACAGAATGGGTAAAAAAGAGCAAAACAATTTTCAGCAGCTAAAATGCAGCTAAATGTTTGGGGTGTTCGATAAACATTTAATAAAACCATGCAAACACCTGAAACATAAACAGCTCTCATTTTTGTGTTGAATGCTTGCCTTTGTAAGTTTCCACTAAAAAAGATATTGTATTTTGGCTAATAGACCTAGTGCATTTATAGGAAGTCTAAAGTTTTAGACATTGCCCAGAGAAGTTCCAGCTTATGAGAGGAAGTTCTCGACCTCTTTTTTTCCTAAAGCAAAGGAATGGCTCACTGGGATCTCACTGGTCCCCAAAGAAGTGCTAAGGAGAGCCCTGGAGCAGCTGTGGAAGGAACATGGTGCACACAAGACTTGCACAACTCCTGCAATCCAGATCGGCACAGCATTCAGCAATAGAGCCTCACCTGGGATAGAGCGAAATGTTCCTCCGGTTCAGCCAGCAAAGGGATGTCGCTAGAGGCTGGTTGCAGAGCCTAGTTACACTGGGCATTTAAGGCAAGCCTGGCTGCATGTGATGAGGAAAAACCACAGACGTGCTCCCCTGAGCTCTAACGCCGTCTGTTTGGACGGAACATCTGATCAGGCTCACCTCAAAAGCACTGGTGGACCATTGCATGGACAGATCCATGCACCCTCCTCACACTGGCCAAAAGGCCAGCCGCTCTTACTTCAGCCTCTGAGTGAGTGGCCTCCCCGGCGTGAAGGGCTTTCAGCACACCCTTTCTCTGAGGATCGGTGCTGCTGGCTACCAGCTGCTTTGTCACAAGTGTCAGAATTTGGTGTGCCAGCCTTTACACATAGAACAGATCTGCTACAGAACTGTCAGTGCATCACCACAGGAGACAGGGAAGGAGCTAGCATGCATTGAATCTGATTTTCGTGCATTTTGTTAGGAATAACAAAGGCAGTAATAATTCTGCATTCCCAAATGATCCTTTTTAAAAAAATTTTGAAACTATGACTCAAACGCTAACGAGTAAAATCTACTCCTGTGTAACTAGCTTCAGAGGTCAAGTTCCTGTGTGAAAGGGCATTAACCACAAAGCAAATAACATGTTTGCTGCAAGAATGACAAGAAGGGAGACCTACCTTCGTCTGTGTTTTTGTTTACATGCTTCCGTTAGTACCCAGGGAAGTTTAACTCTGGGCTGGGGAACATGGCATGGTCAAGTCCTCAGGTTTCAGCGCTCCTCTGGCCATCCATCACCCTTCTCCTCAGCAACTCAGCCCCAAGGCATTAAACTGTCACAGCTCAGTAAGAAATTAGACTTGATGACACCTAAGCAGATTCATTAATGCATTAAGCAAACTCACTCTGATTGGTTCCTTTTTTTAGGCGTTTGGCAAGCAGTGTGCAAACAAACCTGGAGGATGAGGCTCTCGGGGGAGGGCAGGCAGCTTGCCAGTGTTCTTGCTTAAAGGGATGGGGGAAAGAAAGTGCCAGCTGCACAAAGCTGCACTGGAAGAATTTACAGCTACTGCTTGCTCCAAGACAGCAGAAGACAGCAAATGTCATCAGTTGCTTCTGCCTTCCAGAGAGATGATGCAGTTTCCATATGTGTCATAGCACACAGGGCATTTCAACTGTAAAGGCAATGTGGCACTAATCATGACCAAAACAAGTCCCAAGGGACCAACCATTCCTTGCATGCGGACTGAATAACACAGACCAACTCTGCATTAATCTTCATGGCCATACAGGGAATATCCTCGTCATCCATAACCACGTGGCTGGCTACACAGCTGTACTGACTTACAGCCTTTATTGTCTACAGGTCTTATATCCTAACAACACGGCCTGACTAATGAGGCCACCAAACCAAAGCAGTGGGAGAGGAGGCAGTTGCTGGTGTCAGGCACCTATCTTTGCTGTTAGTTCTGTCATGTCCCATAACACACACCATCTGTCACAGGTGGTGAGATTCAAACTCCTGTGCTTCACAGAGACTCACATTTCATTCCTGATGAATATAGCTACTGGCCCTGTTATTTGGTAGTTATGGTTTTGCAGGACACTTGAATACATTATGATTAGCATACATTTGACTTGTGCAGGTAGCTTGCCCATAGTACTTTCACCCTGGACTGTGATCTCATTAGACCTCATGAATTAAGCAGGACCAGGCTAGAAGGATACTTGGAGGAGAATACTGAAGAGACACAGGACACAAGACATGCAATTCCATAAGAAACACGCTTCGACGAGATACTACTATGTGAACAATTTGGCAGGACATTTTATGCATGACTGCAAAATGGGCCTTCTTTTGAGGGGAGGAGAGGTGTGTGAGAAAGCAGTAAAGTCCAGACCAGTATGGTCAATACATTAAGTATACCTATACTTAAATATAGAAAAAATATCGCATTATCCAATCAAATAAGATATAGCTCTCTGTACTACACTCAACTCGATTTCATGAGGCACCCACCACACCACATGCGTTGCCATTCCTCCCTGCATGGAGACTGTAAAGCAGCTATAGGGCAGAGGGTAACACAGCCGTTCCCTGCGTGGCACCCGAGTGGCCGTGCGCTGGGTCAGGCTGAGGGGTCCCTTGCCCACAGCTCTCCTCTGCAGTGGGCAGATGGAAAAGTGCCAACAGGCCAGCACACAGCGGTGCTTAACCTCCTTCCAAGTTACTTCAATTTGCTAGAACTGATCCTCTTGATTATATTTCTATGATAAACACAAATGCCAGCCTCGTGGTTTCTGGAGAACACAGCAAGAGCAAAATAATACACATGCAGTGCCGTGCTTATTCCTTCCTCCAACGTCCAAGGAGTCTGCACAGCCTGACACTGCAACCATCCCACTCTAACAAAGCAATTCCCATTTCTCACCTAGGCTTTGTTCTTATGGATGGGAAGCCCTCGTGTGCCACTTGTACAGAAAAAGGGTACCTAGATTGCTATTGAAGGAAGAGAGGCAACCAGACTTCAGAACCCCTACTGATGATTTCCTCATTTTGTTTTAAAAATCTCTTTCTTTGTTTCTCTCAACACCTATTTAATTCTGAATATTTCAGGAGATAAGATGCTTTGCGAAGTTTTAACTTAGCTGCTGGTTCAGGTAATGCCTGATAAAGCTCTTGAGTTTTAACGCAGAACAATATCTCCTGACACAGATATTTTCTTTGTTTAAAAAAAACAAGCTTTGGCTGAAATGTTTGTGAATCATTTAATTGACAAATATAGCTCATTTTGCTATCTACAAAGCAGTACTGACTTTTATGCAGAAACTGATTGTTAGCAAATATTTTCCAAACAGCTCAAAGAAGCAACTTTCAGCTGAGTAATTATTCTTGGAACAATTTGCCGCACTGTTGCCTCTGTGCTAGTGGTACGTGCACAACTGGGTGCCCAAGCCATATGGCATTGCTTCTGCTGCCTAAGTGATTGAAGTGGACAAAAAAACCTAGAAACAAACTGAACCCCAAATTACAGCTGCTTTTCAGTTTGGATTTTGAGCAAGCAATTACAGTAACAAATTCTTGAATCTTTGCAATTTCTAATATTTTACTGAACAAACCAGTAGCTAGGCAAAACCCCTGCGATGGCGATAACAACACAGCTTTTCCCAAAAGATACCAGAACATGATCATGTGTTTTATTCACGCAAACATAAACCAACCTTTCTTCAACCCACTCTGCCTGCTCCAGCAGTTTTCCATCACAGGACTCTTAGTGAGTCTGAAGTTCTGGACAAAGCAGTCATTTTCTGCAAAAGAAGGCATAGCTGTGTCAAAGTATAGGTTTTTCTGGGTATGTCCTGCTAAACGTATCCAGGGGCTCTGCAACTGCTCGGATAACACTGGAGAAGACAGTTTTGTTTCCCGTGTCCCCAGTGTCCAGAGGAATACAGGACCACACAGTTCCACAGCCCCAAACCCCGTGAGCTTCCCCTGGCACCCAGCCCACCCCCTTCTGCCTCCGCAGGAAAACTCCTCTGCTCATGCTCAGGTCAGGGCACACAGGCCCAAACAGGTGCCTGTCTCGGTGGCAGAGCTGAAGGACTGAATTGACGGCTGTCCATTAGCAGCCCAGTCCTTGTTTCACCCAGTAGAAGCACTGGACTCGCCTCTCCTGAGGGACAGCTGTACAGGCACAAGCTATGGAGCTGGAAAGCAGCAGTAACAGCTTTCTGCCCGCCATTGCATTATCTGAGTTTGGCTTTGACACAGCAGGAGGGTTACATAACGAGTTCAGACAGACCAGATCCTGAACTGGATGCAGCATCACCGTATAATTGACCCATTACATTGTGGGAGAAGAGGAAGAACCATCAGGCTGCAGTGTGGCTTGCCTGCTTACCACAGGACCTTTCCAACACGACTACCAAACCAGCAGTCTCCTGATCGACAACTGCAAAACCTCCAGAATCCCGCATGGCGCTTACACAGTTCAATACATTTCAGTGGAAAACTCCATAGCACCTCTTTCCAAGCAGGAGTCAATGTCTTACCCTGTTTCACATCTGGACATCACTTCATTTTTTTTTTTTTAAGCTGTGTAATTAAGAGCTTATATAAAGTTGATTTAAAGAGAGTCTGCACTCTGGATGACTCCACTGAGAGTGAGGTAAAAGAGCCTTGATAGGTCAGAGCTGGGTTCATTTGCTTTGTTTCCTCAAATAGCTGAATTTTCAAGGAGGGGTCCTGGGGAGTGCAAAGGCTCTGAACAGAGGTGTGACTGGAAACCAGATCCCTTGGGGATCTTCAGTTCTTGTCTAATTCATCAATATACCAACAGCTCACATCAAGCGCTCCAGAGCAGAGATCACGGCTGGGTTTATGCCCTTCATTAGGATGAAATATTTTATCTGCCCATGGCTGGGCTCTTGTGCCTTCCTCTAAAATACTGAACCCAGGACTGCCAGAGATGGATCTCTGCACAAGGCGGGCAACCTAAGCCCCCATCCCACCTGTCAATTCATTCCTGACAAGCACACCTCATCTCCCACCTTGGTGAAACAGGCTGGTTAAATTCACTGCACCTTTATTCCTCCTGCAAACCTCTGCCTAATTTTCAGCTAGCTGATTTTACAGCTGTCTGCAGCCACATAATCAATAGTTTATCTATAAATACCTTCTCAAGCTCCATATTCAGTGCCGGCAGGTGGTCGTCACAGCTCCAAAACCAGGTGCGCACGCCGAAGGCAGAGCTGGGTGCATACACCCTCGTGTTTGCACCATCGTCAGCAAAGTGATTTCAATGATGTACGGGCAGGGTGTTTCAGAATGCTCAGGAAAAGTTTGTGGGCTTGGAGTTCAAGTGCTCAGCACCCTGCAGAGAGTATGTGAGGGTGAATTGGGACGGTAAGGGGTGAGGACCACTGTCAAGGAGGGAGTTTCTTATTTTCAGTCATCAACCCTCAGCTACAGACCCATACCCTGTTCTCCTAACACTTTACTCATGACATGAGAGCAGTTTGGTGCTCACCAAAACCAGGGAAGTTCTTCAGTCAGCCCATGACCCAGCAAGGTATCCACCCCCCAAACCCGCTGTGGGAACCAGCCCTGGAAACGAGGCTGGGAACTCTCTGAAGAGCAAGACGAAGCCAAACTGAAGCAACTCCTGAATTTCTCCAAGTTCATGGCACCTGTTTAGCACATAGTTTTTGGTGAGGTGTTGGCTGCCCGTGTGGAGGCGCAGGGAGCCAGGGGCTGTAGAGGCGGCTGTGAGGAGAGGCCGCGGCTGCCCCGCACCACCCGGGGCTGGTTCTGCCGGTCCTGCCACAGGGCCCAGCCCGGCCCCTCAGCCACGGTGGTGGCACCTGGGGAAAGCGTGCTTAAGGAAGGGTGAAATGCCACAAAAACAGAGAGGTGTGAGGAAAAAAAAGTGAGAGAAATGGTCCTGTGAGTGCCGAGGTCGGAGAAGGGGGGATACAGACCATGGTGGGGCAGGCGTCCAAGCTCAGCCCATGGAGGACCCCACACTGGAGAAGGCAGATATTTCCTGAAGAAAGCTGTGGCCCATAGCATCATAGAATGTCCTGAGTTGGAAGGGAGCCACGAGGATCATCAAGTCCAGCTCCTGTCCCTGCATATGACACCATGTGTCTGAGAGTGTTGTCCAGTCTCTTCTTGAACACTGTCAGGCTTGGGGCTGTGACACCTCCCTGGGGAGCCTGTTCCAGTGCTCCAGCACCTCTGGGGGAAGAACCTTTTCCTAATGTCCAGCCTAAACCTCCCCTGACGCATCTTCCTGCCATTCCCTCAGGTTCTGTCACTGGTCACCAGACAGAAGAGATCAGTGCCTGCCCCCCTCCTCCCCTGGTGAAGAAGCTGTAGCCGCCATGAGGTCTCGTCTTAGTCTCGTCTTCTCCAGGAACAGAGGACCTGTTCATCCTGAAGGACTGCAGCCCATAGAGAGCACCCATGATGGGGCAGAAGCAGTGAGAGGAGGAAAGAGCGGCAGAGAAAATGTTGCGGACTGACCACAGCTCCCAACCTCTGCAGAAATGAGGTGTCAGAAATGAAGGGGTGTGGTTCAGTCTGGGATGGAGGGGAAGTGTGCTGGTTTACTTTTGCCTTTGTTTCTCACCATCCAAATATCTTTTATTTGGCAATAAATTAAATTAATTTTCCCCAACTCAGGCCTGTTTTGTGCATGATGGTAGCTGGTGTGTGATCTTGCTATCTTTATCTCAGTCCGTGAGCTTTTTACGATCTTATTTTCTGCCACCATGTCTCCTTGAGGAGGAGGACTGAGAGAGCAGCTGCGTGGGCATCTGGCATGTGGCATTGCTACACTGGCACCACAGTGACAAGAGGACATGAAAGATGTAGGATCCCCCTGTAAACTCCAAGAGAAATGGCTGGGACCATGCTCTAGAAAACCCACTCTAATTGCTGCAAGACAGCTCAGATACAAAGCAAGAGGTATCAGTATAAAACACTACGATAACTCCTGGAGGCCCCCTTTGGCAAGACCTGAAAACCAAGGGAAGATATCTGCAGCTGTTTTAAGACTTCTCATCACTTGCAGCTGTATCCATATTTCTAAAAGGAAATTACAGGGCCGCACTTGAGTTCTTCCCCCGAGGCACACATCAGAGTTGAACTTGCACAGTCGCTCATTTTTGTTTCCCCCCTGTCTCTAATGAACAAGGATTTCATGCACACACATACAACTCCCTTTTGCTCTGTCAGCCTTTCCTTTCCTCACATACTGAGCTGGAATTGTTCCCCATGAAATCATACTTTAAACTCTTTTAGAGTACAGAAGTGCAGAATGCTGCAGTTAAGAGAGCTGGAGCAGATGAGACTCCCCCCCAAGCCTCCCCTCTCTTCAAGATATTATAGCACTATCACGCAAACAGTGTTAAATGCTGTTTTTAAACAGGGCTGCTTATTTGGCCTTGGCAAGTGACAGATATTAACCAGAGGAAGGACTGACAAAGAGAGGGATACTGAGAGGAACAAGAGCAGGCACTCTTAGGAGCTGTTATTCCAACAACTGGAAGCATTGAGCTGACTGGAAAGGTTAATGGAAGGATGATTGTACAGGAGAATCTACTCTAATCCTTCACCAGCCATAATGCGATGACACTTGGAGCCCCACTCAGCGTGCCCTATTTTTGACGTTCAGGGCATTTCTTAGCAGATGCAATTAAGGCTCTAATCTTAAATCCCTGGGAGAAAATAAATCTTGGGCCTCACAGTTCAAGGCCTTGTCTAATCAGTCATTTCCTTTCCTGAGTGACACAGTGACATCGGCTCCTGTGCCTGGCCTCAGCGTTGCACTCGGGTTCTGTCCCAGGAGCACCACAGCTTCCCAGAGCAGTTCTGAACAACACGGAAGACTGAGAGCATCGCATCTGGTGAGCGGCTCTGGAGCAGGATTTCACTTGCGCTGCTGCCTGCTGCACTACCTGTCTACAGCTCTTCTCTCCAGGCCCAAGTCAGGAAACAAGATTTCCAGGTTGGAATCTGATGTGGAGTCTAATCTGGATTCAACCGTCTATTAATGTAAAACAAACAAACAAAAAACCACAAAGAAAACAAAACTGACATAATTGGGGATTTTTTTTGTGAGTACCTAAAGGAGGTTAAATGAAAATATGAAAGTCAGTTTGAAAACAAGCAATTCCAAAGAAAATGTCAGCAGTTTGTTAGGATACTAAAATAAAATGCTTCACCCTCTCTCAAAAGAAAACAGCCAAAAAGCCTCCAAAATATCTCTTCAATTTTTCCCTCCCTTATCACTCACTTCACCCTCTTACTTTTTTGTGCAAACTATTAGTGTGCTCAAAATTAATTTCTTCCTCTGAAAATGTACCATTGCCAACTCAAAGCTTCCAGAAAAGCAAAGCAAAGCATTCAAAACGCCACTTCTGGACTAAAAGCAGCCTTACATCCATAACATTATACACTTCTCCTATGAGACAGTCGGACTAAAAGGAACTCATCCATGAAGAGCCGTGGGGGCCGCGGTTCTGACCTGTGCTGCAGAGACGAGGGCGGCCTTGCCCGGGACACAGGAGGAAGATGTTAATCAGCCCACCAGCATGTGCCGCCTCGTTTCCTACTTGCAACATTTTGGAAGCATCTCGGGGGGGACAACCCCTGGAAGCACCAACCGAGCTCCAAAATTGTTATCAGACTCCTCCGCTAAGTTGCAGCAACTGCAGGCTTCAGCACCTTACAAACGGATTCTGCTGTGGAATTACCTTAGTTAGAGAGCAATTTATTTACACGCAGAGGAAAAAACCCTTCCTATGAACATGGACATAATTCCCTGGAAACATGGTAAAGTCATTTAGTTCGAAGCATAGTTCATCTTTTCCAGAAGAGTCTTCCCTTCATCCTTTTAGTTTCTTTCACTAAATGTACCACTTTTACAAATGTGTAGTTGTATCTGCAAACCCTACTTCAGCCACACACCTTGCTTTGAGGAGCCCCAATGCACAATAAAGCTTCAGAGAACCGCAGGTTTGGAGAAGACTCAAGCTCCTTCCAACCTATAGGTGCTGTAAGCCAGTCAGCTGAAACAGCAACTGCAAATACCGGTGTTGCTACATTCCCCGAGGTCACACCATGATATTCTCTGCGTTACAGATATCTCTGAGTCAACACAGAGCAACTCCAGCCAAAGCAGTTTCTACCAACCTTTGCTGTCAACCACCCTTCCCAAAAAACTCAGGTTCAGCTGGGGGCAGAAAACATTTATAGGAACTTTCAACTCAAGGCAGCTGAAAGGGTCATCGGCTCCTGTACCAGACAGGCTGTGTGGTATCATTTCAGTCTGACTTACCTCTGCACCACCTTTTTGGGAAGTGTCACAAATGGTCTCACCCGGCTCAGAGTGGGAAGATTTTTAATACTTTCATTGATGTGGCCATGAAAAAGATTCTTGTTGATGCCAGTTTCCCACAGCAACTGTTGCTATGGTGATAAACCATTTATTGCCCCCCGTTGGCCAAACAGCTGAATGTAAAGAATGAGTTTACTATGTGCGAGAGAGCATGAAAAACACACAAGCCCGCTCCTTCTGACACGTGCCATCAGGCACCGAAATACTGTTGACTGGTTTATTGCAGGGGCTTTGGGAAGTCACTAAAATAACCCACAGACCCGTGCTCTCTAATGCTGATGAAAGCAAACAGTCCTCCAGTTCACAGATGCAGAGACCAAGGAGGTTCTAAGCTTCTGTGTGCAGTAACCATCATATGAGGAACCTAGAGACAAACCCCTCCCCTCCAAGCCCCCATGGAGCTTAAGGGAAATATTTTCTTCTCAAGGACAAAACGCACCATTAATTCCTTAAGTTATTCCTAAATAACTTAGAGTGCTCATTACTGAGCCAAGGTATTTGACATAACCTAGTTAACCCCATCTCTGTGATTAGAAGAGCTTTGGATAGGCTCCTGCTCTGACTGTGACTTCACTTCCCCTCCTAGATAATGTGAGATTCACTCACACAAATCTTATTTATTTCTCATACATCCTTGCTGAGTACTTTTGTATCTTGCTGCCAAAATAGAAGGAGAGATGAAGGCACTTGGACAAAATTTTCCTCATGCAGAGGCCTAGGCTCCCTTCCAAGCAGGAGTTTCATTATCATCTTCTTGATTTTGCAAGGCTTGGGTATAAGGTAGTTTTGGAGAAAAGACCCAAAAAAGAGACTATGTTTTAGGCAGGAGTTTCATTATCATCTTCTTGATTTTGCAAGGCTTGGGTATAAGGTAGTTTTGGAGAAAAGACCCAAAAAAGAGACTATGTTTTAGGCAGCAGTTGAGTCAAAAACAATCAGGCCAGCAACAACAGAAGATACTCTGGCAAGTGAATTCCTCTGCTCGAGTGCAGTGGCTTCCCACACATTATTTCTGATACCCCATGGTATCTGGTCCCCAGAGAATGGGTCTCTCTCCAGTTCAAAACAATCCTTTATAGATGTTTAAATAAACTGAAAAACACCACAGCTGTCACAACATAAGAGCTGAGGCATCCAGACACCGTAACTTGATATTACACACTACCTGCTTCACAAGATCACCTCCAAACAACAGCTCCAGCAGCTTTCCTGGTGACTCCAGGTGCTCTGCACACCCAGTTAGAGAGCTTAGGGACCTACATGCCAGCAGGGAGGTGCCAAGACTGATCACAAACCCAATCCTAAACTGGAAGGGTGTGGCCACCTGGCAAACAGATGAAGTAGTCACCCTCACCTTTAGCAGACTGGAGATGTAGGAATAATTTTTCCTTCCAAGGTCAATCTTTCCTTCCAAGTCTTGCTCTAAAGCAAAACTGAAGTTTTAAGCTGCCCACCATAAATTAACTCACAAAATACCTGTCTTTCCCACAAACCAAGGAAGCAGAGAGTCTCCTGGATGGTCCATCAAGGTCCCACAGCTGTGAGTTTGACACATGTGCAAGGAAACTGAGTGTCTGCCACAATTATCTCTCTCCAGCCCCCTTCTTCCAGGGAGCGGAGAACCAACATCCCAAAGGCTGCAGATGGGTTTCTCAGAGACTTTATCTTGGTGTATGCACAGGTTACAGGGCAAAGGGCAAAACTGTGCCCAGAATGAGTTTTCCTTCTCACCAAACAGTTCCCTCCCACACAAAGAAGGGAGAATGCAGTACTAAGCCCTTGTTTCATTACAAGGCAGCCTAAACTACAACTTGGCTATCAAGCTATGTACCATCTCTGTAATTTTCATATGAAGTTTCCAAATGTCTACATGCTGATGTTCCCAGTAATCAGGAATTTTCTAAGAACTAGTTGTGCATCCCAAATCTTTCCTTCTTTTGTCCCTTTCAATGTCCTCCTCCTCTACCATGTCTCCAACAGCGTGGTTTGCTTCTGTTTGCTTCTTAACCAAGGTCATTTGAGAGTGTAATTTTGTGACAGAGAACCTATTAACAAAAGTAATATTAAGGATGAACCAAAAAAAAAGTTTGTTTTTTTTAAATCCAATTAAATCACTTCCCATAACATACAGGGAGACCAGCAGCAAAACATCCCTACTCCAAGTTCCCACACAGCAAAACCTTTCACAGACACACACGCACAACCCACACCGGCAGCTTATTCCTCTACCAGACCTCCCTGAACCAGATGAAACACTGAAATATTGAGCAAGAGGGGCAACAAGCAGCTCTCGCACCGAGTCCTGGTGTAGTACTAAGTCCCTCTGGAAGCAGGACCATAACAAGAGGCGAGAATGGGAGCCACAGAGTCTCACAGCAGGATGTATTTAGCAACAAGGCGATTACACCGTCCCAAAGGCACCAGTCACAGGCGGCTCTTGCTGCCCGGGAATGCGAGGAATTTTTGTGGAGCTGGCCTGACACCCGCTGGCCATCTGTGGTATTGCTCCCTACCACAGTCAAAGTTTATCTGCTTCTGTAACATGGAAATAAGGCCACCGCCACATGAAAAACAGCAAACAAAAATCCCTTAGACTGTGCACTGGTGCCCGGACAAACGTCAAATACACACCTATAAACAGAATATAATACTAAGTAGGCAAGTAAAAACAAAAGTATTCTTCAGAGTTTCCTCCCCATTGATTGCTGACTTCTTGATCACGGAGCCTTGCTCTGGACACACCTTGGGCTCTTTACACAAACCCTCATCCAACCTCTGCTGCTCCAAATGAGCAACTGCTCTGTCCTTCTTACTCTCTTCATCGCTCCAAAACTACCAGGACTGTGGCTGCAAGGGAGGACCTGCCCCATTTCCAGCCTCATTCTCCAGACGCTGCGGCATCTTTGGAAGACTAAGGCACAAACAGCTTAATCACCAGCTGGCTGGGACCTTGGCTTTGCAGATAAATAGTTGTAAGGATTAGAAAGTGCACAGAACTGTCAGTTGTCAGCTCTAAGGTGAGCATTAATTCTTTGAACCAGTCCAATTGCTTGCAGCTGCCGTACCCAAAAGGTTTCACACAGAGCAGCTGCTGGAAGATGACACAGGCAGAGGGCTCAGAGGACAGTGCGACCCAGCTGTCATACGACCACAGCCAGAACTCAGACCCCTGCTACCAGCTTGCTGCCCGACACTGGAACAGGCTCGCAGAATCTCAGTGTCCTGGAGACGCAAGAATGACCAAAAAACACTTGAAATCCCCCTCCTCTTCCTGCTGCCAGGTTCTCCCACAGCTCCACTCCTGGAACGGGTTTCTGGTGCACTGAAAGGGTGGACACAGGTCATACCCACCTTACAGGTACAATGAGGACTGGTGGCAGGTTTCCAGCGCCACCACTCCCCATACCCAAGCAGTGTCAACAGGACACTCAGCCTGCTCCTTGACCCCAACACAGGGCTCCTGCATCAGCTCCTGGAAACGCTGGGACACAGACACATGCAGGACCCTGCACAACCAAAACACAGCTGCTCCTTGTGTCACTCCATGCCCCAAAAGCTCAGCAGACCTTCACTCAGCTGAGATGCAACAGACCTTCATTCACATCCCTCCTTTGCCTGATTTGAAGCCTGCCTGCATAGAACATTAGTACCGGTTAAAATCTTACACATCACCTCAGCCTAATTTGGTGGCTTGTGTGAGTACAGAGCACAAGTGTTGGCATTTATTTGCACAGCATCTCAGAAATGAAATAAAAGCCCAGCTTTACAAGTTATTAAGACTCTACTTTACTGTCAGTTAAAACCCTCCAATGACTGGAAGCCTCCAACTGCTGCCCTTAGACGTCCAGCTCTCCGAAGACAGAAAATGTCTCTTCCAGCCTTGTCCATCACAATCCCCTACACCTCCAGGCAATGCTGCAACCCCCATGCAATCCCCAAGCAGTGGACAAAACAGCAGATAGAACTGAAACATATGGAGCTAAGAAACCAGTAATAGATGCTTTGCAGAACACTGTAACCTTTTAGGTTGTCTTCTTCCTTCTTTCTACAAAGAGCATTTCATCCTTCACCACCACCCTCAGCTACCTGAGGTCTCTCTCAACAAACACCACAGGACAGGTATTTGGTAAAGGAGATGTATATTTATTCACTTTACAAAGAGGGTGGTATTTAGTTGCAACAGCTCCATTTATAGACAAATATATTATTGTACATTATAGTGGTGAATGGCTCAAACCTTTACCTTGTTTTGCTCTTAAAAATGTGTTTGCACCACTTCAGCTTCCATTAGCTGAGCAAAGAGCTGTCCTTGTTCTGCCACTGAGAGATTAAAAATCTGTAATAAAGGTATAGCTGTGCGCTACGTATTCACAAGCGTTCACCTTCTCATTTTCCTGTGTTACTTTCCCCACCCAGTTGAACACAGTCTATTCTCTGGGTTAGCACTGAAATTATATACAGCCTCCATGAAAAGAAAATTAGGACAGTGATAGTTCTAATGTCCTTTTGAAGCACAAGAAAAGTCACCGATTCGTACATATAAAAGTCATGAGTTCAAATTTTTAAAAAAAGAAAAAGCCATTTTAAGTCAGGTTGGCACTTAGATAGTGCCAAGGCGTAACTAAACCAATGGAGGATGGGGGGAAATAAAAGAATTCCAGTAGAGAATTTAAATATTACAAAAATATCTTTTTTTTTCCTTTTCATTTTTTTTTTTTAAAAACGCAGCAGGATGCCCACTTGCTATTGCTAACTGAAGCATGGAAAGAAGGTATAGACCAGTTGACTTTGATCTTTGAATATTTGGAACAAATTCAATGTAAAGCTGAACCAAGTTTACCACACAAACAGCGGTGGCAGATTTATTTCACTTGAGATACAAATGCATGTCCACATGACAAGCATAATCTGACCATGAGGTGGAAGAAATGTTTCTATAAGTAAGCGCAGGGAAATAGGGCGAGAGAAGGCTGCCATGGTTAAACATTCTGGATTCGGAAATGCACAGTGCCCCACATGTGCCTCTGCACACAGGCTGTGCACCAGTCTGCACTCCCTGTATGCAAATATGGCACCTTTCTGCAAGATGATCCAGAATTAGAGAGGTTGGTGGCCCACTTGTTTAAACGGTTAAAATTACTCTTTTGTGCTGTTATTCTTCTTCACTTTCATTTTCTGGTTCCAAATCAGAATCACCGTTGATTTCCTTTTCAACAGTCATGTCCATGTCCTGTTCATCAGATTGCTCCTCTTTTTCTTCATCTTCATCCCAGTTTTCCTGAAGAAAAAATAAACAGGAATGTTTGAACCTTTGACAATCACAAATGGGAGAAGATCTGATCCAACTCCACTTACATCAGAGTCTCTATCTGCAATCATCTCATCATCTGAGCCTTCCTCCTCTGAGGATTCTGCAAAGAGAAAACAATTCCTCAGTCAGAAAAACAAACTCTAAAATGTCATTGTGCAAACAAAGCCCAACTCCACATGCTGCTAAATCTCCAAACCATGCTATTTCCATTCCAAAACTAATTCTACCTGATGATTAGGTTGATCAACATTAAATAGGAACAAGCCACTTCCATTACGATTATGCAGTATGAAGTTGCAGTAGAAATAAAGGCCAAATTGTAAGTGTACATGCACACACACTGACATCCACTACCCCGGCATCCTGCTGATCCAAATAGGAAAGTGTCTTGACTGTATCTACCTTAGCTGAAGGGCAGCTAACACTAGAAATTTGGGGTTGCCAGTTAAGCAGTATACTGAACTTCCCATTAACTGATTCCTTAAATTGTGAAGCAGGAATGGGAGGGAAGGAAAGAGAAGGAGGGGAAGGAAGGAACAACCAACTACAAGACGCCTGCATCTTTAACCACTGATTTTCCCGCTATGGACTTGCCACAAAAGCTCTCTACTTGCAGACCGTACACTAACAGATAAGCACATGAACATGATGAACGGCCATCAATTACCAGCCCTCACGTGAATTCAGGAGCTAAGCTACACATGGCATACAACACTTACCATCCTCATACACCAACTTTGCAGTCTGATTAACGTCAGCTACATCCTGAGCTTTTTCTGATGCTGCAACCTGAATGGAATTTGCAGATTAGCCTTAGATGCAACCATACGTTCCAGCCTTTAAGGTCAACAAAACTCATAACAATTCAAATGGAAGTCTGCATCGAGTTTAACACAGATTAATTCATTTGTAGTGTTAGTTTAACAGCCAAACAAGTATGAAGGACAAAGTGAAATTTTAGAGGTATCTGCTCTGAAGTGCCCCAGTACCTCCTATTTATTCCCCTTTAAAACTCTCATGGATTAGTGGATGCATTCGGCAGGAAAAGATACTAAACACTTTCGGTGGGCAGAGACTGACTAGACAGTCAATGAAGCGTACTGCTTTGAGCATTACCAGCATAGCTGTACAGCGGCTCTGTTAAGTTCCCGATGACAGGTCCCATCAGGTGTAATCACAACAGGAGGTCAAGTCTGCAAACAATACTTCTACACATCCCATGTTATTCAGTTGGGACTCACCTGGGTGACAAGAATGTAGAGTCTTCCGTGAAGACGGGAAAGCTTTTGCAAAGTTTTTACTCTGCTCTCCATTAACTGGTATAGCATTCCCAGCTGAGGAATAAGGTCTGGCAACTTGGGAGAAGAGAAGGACAAAGAAAAATGAAGCTGCTAATCAACACATCAGAAATGTCTGATTTTTAAATTTTAAACTACTTTTGTACATTTGGGGCAAGCAATCCTTGCTCACATTATTGCAGACAGAAGGGAGAGCTGCGGGTTCACAGAAACCACTTGCAGCCTGATCAGTTAACATTTAGCCATGTTTAGAAACACAACTACTTTCAAAACATGGCAATTCTTATACTACTTTTCCCTTCCACAGCCACTGCTGTAAAGCAGGTACTGAAGCACTATTCGGAAAGCTGTGTAAATGGAAACCAAATATACACCAACGTACAAATGCAGCCTCAGTAAAGTGTGCAAGTTGTGATGCACAGCAATCCTATAAAAAATGGGAGAAAGGATCAACAGTGACAAAATGCCTTTGTCTTAACCAAGCAAGTGTGCTTTATCTATCACTTGTCAAGCAAGGCTGGACAGAAGCTACAACATTACTTACTACCCTGCCAACTTGGCACACTTCTGCCCTATAAATCTAGTCATGCCCAAGACGGCCTCGAGATGAACATTACAACAACAAGGCAAATTTAGATCTACAAGATTTAGCAACGCAGGCTAGATTACTCTTTGACAGTAATTTTGTTCCCTAACTCTCACAGGTATGACATAACTTATCTTGGTTTGACTTCAGGATGACTATAATTATGTCACGAATGACTAAGACAAACAATTTATAACCAATGTGCAGCAATTTGGCAAAAGTGGCAGAAGTATAGCCTTCTGTACATTGATTTGGGCAATGCCATATGAGGAGAGCAGAAGACAGATTCCTGAAGGAAGAACACACATATATTTAAATATTTAAATCTAGTTTTAGTTACATGCATTAGCATTAATGCAAAATACTTACTGTGGAAAGGTAGGATGCATGTTGAGTAAAAACAGATTTCAGCCATCGAACCATTAGTGAGGCACTAGAAAAGAAAAATAAATTATATCAAAGAGATGTTGGCTGAGAAACATCCATTTCAAATTCTAGATGCTAAATAGTTCTATGGAAAGTGCTCCTCTTTCATTAGATAAGAACACAATTGCAGATGGAAATATAACAATTTCACTATCCAGATGGGATACTTATAGAAGTTATTTGTTAGGAAAAGAACAGACATTTAAGTGAGTGATTAAAACTAGACATATTCAGGGGTCTCTGTTCCTGATGTCTTTTATGGGAGGTTTCAATGAATAAAAGACCAAAGCATGCTACTTTTTTCTCTACCTATAATGAGGGAATTTTAATTTATTAAAAAACAAAACAAAACCAAAAAACAAACAAAACACACACACAAAACCAAAACAAAACACACACAAAAAGCCCACAACTAACACCTCAACACAATTAAGAACATCAAAGCTATCCTTATAACAATATAACAAGATGGGGTGGGCAGGGAAGATGACCTGGTTTTGTTACTGATTAAACACAACAGCAAGCCATGTCTAAATATATTTGATAATTAAACCAAAGAAGCTACTTTATTTTACATATTGATCAGGTCTGCAATGTCAATATTCTGGGTTTTCAGATACTTTCTCAGGGTTATATGCTCACTTCAGGTATCCTTTTCCCTTTCTAATTTCACTTCAGCCATCCTAGCAAAGCGCTGCCTTAATAAAAGTTCCTCTTGCACCCACCATCAGGTGAGATTTTTACCTCATGATGCTGCAGTTTAATTACAGTTACTATGGAAATGAATCACATAGATGGAGGGAGGGACCAGAACACACACACTAGAAAAGTCTCAGGTGAATTAAACTGTAGTTGAGTTGTCTCTCACCTGTATGGGTTGCCCTGCAATCTCTTCGTAAGCTGAAAGGACAAAAATAGTCAGCAGTAAGTGACAAACACATAATGAGTTTGAAACCACAACGTTACATCCATTTGACCGTCCTAATATTGCGACAGAAAGATCTCCAGGCATTTGAAGCTGGCTAGGATTAACCACCGCCAGGCTCCAGAACATGACATTGCTGGCTCTACACCCTATACATAGGCTGATAACTTGCAGAAGCTGATTTTCATTATTACAATAAAACTGGGACTCTTAACAGGCAATATATTCAGAGAAGCTTAAAGCTGGCAGGAATACATAGAAGGAAATCCCTTCGTTTATGTCTCTGTGTATCTGCTCAGTAGAGCAGCTGTTACAAGATGGACAAGTTGGGGAAACAAGTGAAGGTACTATCAGGCAAAGGCTGTTTCACAGAACAAATCAGCCTCTGGAGAGGACAGTTAAATGAAGATCTGTCCATCCACTGAGATAATGTACACTTGCACTTAGATCCTCTGACAAGGGTTCTAGGGAAGAAAGGCTGCACCTCATTAACATAAGTCTAACAAGGTGTCACAACATATGCTTCAATGAAGTCTAAGCACTCAGAACCAGGCCATCTGCATGATTCAGTTAAGATCAGTACCACAAATAAAAGTGAAATCTTACTGGTGGCAAACACATTAAAATACAAGAGAAATCTAACAGTTATCTTATAGAATGCCATTAGCATAACAAGAGCAACTCATCAATGTTTAGTTTAAACAAAGTAGTGTCTAGATAAGGCTAATCATTAAAATATTTCTGTCCAAACACATATTTTATTTAATACCACGGAATAAGCACTTCAGAAGCCAAATCCCTTTTAAAATTGTAACTGAGTGATGTTGAAAAGCTTAAATACACCAAACAAAAGAGGACAGAAATTGCCTCTCAGTTTTCAAGTGCTATCTAAACTCACTGCTTTAAGTACATATTTTATTTTTCTTTCTCTCACGTGAGTACCATATTTATGCTCATGCAACATGCTCTGGACAGTACTGCTAGTTCCATATTTTAAATTATCATCCATTTTAATAGTTTAAAAGACAAGGCAATGGTAATTTTTTGCCACAGACTAAACAAGGTGTAGCTTAACTACTTCTTTTTCCCACATAATCATTTAAGATACTACTACCTGATCTAATGCTCATCCTAGCATTGACAGTGGCACTTTGTCCTTTGGTCAAGCTTCAGTCAGAGAAGATAAGATCGTATAGAGATAAATTAAGAACAGTTTCTGTCCTGTAAAACTACCAAACCGATTTCATTGATAAAAATAGAAACACATATCCTGGACTTTCCCCAAATAGAACACAAACCAAATGTGGTTTGTATGACAGTACAAGAAACGTAGTCTCTCCTACCTCATGCAGCAGTGGAATGACAGCATGTATAGGCATTCTGGCTACTGTGTTCTTTATTACGTGTTCTTTCCTTGTGTTAAGTACTCTCTGTTAAAATGGAAAAATATGATCAGAGAATCATTCAGTTTTAATCTATATGAGCAATGAGCACCATCAAAAATTCCTGGCTTTAAATCTCTTTCCCTATTCCACCACCTTCGTATCCCAAGATGAGGACAACAAGTAAAAGAAGATTTACTACGCAAAGGAGTTCCATTTTTCTAGTCAGCTACAATTAACAATTAACAATTAACTTGATCTAAACATCTAAACCCACCTAAAACAATCCAGCATTGCCTCTAGCCCACCCACCCCATATTAGAAACAAAACATCACAGGCACATTAAAATTTCCCTCGCTATATTCCGTGCTTGACTTCTGTAAACACCCATCACCAGCATCTGCATCAAACAATTTCTGTTCAGCTTCAGATTCTTAAGAATTCACTTCCCTGCCCCAGACTATAATTTCCTCTTTGTCCAAGTGCAACAGCAAGCTTTCCAAGTGAAACTGTTGTCATCAACAGATTTTTCAAACAGTACCTACTTGGAAACCGCACACTCAGGAGACTAAGCACAGATCATGCTCCAGCTCAAACTAGAGAGATGTCTGCGTGAGTAACATTGCTTGTAAATCATCTGAACTGTGACGTAACAAATTTATCATAAACAGTAGCTCAAAGTTCATGGACTGACTCAGAAAGCAAGGCAGATAACAACAACAAAAAAAGGTAATACCGCTATTATAATTCATAATACCACTGCCTTGAGCGGCAAATCAGCAAAAAGCAGCTGGAAGAAATAACAGGTTCTCAACTGTTCAGCCTACCCAGCTTTCAGGAAGGCTCCTCACAAGTCCCAGTGAACAGATTCAACAGTATACAACGATCTTTTACCACTTACATTTAAGATTTCTGCATCGTTGCTTTCCAAGCCCTGAACCAGCAGTACCGCAAAGCTATCTGTTTGAGGAAGGCCACCTGGAGTTTTCACTTTGCTCACATCAATATCCAATGCCTCTAGGCGCTCCTCGATGCTCTCCTGGAGATGGTAAACAAGGGCAGTGCTGTTTCAGTGCAGTTTCTCAGGAACATCAGCTGAAAGCTAAGTACCTAACCCACAGCATTTCCTCTGATTCTGCTGGAAAATAGCACAAACCTTTGCATATTCTTTTCAATGTACTGACAGAGAATAGGCTGACGAAAAAAAGGGAGGATGAAGTTTTGACTGAAAAGCAGTAATACACCTTCAGCACAGAGAGACAGACACAAGTGTGTGACAAAGTTCTGTAGGAACATGGCAGAGCCACGGGCAGGGCAAGGCACACAGGGCTTCAACAGGGAAAAGGTTTTGAGCAGAGGGAAGTCTCTTTCATACAAAATGATGATATCATTAACTTTGCTTCCACACCAAACAAAGCAAGTTCAAGTTCACCTAAAGAAGTTCAACCATGATTTATGGTACTCGTTTCTCCGTTATTGCTGTGCTGAAAAGAGGAAGCACTTTACCTGTGACTCTCCCGGTTTCCTCTTGTTTTTCTTTTTTTCCTTTCCAGAGGATGGAGCTTTGACAGCTGTACTATGTCCTGGAATGCCAGGCACTAGAACTTTGGTGTCCGAGTTCACAACAGGCGTCTTAACCTAGTAGACAGGGATAACCACACTGGTAAGAATTGCTAGTATCTTGAGCCCTCTTCCAATTTAAAATACTGATTTGGGGACTCTCATGTACATGGTAAAACCAGCATGCCACAACCATTTTCTAGACATATATTTTAGAAGAATCCTAAATTTTTAAAAGCAATTAATAACCTCAAGGAAAACTCAGCTAGTTTTCATAATTAACTAAAGAAACGGCCTCTTTGGATTCACCTGTGAATCATTTTTCTTACAAGTTTGTTCCGTAACACTCACTGAACTAAATGTTTGTATCTAGCTACAAATAACTGGATGTTTGCTAGCAACAGACACCACATGTACTAATAGTCAGGCCCATAAACCACATGCAGATTAATTCAGCTTCCATTGGAAGGTAAGAACTGATCAAAACCAGCAGCACAATCTAGCAGTAAAAGTAGTTACTATTCACTTCAATCCCACCAGTTTTCTTCTAGGGATTGCCCAGATGCAGAGCTCTGTAGTCTGAATTAGAATATGATCACGATGACAGAGCAACCTTAGGTTATACCAAACAAGGTATGGCATATCCATCTTCAATGGATACAAAGGAGATTGAATTTTAAAGACAATATATTTAAAACCAAGCGCTCCCCAGATCCACAGAGGACGTAAGGGAGTATGCCAGTTCCAGATTATCAAGAATGCTACCTGCTACTTCCAGAACACTTCTTTAACCACAGTGCTTTTGAGCAGGCTCTTTTTGGAAGCATCTGCCCAAACTTCTGTACTTGTGAGAGTCCTGATGGGTGCCCACTAAAGTAACAGAAGTATAATCTACTACAGTAAGCAACACAACTTCCATATGCTGCCCGTAAAAGTAAAATAATTGTATTTTGTGACTCAAGAATTTTGCCATAGAACAGCAATGGTCTTAAAATACCCTTTGCTCACCACATTATCACTGACATTCACCCCACATGGCATGCTCAGACAGCCAAGAGAAATGCGTCTTCACTGGAATTCAGCTAAAAGCGAAACCAAGTTGGGTATCATCACCGCATGCCAGGGCGTTCCTACAGCTCTCACTGCATTTCAGCTCTGCTACCCACCAGCTCCAGGACAGAGGACTCAGCAAAAAACCCCACCTGGCTGATGGAGCACCAGATCCGATAGGTAACTTGAGGGTTAGAAAAACCGCGCTGTCTGCTCACTTCACTGATACTGCAAGCATTTCAAATCTTCAAGGCCTTGAATATGCACACTGAATAAGAACTTCGCAGACTGTCTCTAAACCCTCAGGGGATCCTGCACGAGAGAAAATGGTGGCAAGTGGCCTTTGTGGACACTGTTGCCATCTGAGGGTCAAGCTCACATTCTCAAGTGCCATATCCACGTGAGAGGAACACACGAAGGCCACCTCGAGAAAGAGCCAAAAGGACATGCCATTTAAGGCTCCGTGACATTTTATTTACACTCTCAAACTAAGCCACCCCGACTTCACCCCAAATCTTCAGGGTCAAAGAGGCTGTACAAACTGTTGGACTCGAGGGGAAGGACTAATCTCAAGCAGAAAATAAACCATCAGCCAGTCCTGTGTACCAAGCAGACCTGCTGAGAACAGGACTTGCTATGAGCTACAGGAGGGTTAACTGTGTGCGAGAGCGTATCAGGACACACGGCAGCCACGAAGCACACTTCACCCACACCTGCCTCGGTGCTACGGCCATCTGTAACTACCACTGCAGCTCTGAGCAGGTCTGTCCAGAAACCCAACCTCATTTCAAAAGAAAGCAGTGAATTCTACCATTTCCAAAGTAAAACAAGGAGCAAGAGAATCGCATTTCACACAAAGCTCACCTTTGTGAGAGCAACATCTGTTTTAAGCGACAACACTTTCTTGACGTCCCTTATCAAGCATATGTGGGATTCAGTAGTGTTCAAAGACTAGAAGGACAGGAACAAAACCAGTTAATATATTTGTGATTCATTATGCTACTGAAAGATGAGAGCAAATTCCAGAGGTAAAAAGTAGAATTAACTTTTCTTCGCTCCAGAACAGCAGCTGCTTTGTGGATCTGCTTTTTGTTGCCAGATCTCTATGCTATCCCAAGAAGCTCACATAGGTAAACTGAAACAGTATTAAAAATAGTTTCAATGGTCTCAGTAACAGCTGAAATGGTGAGAAAAGGAGGCAGTAACGTCAACCTGCATTTTAACTGAAAGAATGGAAGAATACAAATGGCTTTTCAAAACAGCTCAGGGGCAACAGCCATAGCTCCCAGAAATTGGGAAAGGAATAAGTATTTTTTTGTTACAAAATTTTAAAAAAGTAAAAAAAAAATAAAATAAAAAAAAAATCCCCTCCAAGAGCAGTATACAGTCCATATAACAAAATGCAAAACGTCTCCAGTAAGTTTTACATACCACTTTCTCTATGATGGGCTGTAAGGTGTTTCCATATACAAGCAGCAGAGACTGTTTGTCTGTGCAAAATGCAGCTGCTAGAATAGGGACTGGCGTTGGTGTGGAGTCCTCGTCACTTCCAGGCGTTGCTATCTGGATAGTACAGTTTGACGTTAAGGGTTTTTTGCAATAACTGAAAAAAAAAAAAAAGGAATGAAAAAAATTCCAAGAGGTTTAGCTTAAACACTTCAGTACCCTGTACATCTAAGCACCTTTCCTTAGCAGGTCCTCAGCAAACTCAGCCAGTTTATACCTTCCACAGATGACTAAGATGAGGCACACACACAAAATCTTGGCTAATCAACAGAACACCGAAGCTAGAATCTGGTTTGTGAACAGATACAAGAGCTTAAAGGCCGCAGCACGACTAGACTAATTCTACCTGACAGTAATCCCAGACCTTTCCCAAAGACACCCTCAAGACAAATACTAACTTACCCATTTAAGATATGTTCAAATAAATGCAACTGCCCATCTCTGCACACAACTGCTAACTTCACAGGCTGAAAGAAAGCACAGTAAAAGGTCTTAATTAGATCAAAGGACAAGGCTCCCATAAGTACAGGACATCAAGAGACAGTTGCATGGCTATGATCCAACTTTTTGCAGTAACTAAATTTATTACAGAGATTGATGTGACAATTAAAAATTGTTGAACATAGTTGTTTACAAACTATTGCTCCTACCTCTTCTTTGACTTCTGATACAGTCAGGTCAATAAAAGTTGGCTCATCTGTTACTGTGAAAGACATCACAGCGTTCTTTTCTTTCCTATCTGATCTGATCTGCCTGGAAGACACAAACAGTACACATTATTTACCATAGCACAAACAGCACCCTCTGCACCTAAAAAGCACTATAACGCCTATAAATTACCAGCAACTGTGGCAGTATCTACCCCACTCAAAAATACTCATGCTGTAATTTCAGCTTTCAGATTAATAAGTGTTCTAAATTCCAAGTGCAAATTAACTCCAAAGTGAAATTTAGCAAGAAAACTCTGCATAAACCTCATAGCAAGTACAAAGAACCCTATTACACAGTATGTTCATAGCATACACTAGCAACTCAAATGGCAACTGGAAGCATGCTCAGATACAGCCAAGGAAATTCAGGTCTTCATTCAACAATCAGTGAGTTGAAACCACCACTTCAGAGATCATCACTGCATTTTTCCAGAGTGCTCCTTCTGTTTAATCAGAGTTCAGAACATACTTATTGAGTCTATCCTCCATATTGACCATAATCGAAGTTACAAATTATGAAAAGCTTACATACCATACACTCAGTAATCGGTCATGTATAGCTCCAGACAAGAAATAAAGACCTGTAATTCCATCAAAAGGCTTGTTTTCATTCATAGGTTTCACTGTGGTAAACATTAGTGATGACACTGATGTAGCATGGCCTGTGAAATGCTAAGAGAAAAAGAAGCAGCATTCAACGTTAGGAAAGATTCAAGTGTTACTAAGTAAACAAGTACATTTCAGTGAGTTTTTTACTAGTGATCAGCTTCCTTGCATTTCAAGGAAATTTCTTCTGACCCTCAAGATATTTATAAGAATTTTAGAAGTTAAATGGGGGAATCAAGGCAAATTCACTGGGACTACTTCCATGCAAAAGATATCACATTCACCGGTACTGCTGTCACTGTCAGAAAGCACATGTTTTTTCTCTTCCATGTAATTTTACACTTCAACTTATACAAGCAAAGTAGATTCACAGTTTTGTTCTCAACTATAAGATGAACACACAGCTCTGCTGACACACTTAGGCTGTAAAAATCAGTTCTTCAATCTAGTTTTGTAAATAGTGGTTTTGGTCACCACAGAATGTGGACATACATGGTAGTTGCCACATGCCAGCAAGTCCACAGTAACAGCACGTGTGCTCACTTACCCGACAGCAAGTACCGGGAGATCCAGAGGCTTGCTGTGTCCCACCTGCTAGTGGGCAAGAGAACATGGCTGCATGCATGGAAAAGCTAAAACACAGTAATTTGCTCCTGTCTGAGCCATGTTCAGGAAACAACAAGGAGTTCACTCCTATGCCTTCTAACTGTTTCAACAGCAAAACTGATAATACCACTAGTTACGTGAAGTTTAGCTAAGAAACCTGAAGGCTTCAAGGAGGGACTTGTTAAAAGTCAGGGAGCTCACACACAAACCCATGCCAGTAGTAATTAACTCTGTGACAAACGGAGTTCTCCTGCGAGAAGGGTATCAGAGAGGGACCCTGTGAAACACACAGCATCCATCCTCCCACCACAGGCTTGCGAAAGGGTGCTGGTAGCGTGCTCAGACACAGCCAAGGAATTTAACGTCCTCATTCAATTCTCAGCAAGTTGAAACCACACTTGAAGTATCATCACAGCAGCAGCTTCCAGCAACCCCAAAACTGCCAAGTGTCTCCTCACACCCAGTGAAATCTTCTGATGTTCTATCAGGAAACAGTACATACGTAATGTCACCCGTCAAGAAGAATATATTTTTTTGCATTTAGTTTAACAAAATTACTTACTCTGTAGACTTCTTTGGTCTCCAGGTCCCACAGTTTTATAGTTCTACCAGCTGACAGCAGCATTTTCCCATCTGGACTGATGCATAGAGAGGTGACACTGCTATTGTCACCTTTCCACTTGCTAGAATTTGGATGGAGGGTTTTTGGACAAAGGGAGAAAGATGGAGAAATAGAAAAAAATATATTTATTAGCATAATCTCAAGATGCACATCAACCATGCTAGAAAATTTAAGGCCAAAATTATTACAAGAAAAAAAATCAAGTAGTTAAAGATGAGGTCAAAGCTATTCTGCTTCTGCTTCTCTCCTTCAAATTAATTTACACAAAAATATAACAACTCAAAAATGTAAAGCTATTTAATACTGAACAACTGTTGACTTTTTTTTTCTTAATATTTGCCTACTGTGCTCTGAATTCCTCTCTCAAAGTTCTCTGCTACTCAAAATAGGGTAAGAGGAGACATACCATCACAAGACTTCTCTTTGCCCCATAATGCAAAAAGCTTACACCAACCCATTCAGAAAGGCATTCTTAACACTAAAATTCAGAGTTTCAACGCCCATTCGGTTCCTGGCCCTCCTCCCAAATCTGTCAACGATACTGACAATAATAAACTTTGCCTTAAAAGTCTATGGTTCAAAGCACTACTTATTAAAACCAAAAAAAGGAAAGATGCTGTCATGAAAACCCTGCATCTGATTTGAAGGAGTCTAAGCACTAGTCACTTCTCTCAGAACAAAACTGCAAGGAAAACATTAACACAAATCCTTTACAGTTAGGAAGTACCCTGCAACTCATTACATTCTGACTGTAAACAGCTTCCCTAGAAATACTTGAAATAACTTTCACACACCCAAGCAGCACCACTCCTGTCTTCCAAAACAGAGCTAATTTGCTGTATCACTTTTGATTAGATATCATAGAACCTCAAAGTTTTACTGCCTACAAACTTCACAAACATTACACCTTACAGAGGGTATAACAAGATTTTGTATTCTCTTCCAAAGAGGTCAGGACTAAGAATTTCAAACCATTTAATAATGTGAACCCAAGAAAGTAACATTAAGTGTACCAAAAAGACTAGTCTAAACTAGACTGCAGAATCTGAAACACGGCAAAAATCCATTAGTTTTTACTTCGGATAATTTTACAGGAAAGAGTTTTTAAACAGGGTACCATGAAACAAATAACTGTACAGAATGCTTCTTATTATTCAGAGTATTTAAGAAATGAAAAAGCTACAACCAGAAAACCAAGAAGTAATCTGGAATGTTTTAGACTACGTCTTGCCTCTTCAGAAACTCTTCCCCAACAGCGTGTCCCTCCAGCCAGCCAGCGGTTTCAATGTGGGCTGCACAGACCTCCTGAGTTGGTTCCACACACTACTTCTACAGTAATTAAGAAAGTCAAGCCTAAAGCCCCACGGTTTCAGTTCCCCATCTAGCAATTCATACCTCTATAGGAAAGTGTCTAGAAGCCTGTAAACCAAAAGAAGCTGAATACCAGTTCCCTAACCCAGGAGCAACCATCCTGAATTCTGTGGGATACGCAAAGATTCATTTCCAGGTCCTGACAACTGTTGAAGAATGCAGGCAATCTCGCATGTACACTGGGCATGAGCAATTATTTTGGATAGTTTTTTCCTTCTAGTCTCAGGAATTTAGGTAAAATTGTAGATAATTGTTTTCTACTCTTCCCAATTTCATTTACCTCAGGTGTGACTCATAATACCACCAGAGAAAAATTTCAGGTAAAGAGCACAATATTATATTGCTGGTGTACTTTTAATGTATATGCTCCGGGAATTATTTTTTGTTTCCATCTTTAAAGAATAGAATGCCTCTAATTACCTTTTATAACCACAGCCACCAAAAAAGCAGTGGTACAGGACAGGGGCAGAGGGGAACACCCAAGATGAAGCAGGACAGGAAAAATTCTCACATTTCCTGAGAAAGCAGCATGACTGGGACCCATCTCAAGTACTTGTATGTGAACATACACACTATGGAATGCAAACAGGGAATCAGATGTCCATGGGTAGCAGTTGACTGGAAGCTGGCAAACACTGTCCCAATCTACAAGAAGGGCAACAGGGATGACCCTGGCAACAACAGGCCTGTCAGCCTCACTTCTGTTCCTGACAAAATCATGAAGACTGTTCTGGGAGTTATTGAAAAATATCTGAACAACAACACAGTCACTGGTTCCAGGCAGCACGGGTTCATGAGAGGAAAGTCCTGCTTAGCATACTTAATTTCGTTCTAGGACATGGTTACCCACCTAGTTGACTAAGGGAAGCCTGTCAATGTGATATTTTTGGATTTCAGCACAGTCTTTGATACTGTCTCTCACAATATCCTCCTGGACAAGATCTCCAGCACACAGCTGGATAAACACACAGTGCAGTGGGTGAACAATTGGCTGATGAGCCAGGCTCAAAGGGTTCTAGTAAATGGGGTTACGTCGGGCTGGTGACCGGTCACTAGTGGAGTTCTGCAGCGATCCACCTTAGGGTCAGCGCTCTTCAATGTCTTTATAAATAACTTGGACTCAGGACTTGAGGGAATACTAATTAAGTTCGCCAATAGCACAAAATTGGGACAAGCTGTCAACACTCTTGAGGGCAGAGAGGCCCTGCAGAGGGATCAGAACAAAGTGGAGAACCGGGCAATCACCATGAAGCTCTACAAGGGCAAGCGCTGGATTTTGCACCTGTGACACGGCAACCCTGGCTGTACATACAGACTGGGGAACAAGATGCTGGAAAGCAGCTCCACAGAGAAGAATCTGGGGGTTCTGGTCAACGGCAAGTTGAACATGACTCAACAGTGTCCTGGGCAGCCAAGAGGGCAACTGTGTCCTGGGTGCATCCAGCACAGCATTGCCAGCCAGGCAGGGAGGCAATTGTCCCGCTCTGCTCTGCACTGGTGCGGCCTCACCTGGAGCTCTGTGTGCAGTTCTGGTTGACACAGGATAAAAACATATAAAGCTACTAGAGAGTGTCCAGAAGAGGGCCACAAAGTTGGTGAAGGGTTTGGATGGGAAGCTGTATAAGGAGCAGCTAAAGTCACTTGGTTTGTTGAGCCTGGAGGAGACTGAGGAAAGACCTCATGGCAGCTACAGCTTCCTCACAAGGGGAGAATGAGGGGCAGGCACTGACATCTTCTCTCTGGTGACCAATGACAGAACCCGAGGGAATGGCAGGAAGATGTGTCGTGGAGGTTTAGGTTGGACATCAGGAAAAGATTCTTCACCCAGAGGGTGCTGGAGCACTGGAACAGGCTCCTCAGAGAGGTGTCACGGCCCCAAGCCTGACAGTGTTCAAGAAGAGACTGGACAACACCCTCAGACACATGGTGTGAACTGTGGGGTTGTCATACGCAGGGACAGGAGTTGGACTCACTGATCCTTGTGGGTCCCTTCCAACTTGGGACATTCTATGATTCTGTAACTCACATAGTATCCTTGCAGGTACAAGTGGAAATACACAGACTGAACAGATGGACTCTAAGCAGGGATAAGATCTAGCTGGATCATTGAGTTGCAATCAGTGGTTTGAAGTCCAGCTGGTAGACAGTTACTGGTGCCACACACTAAGGACATCCCAATACTATTTAATATCCTCAGTATCCCCAAGTCTTCATTAATGACCTCAAAACAGGAGAGAATGCATACAAAACAAGTTTGCATTCAATACCAAATTAGGGAGAGCAGTTGATACGCTGGAGGACAGGGCTGCTACTCAGAGGCATCTCAACAGGCTGGAGAAACAGGCAGCCAGAATCTCAAAGCTCCAAGAAAATGTTAAGTCCTGCACCTGGGATGGAAAAATCCCAGCACAGGCTGGGGACAAATGGCTAGAAAGCATCCTTGCAGAAAAGGAGCTTGTGGTCCTCATAGTCAAGTGTAACATGAGTAAGCAGGTAGTCCTTGTGGCAACGAGGTTAAGCGCATACTGAACTGCATTAGCTACAGCGTAGTCAGCAGTAAAGTGATTGCTCTCCCCTGTGCAACACTTCTGAAGCTGAATCTGAGCATTATGTCCAGATTGGGGCAGTAAAAGAAAGTCACTCACATAGTGGAGTAGATCCAGTGGAGAACCACAAAGGCAGCTCAGGGGCTAAAGCATGTCAAGTAAAAGGAAAAGGTGAGGAAACTGGGTGTGTTCAATCCTAAGAAAAGATGGCTAGGGAGAGACTTTACAGTCATCATCTGGGTCTCAATACAACCTAAGGATGCATCTCTTTTCTAGGGAAATCAGAGCTGCTATTGATGATGGGCTGTCTGCAGTGCCCACAACATCTTTAACAAAACTGATAGAGCTGCTATAAGAATAACACCACAGTGGGAACATTACGAAAAATAAAACAGCATTAGAGAAGGGTCAAGGTGCTGTCAAACACTAGGCTTTTATGGAAGATAACCAGGATCATGAATAGAAATCTTAGTTTCTTCTTTAAAGTTTAAAAGGTTTGACTTTATTACAAAAGAAATCAAATGCCTACACCAGACATCTCACTGCTCTGCACTTAGCTCTATTTTGTTCAACAGTATTTTCAAGAGTAGCAGCCTGCTCAGACAGCCAAGTGGAACTGTCCTCACTGCAATCAGTAGTGAGCGAAACCAAGTGGGTTATCATCACAGCAAGGCCCTTTGAGCAAAGTCAGGTGCATGCAACCTGTTTAACTGGTATAAGGTTTTTCAATATCTGTTCCCCCATATTTCCAAGAATATTTTTTAGAATTTACATTTTTTGGCATCACAAAGGTGACTGGAAGCCCACGACCCACTACAGTTAGTATGGAGGGACCAACATCCCTCTCAGCAGTTACTTGTTTCATCTAGTCTTTCCAATACACAGAGGAAGAAACCCGCCTATGAATTACTCTTTTATTCATAAAAAAAAAAAAAAAAAAAAAAAGTCAAATCTTAGAAAAATAACAGCCAACAGACAATTTTGTACAGTGGGCATGAAGCCTGGAAAGCAGAATGCAGCACCTCCAACAGGGCTTCACTGAAACCTGTGAAGGAGAAAATACACAAAAGCAAGTACAAACGAATCTGACCAAAAAACAGCATCACTTACCACTTTACTTTGCAGGTCTGTGTGTTCCATTCCACAATGTGTTTGTCCTCTGAACAGCTATACAAGCAGCAGTTGTCCTGATGCCATCTCACACAGTTTACTCTATTGTCATGACCACCGTCCTACAAAAGGTAAAATGGTCAACTCATTAATAAATGAGGAAGTCTTGACTACTGAGTCTTCCCCACAAACAATGTGAACGAGCTGCTCTTTCAAGAACTAAATTTAAATATTTGGCAAGGTGAAGAGTGTGGTTTTAAAGACCAATATATATATACAGCTACAGAAGTTAAAGACACTTCGTATTTTGATACATACACATAAGTATTTGAATTAATTCTTGTTCTAGCACTTCAGAGTTAACAAAAAAACCCTGTTGAATCAGCACCAGCCAGCTCAGGCTACTCCCAAAAGCATCACAGCAAATCAGCTTTGAGCAACACAAAATACATCACAGTAAGACATTCTGTTCAATAAACACAGGTGAAAGTGACAGCTTTTATTCTATTCTTTTAATTTATCCTATCTATAAAAAAAAACAAGCACTCACCAAATAATATCTGCTATCCTGCTCCTATAGAAGAGCAGCAAGTGTTTTCAAAGCAACTGAAACTATACATTTCAACCCAAAACTCCTTTATTTTGTTCATAGTTTTCAGGCATAATGACAGCTTTTCCATAAAACAGAGGTGATATTCGTTAGCTAGTGTCACTTGCACATATGATTTTAAGAAGTCATTGCTTTCTCTAAATTCATGTATATTTATCGCTCTACATACAACTAACAGTTTAGAAGCAAAAGTATGCCCAAGTATGTCAAAGTATTGCACAAAGTCATTCATATAGATTGAATTCACTTACTATGTAATTTAAGACTGAAAACAAGGTACTCAGGAGTAACAGGGAAGTTATCAATGAGAAAGGCAAAACAAAAATCAGCATATCTCATTCAAGAAAGATGATGTGCTGAGAGAGCTCAAAAGCTTCCACACGGGAGGCAAGTTTACAGATGAGTCCAGCACCACAACACCTTCCCAAGAGTCAATGAGTACTTCGATCCTGTCCTCCTCTCCCACAACACCCTGCAGGAACTGAGGCTACCACACTGCCACAGAGAACTTAATTCTACAGTTAGGCATTTCATCTTTACTGTTACATTTAATGCAAAATAACAAATCCATGCATAATGTTAAGATACTGCATTAACTTCAACACCAAGATTTCTCAACACGTACATACTGCCAACAACAGAAGAAGGACCACTTGAAGATTCTGAAGCACCTGAATTACTGCACCTCTATTCATATACAAAGCTATTGAGAAAAAAAAAAAAAAATCTAAATAATTAGGTTAAATTATTCCATTTTTGAGCAGCAGAAAGAACATCCTAAACTGACTGAAACCATCAGTATTTGGTAGCATGTGATGAAGAGTGTATTACTTACTAGTTTGCTCTGTAATTCTCCTTTTACTGTGCTGTACAACAAAATGCTACCAACTGCTGTACCAATAGCCAGGATATCTAACTGCTTGTCCACTTCTGCAACTTCAGACTTCCGTTTTTTCCTCTGGGGGCCATCCTGGAAAATCAGAAAACAGAGACAACATGATATTAACTAGTCTGACCAGCTAATCTCAGTATTAAAGCACAAGGGAAAAAAAAAAAAAACCTTCTGTACGTCTGAGACCCAGTCAGACAGCACAAACTCTGCTAAGAAACAAAATGAAGACACTGAAGCACGCAGCAACCTAGAGACTCATCTTGTACCTCCATGCACAAGGTAACGAAGTTGCTATGAGTCACTTGGAAACATCTGGTGGAGGCCATTTTGCTGGCCTAGCTACCACATACAGGAGGCAAAAAGACACACTTAAGCTTTTCACAGAGTTTGTGTCCCAGAGGCAGAGGTAAAGCTTAACACAATCTGAAGATTTCATCCACAAAATGGAAACGCTTGAGAATGATCAGTTTATTTTTTCTCAAAAGCTATTCGGTAGTCTTGCAAATACTAAGCACTCTTAATGCCTCTTAAAAAGAAAGTTCTACCCTACTCTACAGAGGGAAGCAACCAGGACTCAAAGCAAGGTGCTCTGCCCAAGTCCTATCAACAGTATCAGAGTTCCTCCTTCCATCAGGCAGTTCTTCAGCCATGGCTGTCTTGCTTTGTAAGTGCTATAAACCACGTCAAGGAGGGATTTCACTTCATCTCTCTTAATCAAAAATGGGTGAAACACTGCACATCACTGTGAAGGGAAGAAGGAATAAAACGGGCTCTTGAGCATCTGAAACTAAAAAGAAGGCAGAAGAGGCCACTTCATTTATTCTCAATGAGTAAATCCCACATAATTAATCACAGACACAGAGATTTAAAAAAAAGTCAAAGGACTTCTGAATATAAGAAAAAACATCCCTCATGCTACTGATTAGTTTTTAAATTGGACTTGGGTAAGTCTCCTTACATTTGTTATGTCACAGCAAAGCATTCTCTCCAATTCAGAAAAAGAAATTAAATTATACAAAAGCTAACACTTCCTCTACACAACAGATACATTTGCACTGATGAGCAGCCAGAAGAAGACAAATGAGACTGATCAAATGTGAGCAGTCAGCTCTGTGCAAGCTCCATGTGGTGTAGCTAATGTGTCATACAACAGACATCACACAGAAAACGTAAATAATTTTTACTCAGGTGCAGAGATACACTGACAATCAGGATTTTGGAGTTTTCACCACAACTAAATTTTAGAAGTTTAACAGTAGGGGATCAATACTTTGGCTCTTTGAAGTCGGACTTTCTTTTCCTCTATATTTGACACAGACAACATCTTCTGCAAGGGAAAGTGTTTTAGTTTAGGCTAATAAATACCAAAATGTCACAAAGATACTTTTATACCAAAAGCAGGCTCTTGAGAAAAGAGATTACATTGCTTTTTGCAAGCATTTGTTTAGGCTTCACCTTTCTTGGTTAAAAAAAAGTGTTTATAAAATATTATGAAAACATAGGTGCTGAGAAACCATAAAAGTCACAAAGCACCACCAAATAAATCAAACAGGTTTTAAGACAATACATGAGAAAAGACTCAACTAGTTAAATTTTTGGCAGCAATGCCAACTAAGCTATCTTGAAACTGCTGTCTGACATGGAAAGACAAGGGCCACATCCAGTGGAGATTTAAGTACAGTTTATGTGTTTTCTGGTACTTTTCGATCTCTTTACGTAGTCTTACTAATTACGTCTCGCACTCCCAAGACTGCAAAGCAAAATCACAATTAAGAACAGATTTTATTCTCTTCCCTTGCATAAATCTTTTAACTAAAATTTGCACCCTCCACTTCAGTTTGTTATGGCCAGTTTCTCTTGGAAGAACCCAAAGGTGTAACAAAATTTCCACTTAAGTCCACAGTTATTTCCAGTGTCAAGAAGAAAGCTAGAGGCAGTGAAAGTTTCTCCAATTACTTTTTCAAATGTATTTCTTTACTGACCGCCCTTTATCAGAATTATTATTGGGGTATTTTGTCAGAAATTTTTGCACGAAAGAAATGCCAGTGGAAAATCCAGACACCTACTAATGTTGGAAATTATTTGAAAAAACACCCCAAGAACTAAAAAAAATAAAATTAAAAAAAAAAAAAAAAATCACACTTCACTGCCCTGCATTAGGTTAGTACATAGACTGCCAGTTGCAGTAGAGATCCATGTGGGATTCACCTGTGGATCAGGGTCTTAAATGTTAGAGCATCTCATTTTCATGGATAGGAGAGGGGAGCTGAAGTATACCAAGTAACAGCTTACTTTTGATTTTTTTTTTCTCAGATTCATGGAAGCTCTAGCTTATTTAGAAATCCTTCAACTTTGACTGAAAAAACACAGTGTTTTAATGAGAATAGATGATTAAAAGAAGTTATTTTAAATGGGACTGTGTATATATTTTTCCATAATGTTCTTACTTGAGTAGGTCAGTCACTGAGACTGTTTTTTGTTGTGTTTTTTTTCTTTAAAAAAAAAAAAAACATGATAGAAATCCGACCCCTGCTGCTCATGTGTGAAGTAAAGCACTTAAAATACCAAAAAGGGGGGGAAGCCTCGAGAGTCTTGAGAGTTGCAGATGACAGAGCAGTTGCAACTTATTACAAAGAAAGTAGGAGAAGGTATTTTGAAAGTCAGTGGTCCACATACTTGGGCACAAGGCAGCACTTCATGGAGCAGGAGATGGTGAACACTGCAAGCAGGAAGTGCTGACACTACGAAAGCACGTGTGCAGGGAACATCCCAGTAAGTCACCTCGGCATTAGCAATTCCAGCGCCTACAGTTCAAAACTTAATTTCTAATATTCCCCTGTAACACATGGACTTCAATTAACATGGCAGCAGTCCAAAACATTAGGTGTAACTTGGCCCAACATCAACTACAAATATCTACTGGCACAGTTATACTCCTGGACACCACATACTAGCACTACCTGAACACAACATACTAGTACTACCTAGAGAGACGTCAACTCTCCAGGACTAAAAAAAAAAAGACGGGTGGGGGGAAGACTAAATAATGCCAGAAAAACCACATTCAATAAAATCTATTGGGCAGAACAGCTTTAGCTCTCCGGTCGATGGAGAGATCAATGAATTACAGAAGTTTATGGCATAACTCTTCCAAGAAACGGTGTGTTTTCCAGCTCCACTTGAAAATGTACCAACGTTCAAGCCGCAGACAGCATTCAAACTACTAGAATAATTAGAAAACATTGTGATGTAGCCAAACGCTGTCTGATTAAGTCTGTTTTTCATACAACTCTAAACCAGGTTAAAGTGGAGCATCTGTGGCCTTTAGGGTGGGTCTCTAGAAAAGGGTTACTAAAGGCACTCAGAAGTCTCCTGTTCTTGACTTATGGCACCACAGCAGTGCACTATGTTAAAGTTTTATTTCACACAGGATATATTAACCCCATTTTCACATGCCATTTTCAGTTTAAGAGTGAAGAACCACCATCACAGCCCTGCAATTAATGCATGCATCCTTTTTGCTTCAAAGTCACATGACAAATGAACAGGTTAAGACCAATCTAAAACTAACCCTTTCTGCCATATTCTTCAAACCTTCTGGGAGTTTTCAAAGTTCAGGGACTAAGCTGCTCAAATGAGGAAAATGAGACAATACTGTCTTCCTTTGGATTAGCAATCTCTATATTAAGCATTTTTAAATACCTCTTACAGTATTTCAAATAAACAAAATTGTTGATATACCAAAATGCATTTTTAAAAGCCCTCCCAACTTCTTATGCTAAAGGAGGTGGGTTTCACATACTTTATCCAAAGAATACATTTTTTCCTCAGGAAATGGTATGTTCTAGCTAAAGATGAAGTAGCATTACTTTAACATAAAGAGGATGCAAAGGTACCTTACTGTGTAAACTCCAGGTATTTTCAAGTTCAGTGTTCACCTGAGGTTACGTTAAATAAAATAAATTCAGGATGGAGAACATGGGAGCCCTCTGATGTGTGCTCTGAATAAAGTTACTGAATACCTTCTTGCAGGATTCTTGAGCCTGGGAAGACACACCACAGACAGCATAGCAGCCTGCATGGAAATCAAAACCCATCTGGATGCCTTCCTGTGCAACCTCTTCCAGGTGTTCCTGCTCTGGCAGCAGGATTGAACTAGATGAACTTTTGAGATCCTTTCCAAATCCTAACGTTCTGTGATTCTGTGAAATACCTCCAAGGGTAAGGAAGAGTGGAGAGACGCTGCCTGGGCTGTGAACTGTAAGATAAGCAGACGCACAGCAGCCAACCTGCTCTGTAGCATCACCTTTCAGATCAAGGTGAGACGTGCCGTGGGGTACCATACCTTGTTCCTTCAAGGAAGGCTTCTTCCATGCAGGTTATATGAAAGATAATGATTTTACTCAGTCAGTGCTTCTGTTGATAGTCCCTTTCTTTAAGAAAAAAATAATAAAGCCTCCAATGCCACTTCCCCAGCCAAGAGGCGAAATTTGCCTTGCGAAGAGCAGATTCCCCCCACCCCGCTGGACGTCACACGTGGACAGGCGTCGTGCGGGGGAGCCGTGCCTGAACCCTGCGGAGCTGCGGTCCTCCCCATGGGACCCTCATCCCGTCCCGGCACCGGGACACGGCATCTCCGCTCCCCGGCCACGCCGACCCCGCCACATGGCGCCGGGAGGGCGGGGTGAAGCCGAGCGGCCCACGGCCACGCGTCGAACCCACACGGGCAACCGCCGTCCCCTAACCCGCCCTTACACTCCCCCTTCCCCGATGCCCCGCTCTCCCTCCACACCCCGCCCGTACCTTGCTGGGGGGCGGGCGTCCCCCCGGCGGGGCCCAGGCCAAGCACGTACAGGCAGCGCTGAGGTGGGCGGAAGGCACGTACTCGTGCTGCAGGCGGCTGCCCGCCGTCTCCCACACCCGCAGCCGCCCATCCGGGTTGGAGATGGCGAACAAGCGGCGGTCGCGGGGGGAGAACGCGCAGAGGGCCCGCGCCGCCGCCACCGCCTCCCCGCCACACGCTGCCGCCGCCATGGCGCTCCCTGACCGGCCTCTCTGCGCCGGCGCACGCACCCGCCGCGTGCTCGCCCCGCGCGCCTGCGCCGCGCGCCGGGGTGACGCCAATAGGCGTCACCCCGGCGCGCGGCGCAGGCGCGCGGGGCGACCGGTAGACGTCCCTTCCCGCCTCGCTTTCCCATGAGGGTCTGGCGGGGGTTGCGGCGGCTCGCCTCCTTCTCCTCTAGCGATGGGAGGCCGCGGAGGAGGGCGTGGGAGACGTCGCTGTCGCCGCTGGAGCGGGTGAGGCGGCTGCTGCCGCCTGAGGAAGCGGACGCGGTGGCGCAGTGCGTGGCCGCCCCTCAGGCTGCTGCCCCTCAGGAGGAGGGAGCGCGTCCCGGCCCTTTCCGCGCTGGGGAGCTGGCGCTGGCGGAGATGCGGAGGAAGCACAACGCGACGGTGAAGATGATGTGTCGGCTGGCGGAGGATTCGGTGTTGGCCAGCTCCGGCGGCGTCCTGCCCCACCGCGACATCATCGGGCAGCTGCCCGGGCAGATGATGCGCACCTCGGCCGGGGCGCGGTTGCTGCTGAGGCGGCCCTCGCTGGAGGAGTACGTGCTGCTGATGCCGCGGGGACCCACCATCGCGTACCCCAAGGTACGGGCTGCTCACCGGGATCGCAAAATGTTGGGGATTGGAAGGGACGTCGAAAGATCATCCAGTCCAGTCCCCTCTGCCGAAGCAGGAACACCCAGATGAGGTTACATAGGAAGGTGTACAGGCGGGTTTTGAATGTCTCCAGAGAAGGAGACTCCACAGCCTCCCTGGGCAGCCTGTTCCAGTGCTCTGGCACCCTCACCATGAAGAATTTTCTTCTCATATTTAAATGGAACCTCCTGTGTTCCAGTTTGTACCCACTGCCCCTTTTCCTACCATTGTTTGTCACTGAGAAGAGCCTGGCTCTATCCTCCTGACACTCACCCTTTACATATTTATAAACATTAATGAGGTCACCCCTCAGTCTTCTCCAAGCTAAAGAGCCCCAGCTCCCTCAGCCTTTCCTCATAAGGGAGATGCTCCACTCCCTTCATCATCTTTGTTGCCCTGTGCTGGACTCTCTCCAGCAGTTCCCTGTCCTTGAACTGAGGGGCCCAGAACTGGACACAATATTCCAGATGTGGTCTCACCAGGGCAGAGTAGAGGGAAAGGAGAACATCTCTCGATCTACTAACCACCCCCCTTCTAACACACCCCAGGATGCCATTGGCCTTCCTGGCCACAAGGGCACAGTGCTGGCTCATGGTCATCCTGCTGTCCACCAGGACCCCCAGGTCCCTTTCCCCTACACTGCTCAATGGCTGGGATGACTGGTGACTGGGAAGTTTCCAAGACTAGTAATGTGCCATGTTTTTCTCACCTGCAGGATATAAGTGCTATGTTAATGATGATAGATATCCACCCGGGAGACACTGTTTTGGAAACTGGCAGCGGGTCTGGTGCTATGAGCTTGTTTTTGTCAAGAGCAGGTGAGAACCTGGTTTTAGAAAACAGAAGCAGCACAGTTCCCTTATCACACATTGCCTTTCTTTTGACCGAATACTTATGGTCACTTAAAAGTTTTGTTGCAGTTCACGTGCTCATATATAGTTTGTTGACTTAAAGGAAAACTAATCTGTGCCAGAGCCAGTGCGGGGACAGCAAACCATTTGGACTGTATTTCAAGGGCTGTGATGCAAAGAGTTACTGAAGGCCCCGCAGAAAGCTGAGTTTCAGACATCATTATTGTTGGCTTTGGCTTCACCATACCAGACTCTCTCTGATCTCTTGCCTTCCTCAGTTTCCTTTTCCCCATCTTGATTGACCACGTGAATAATCAGATTGCTGGGTACCAGTGAAAATGCTTATGTGGATGCACGCTGTTATTTTTCATGTTACAGCTGGCCTGGTTTGATCTAGGTCTCAGTGCTCTGAAAGGCAGCGAGCTTTGCATTCAGCAATGTGAGTAAGGGTGAACTTTTCATCTCATCTGTAGGTATCCTGTTAATGGACCACATTCAGTGTAATTTGATTAGGGACTCCTGATAGAACAACTTCAACAAAACAAACAACAAAACACCAAACAACCACAATTGTGTGCTGGAATTGTTTTTGAGCATCCCTGAAAAATAAAGCACTGTTTGAATTTGGTTTTTGAATTGTTTTAAGGTATTTCTGTTATTGCAGAATGCTGCATTTCTCTGCAATATTAGAGATGAGCTTTGAGAGCAGGGACAGGAGCCTCATCATGGCTCACCTTGACCTTATAGAGCAGAAAACACAAGTTGCGTATCCTGAAGGCTGATGTTCAAAGTCAGCATTTGTGGGCACCTCACTTGAGAGTAACTGAATACCTGAGGGTGCCAGCAGTGGTCACTGAGCCTGAGAAGCACCCCCATATTCTGGAGCTGCTATGGTACCTCAGCACCAACTTTTCTTTGTTACTGTTTCCCAGTGCATGTTATAAAACATAGTTATAGGCTATGAAGTATTTTTTAAATGTTTACAGTTTGGGCTGCCTTTATGGTTATACTCTTCATCATTCAACAGTCAAGACACAAAACATTTCAGTACTCCCACTTAAAGCCAGCCAATTATCTGTGGGAGGTGATGCTTCCTCTTACAGTCTTGTAAAGGAGACAAACTGAACAAATCAGCTATTTTTTTTGTTTAAGACCAATAAATAACCTTAGAACTTGAGGACAGCAAATTAATTTTCTCTTACTCTTCCATGTGGCAATGCTGTGTATCTGCTGTCCTTTGGTGTGTGCTTCAGGATAACAATACAAAGCTTGAGTTTTTCTGAGAAAGTTTCGTATTCAGCAAGTACAAACGCCATCCAGCCAGCCCTGCTCAGGGATTGCTGAAAGCTCTCTTTGCCTGTTTAAAACTAGCCAGGAGAAAGGGAAGCTAATGGTGTGATAGGTTTGAGAAATTAGAGTAATGCAAGGATGGAATAATACAGCAATGCACACCCTGTTGTCTGTGTTAGGATAGCCTGTTAATGCTTCCTTTATGAAGAACAGTGTGTATTTGTACATGGTAAATCTCAGGATAGTAAATTTATACTTAAATAATAAAATAATCTCTTACAACTACAAACAATAACAGGAAAATAATGCAAGCCTGTGTAAAAGAGTACGCTTGAAAGCTTGTCTATGGGGCTGAGATCACTGGGCTGGTCTGCGGGTTTTCTTAGCTGTTCCACAACCCTAAGAAGAACAGGTGGAGAAAGAACTATCCATGGAAAACAGCAAACCTTTGTAAAAATGACGACTGTCAAAAAAAAAAAAACCCACTTTGAAACCAGTAGTTTCAAATCAATAACAGCAGAAGCAGTCACTGTCTGTCAGCTTTACAGCATCTGTGAGCAGTAACCTAAGTTGCCACTTTTTGGCTGGTACCTCTGATAGCTCTAGCAAGAGAATCACAGATCCATAGGCCCACAGATGCTCACGTTCTCTTTTGGTGCAGGAGTTTCTTTGGGAAGACATCTTAGGAACAGTTTGTACTGCTATCACTGTGCTTTGGATCACCTGTGGATGGATGGATTTCAGTCTGTAAAAGAACTAACCTACCACTTTATCTGCATATATTTGTTTTAAATGTAAAGAAAAAATAAATTGCAACTGATTGTTTCCTAAAGTGAAGGTCAGATATAAAGGTGTACTTTTGTTATTTACTTGTGCTATTTTTTCCTAAATTCTTTTTTACAAGGGGAAAAGTAGTAAGCCTAGTGTCTTTCATTTGTTTTCAGTTGGGCCCAAAGGACATGTTGTAAGTTACGAAATCAGAGAAGATCATCATAATTTAGCTAAGAAGAATTATAGGCACTGGCGTGCTGCCTGGGAAATAGGACATAGGGAAGAGTGGCCAGACAACGTGGATTTCATTCTGAAAGACATTTCAACAGCTGCTGCAGATATGAAATCTAAAACATTTGACGCAGTAAGTCCAAAAAATCCCGCCATTTGACATCTATGTTTGATGCATTAATTAAAACCTCTAGTGCTCACATTCACAATGGGATTCCCACACGCAGTTTAACATGAGAAAAAACAATCAGATCTCCATCAATGAAAGAAACATCGTTATTTTTTTTGGTCAGGTTACAAGTATTTTCAAGGTTCCAGTTACAGGTTTCCAAATTAAAGAGCAATATGGCTGTAGTGTAGAAATCCTACAAATAATCACTGCTGTCTGTAAGCAAAGACAAACTTACAAAAATACTGATTTCTCCAAAATCCAAGAAAGTATGTAAGACATTGCATTTTAAACATTAAATTCAGGAGAAATGCATAACGTTATTGAAAATATAAATATGTAAACACTTTCCTATCAGCTATACAGAATGCACAATGTAACTAAAGCCTAAGTTTGAGTAAGGAATGCTCTTGCTCTCCTGTCCTACTTTTTATCTCCGGATCTTTTAAAGGGAGGTGTGCTGGGGAAAACAGCTAGATGTTAAGCACTCTTCTGTGTAAACCAGACAAACTACTCACATTAACGCTTTAAACAAACGACAACTGTATTAAACAGTTTGAGCAAAGAAATAAAATATATAGCATAAAAATACCATTTTAAAAAAACTAAAAAAGTAACGGTCTACAGGAAAGATCAGATATTGCATATCTGACTTTTACAGTTTGAATAGTTTTCCAGCAGATGTATAAATTGCCAAAGACAGAAGTTTTCTAAATCTTGATGCAAACAGCAAGTTAGACATCAAGACAGTAGTGTGACCTTTTCATGATGAAGATGCACTTGAACATTTATTTTTTTTACATTTGAAAACTAGGTATCCAAAAGTGTTAGTAAATGTCATCTTCCAAAAGTTTTTGTTAATGTCAGTATTACAGAATTTAATTAGTAGGTAATTAAAGTGTAAGTTTTGAGAGCCAGTCATAAAACTGATTTGTGATTACATACTGCTGTTGAATGCATTCATTTTCCATAGATAAACATTGTTTTTTGAAGCGTTGTTATGGAAAAAGTTATAGATACGTTAATATTTACTGGGAAAACATTCTTTTCCAGATAGTTCTGGATATGCTTAACCCTCAGTTGGCTCTGCCTGTTGTACACTCAAGTCTAAAACAAGGTGGTGTGTGTGCTGTGTATTTAGCAAAGTAAGTATTTACTTCTGGAACTTACCCATTTATTCAGGCATCACCTAAACATCTTTTAAAATATACATCCATCATTAATTAAATGTTTAACTGATTATTTTTTTTTTTGCCCTGGGTAGTTTTTTTTTAGAGAGTTGGACTCAATATAAATTACACTTGGTCAAATCCTTTGGCATTTATTTTGGGAACACTGTCATTATGGTCAGTGGAAGATTTCACTTAATGACATCCTCAAAATAACTGTACTGTTTTCCAGTTCAGTAGTCAGGTTGATAGCTCCTTTACCCTAAAACTGAAGAACTCATGTAAACTCAAAGATAAAGAATGTGACAAAGGCAGTAGAATGGAGACTAACCGTGTACGATTTGAGTTTTCAAAGTACTACTTTTTCTTTTGTATTTCTTCAAAAGCATTACACAGGTTATTGACCTTTTAAACAAAATACGGACCTACAAGCTCCCTTTTGTATGTGAAAATATCATTGAGGTAACTCATAGAAATTGGATGGTACTCCCTGCTAAAATCAAGAATTTCAAATCAAGCCACATGGTGGAAACTAAAGAAAATATTGAAGAACCATCTCAAAAGGAATATGAAGAAGCCCCCATTCAGGATCAAGTAGTTCTTAAAGAAAGTGAATACAATGGTAAGAACATTATTGCTGATGAGATAGCCTGTTACTGCAATTTGATAATCCAATGATATAATGAAGGTGAAGTTTGTAGGAAGAGGCAGTATTTTTTTCTTAGATTAGCTGAGATTGTTGTGAAGAATAGACAAGCTTTTGCACAGCCTGGACCTTGTCAGGTTTGAAAAAGGCTATATTAATGGTTATTTAAATATCTTATTAAAAATCTAGACTAAACAGAAAATAAATTGCAAACTGCAAATAAAGAATGACTGTCCTCCTACTGTTTCCAATTTTTTTTTCATAAAGTTCAGTCTGTTTTACTTCCCCTGATGGGGCCCTGAGGGGCAAGAGGACCCTGATGGGTTAAGGATTCCATAGAAGAAGAGTTACCAGTGTGCTGTGTTTTGTAGTCCTGCTGTTCTGGCAAATTCAAAAAAGGTGCCTTATACTAGTATAGACTTCCAAATCCATAGTAGAAGAGCAAAGAGGTCTGAATGTACTACTGACAACTTTAACAGAAGCAAAAAGAAAATGAAAATATGTCAAGGAAAAATAATCCATGTGCGTTGGCAACTCTAGTCTGCATGTAGGTTTTAAACTTGTTGGAAGGAATTAAAAATATTTACTTCTCACAGAATCACTTTCTGATGATGCTGAAACATACTGCTCAGTGCCTTACATTGCTAAACCATCTTATTGGCAGGATGCTCATTCAGGTGAGACACAAGTTTTTTTTTTTTAAATGTTTAGTGATATTTTATTTTTAAAAATATTAATTTTTGTACTAGCATTTGACATGTTGCTATACTGTGAAATCATAAAATTTATAATAATAAACTAATAATTGTGTATTGAAATACTGAAGTAGTAACTTGTTTTGTTTTTTAATTAGCATTCCTTACCAAGCTGAGAAAGTTTCGACCACTGCTTTCTTGATGCTGCTGAGATGTTAGCTAATTTAATTATTGTATCAGAATAAAATAAAATAAAATCTAACAAAGTAGCTGCTACATTTTGCAAGTTGTGTAACTTTTAAGTAATGACTGCTTTGATTTCTACTGCATATGAAGTGTGAAATCCCACCTACTATGTATAGGGAAAAGTTTTAACAGAATTGTCAGTTGTGGTGTTGCAATGTGACATAGATTGTTCCGCAAAGCACGATATCCATTTCTATCTTGTTGGGTGTATTTCATTCTTCATTACTTGTAAACCAATCCATTGATTTGTCTTGGTTCAAGGTGCTACCTTGTCTCCTTTTGCTGGATAAGTTCTGACAGTCTACCAGAAATAAGGAGAAAAAAAAATATTAAGAAGCAGCTTCTGACTTCACTGGCTAACAACTGGTGGTTATCACTTTCTTTAAGAACAAAGCACAACTGAAGAAACTGAAATTCACTGAATTTCTCTTGATAAAGCTGTGCTTATTTCAAGAAAAAGACCAGTTGTTTACATATATAGCTTTGGTTCACTTCCAGCACCTATGCAGAAAGTTGTCTGCTTATTTGTGAACTTTACTTAAATGGTCAAAATAAACACAATTTTTCTGACCTTTGTCAGATATGAAAAGCAAGGTCTTCCAAGTAAAAAGAGACTTGAAATTACATCTTTTAGGGTCTCACGTAAGTCTTCCCATAAGCATGTAGTGGTGTTTAACACATTAAATTTATTAAATTATATGTAACCCAGTATTAAATAAGTATACTAAGAACTCTGCAGTGGTTAAGCATGTGGAAGTATCTTTGCAGAACTGAGGCCTTCTGCAGCTCCTCCAGGAAGTTTGTATCTCAGCTCTGTTCCAGTCTTAATAAATTAAGCAATGAGCTTTTGCCCCATAACTGCTGTATATAATGGAGGCTTCCCAAACAAAGGATCGGGATGCTATTTTGAGTAGGTTAATGTGCAAAGATTCAATGACATAAAACAGTTTTTATAAGAAACTCTTGTATTGATTTCTACTTGTACCCCAGTCTCAAAAGGGAATCCTGCATGAACTCTGTCAACAGTTGAGATACACTTAAAGGAAAATATGAATTGTGATTTAATGTATGTCCAAACTGATGACAGCAACTGACCGGCCTGCCTTTTCTAAAAACAGGGCTCTCAACAAGAGCACTGTAACTCATGTAACACACACTCTTCTAATTCGCGTGACACATACCAGTATTTTTACTGTTTCTTCTCGTCAATACTAAGTGTTTAAAGTAGAATTCTCATTTTAGTTTATAATGCAAGAATAGTAATAAATGCCTAAATAGACTGGAATGCAACCCAAAATCTACTGTAGCAGATTAAGGTAATTTGAAGAGACACAGAATACAAAACACTTGGTACTTCCAGGAGGTCAAGATGTAAAAATCAAACTGGCAGTAAAAGCACAGTTCTACCAAGGTAACTGCATTTGTAATAGGGATGTCTGCTAACACACAGATGTCACATCTTGTACCAAGAACACAGAAGTCCCTACAGTAGTAGGGCAAATATGGCCTCAATTCCATAAAGTAATTGAAAATTATTTGCAGTATTAAACCATACCTTGGGCATAATGAGGAGAGTCAATGAGCATTTTTTCACTTGAAAAGGTGTTCTTTGAATTCTGGGTAGAATGGAATTCCATCATCTCCAAAGTGCCAGCAGATGAGGAGGAAGATGATGATAATCCCAGTCGTACAAATCTTCCTTTCTTACCACAAAGCAAGCAGTCTGTAGGAGTAGCACTAGGTCCTCGGGGCCGCTGTGCTTCTTCATCTTTGTAGCTTCTGACAGCTCCGCTGTGGCGCACAGAACGTTCTCGCTGCCATATGTAATGTGTTGGAGCAATAGCCATCACCTGACAGAACAGCCATAACAATAATGGGAAAACATAACAGTTGAAAACATGGTATCCAATTCATAAGTGGCAGAGAATTAATACCATGTAGCTGAAATGGATATGATCTTTATCTGCTGCTGTCTCACTAGAAAGTTTGCTATCTTGGGCATGAGCAAGTGAGCCAGTTACATATCAAACATGGAAACACAACAATTTACAGCCTCATATGTTCATGTGAATCATCACAAATACCAGCTTACATTTTGGATGTTGGGGTGAAGATGGTGTCTTTGACTAACTACTAAATATCAACTAGATGGATGTTTTGGTTCACAAGGTCACTGACTATTGACTGTTGGAAGCTGGGAAAAGCATTCCCAATCCCATCCCCAGAGATGGGATTCTTGAGTAAGTGAGATTTTCTTTTCAACCAGCTGTAGTGAACATTGTTCCTGGAACATGGCAAGCCTTTTCCAGACAGATACATTCCACCTGAAAAGTGAGGAATGTCTTTATTCCCTCCTACTATGTTTGAAAAGCATAGGTTGTAAACCTGAATGAATATTAGAGAATGTTAAAAGTGTGTTCTCAGTTTTGTTTAAATGAAGTGAAAAACCCTTGACTTGAAAAGTCAATTGAAGTTATATTATTAATTTTGAAGGGATTAACATTTTACATGAGGTGCTGGGTTTTTTATTTGAAGGTCTTACTTGTGTACAAACTTAAAATTTGTAAAGCAAACATACACATGCAAAATTATTTCTGAAGTGAAGGAAGTGAAACAACCAATGGTAAAAATTAAATATAAATCCTTATGCAAAGCAGAAAGACCCTAGTCAATAACCATCACTTTTAACAGTAGTGCAATGTAAAATATTCTAGTTTACTTTAAAAGCACAGTTTCAAATAATATATTTTAAATGCAGAAGAAAAAAAAATCATGGAGTATAAGCGGATTGTTACATTTTAGCCACATCTTTTCTTTTCCATGGCTTGTCTACACACTTTAGGGAATACATTACTTGTATAGAGCTAGAGTGTTAGGTGATATTAATTATTGTTGTTTCAGCATCCACAATACTAAAACCCTCCCTACCTCTTCACAGCAGCGTCTGCTTACAATAGCCCTGTAGTCAATTCTACTCCATAGTTGATCTCGTAACCTTAAGAAATCGGGAAAGAGCTTTCTCCAGGCTTTTCCCAAAGCCCATGGGAAAATGTCATACTTGGATTCTTCATCATCTTCTTCAACTGTGTTTGCCAGATACCTTCAAACATATATATGTTTGTGTTTTTAGAAGTTATTCAATCTTAAATCACTGTATTAGCATGATTTCTAACATTAAAAGATGTGATATTGAAATAGTTATTTTTCCTAGTATTATGGGAAAAACTAGCAAAATGCAGTCTTCTCTCATGAGTAGAGTATTTTCTGAAACAGAAAGTTTCATATGTATCCTTTGGGTAAATAAAACCGTAACTTAAGCTACTATAAAAACTGCTTTACCCTAGAGTCTCCTAAATTACTAGATGCAAGAACTAACATAGCCTGACAGCCTTCTCCAAACTGGTAAGATATCCTTGTACTAAAGTGAACAGTTTCTGACTATTTATCTAAATAAAGCTTAAACCTACCTTGTGAAATCTTAAATTTACATTTTTTTACTTAATGGATTTTAACTCTTCAAAAATTATGTTGCTCACATTGCAGCAAACAACTAAATACAGGTCTACTTTAATGTATAAATGAAAACCTTAAATTATTTTCTTAATGTCCATATTTCTCCCTTCCTTTGCTATGTGCTACTTTTGGTTCTGGGTCATCTTCTCGGACAACAGGAAGACATTTACTTCCTCTGGATCCACCTGCTACTACATTCCTGTAAATCATACCTGAAAAAAATACGACTTTTAGTCTCCTCACCAATTTTCTCACTTGCTCCTAACCCTGATATTCCCTCTAGTCCCAGTCTCACCAGACCCTTTGTCCCTTTCCAGTCCTCTCGCTCTTCTGGCCTGGCTTTCCTCCCTTCAGTGTGGAATCAGACAGTTTCTTCCTCCATGCTTAGTGGATGCTGCCCAGAACAGCATTTGCAGGAGAAGAAATGGCCATCTTTCTCCCCGCACTAGCGTGCAAATCAGAGTGTCTGAGAAGTGCTAGTATGGAAAAAGATGGCCTGAGCACCACAACACTATGAGAGGAAATGCTGAATGGCCAAATATGAAGAGATTATATAGGCTTGGTAAAGACAGAGTCCTGACTGCACCTCTATTTCAAAGGATAGAAATTTTAGAACTGTTCAAAAAATATCTCAAAAATTCTTTAGCAACATTTTTACAGTTGACTTAAATCATGTTCACAGAAACTTTAATAAGAAGTGACGCCCAAGGTGTGTATCATGATGAAACATTTTGGTACAAATGACTTAGGGGCTGGCAAAGTTATAAAATAGGGTCTTATACCAGGAAGTGTGTGCCACATATATGTTGCCATGTATTGTCCTGCATATGTTTCTTGTAAGGCTTTAAAAAGTTCACAGATTTACAGTCTGGTAGGCAGAATGCCACACTACGTGTCACAACACCAGTGCAAACATCCCCTCACCGCTGCTCAAGCTTGTTCCACACAGGTGGTCAGCAGAGGAAGAATGTTCAATTTGCACTATTTATATACAGTATATAGATCACGTTTCTATACTTCATACAGAACCTAAACAACTACACACCTGATAAAGAAGTCTCATTGTATATCATAATTATCAATGGCATAGACAAAGAAAATAATGCAAAGTTTATCCTAATAAAACCAGATAATTTTAAAGTACTTACAGAGCAACAAAGAAGTTGATTCTGGTATGCTCACTTATTGTGAAGTTAGCCCTCTTGAAATAAACGAAAGTCATTGCCAAGAGATACTGTTTTAAAATGTAAAATGTTACATTCATTGTTAAATATGAATGTATTATTTCAGTATATCATTTCCTTAAATGCACGTTTATCTTGCACCAAGATACTTTGGTCATTTTTATCAATGAGGAAAGCATTAATTGAGTTTCTTTAAACTTCCATACAAACACATGAGAAAAAGATACGGTCTGTATTTGCATTACAGTATCAAGTGATTAAGGGCAGATTTTTCACTCAGTATATGTTCTGTTGTCTGAGAAGAAAACACACTTACCTTGTCTGCAATTTTACAGCAACAGTCCATCCAAAGGAAGTCTTGGATTAGATCATCATCTGCAACCAAGGGAAGTTGTAAATTTCAAACACCATAATTGTTTTTCTTAAAAAGTATTTGTAAATAAATGACAGATGGCCCTTTTACTAAACTAAATAAAAGGAAAGAAGCGAGATCCACCACTAGAGAACAGAGAAACTGAGGGGAGAAAGAGGTTAGGTATGAAAAAACTTAAGCCACAAAAGAAGACAAACCACCCTAGTGATTGCATGTCATTCATTTTCAGTAATAGCTCAAGTGAAGGTGAAAAATCACCAGTATTTTTATTAATTAAGTAACTTCTTCCAGCGTAAGTGGTTCCATCCTGTGGCGTACCGTTATTTCTGGTGAACCATAGACTGCCGAGATCTCTGCACCTTGATTACCTGCCAACCTTTATAAGGCAATGATCATTTGTGGTCAGTGCATCACTGTCTGTGCACATGGACTATAACAGGATTACCGCAAACTCCCTCTGAGTCACTCCTGTATTCAAAGTTCAAATAAAAACCAAGTGTAATCTCCCACTATTACTTAATCTCATCACTAAACTAAATAAATACGAAACTTCATATGAAAGAGACACAATTGCAAAAGAGATGCCACAACTTCTCGGATTTTCATCCCATTCCACTTCTCTCCCTACATGTTTATTCCCACAATAAATAACGTGCCTATAAGACTGGGAGTCCAGCCTTTTTTAAGCCTTGTGTACAACAAGATGTAATTTTTTTTTTACATGTGTTTGTTGACATATGAGAAAAAAGAAAGGAAAGGACAAATTTCATAAAAGGAAGCATTATACCACTTTGGTTTAATTTGTAATTTAAAAAGATAATTCTCATCAGTTTGGCAACCCTTTTTGTATTTTTAACTTAAGCATTAAATATTAGTACACTAAAATATAACAACAAAATATGTTTAGGCAAAGACGCAGCCATTAGTATCTCTATAAAAAGCACTCCCTTAACTACTGAGTTTAGAAACCACGCTTGCTTAATACTTTTCTACTGTTCAGTCAATACATCAATATCTATCTTTATTAACCTACCGAATAATTTAAAGAAAGCTGTCATTTCCTGACGCTGAATAACTAGACGTGGTCCCTTTGGACATTTATACTTATGACTAGGAACCCTTTTTTCACCATTTTCTTCATGGTCATTAAAAGCAGGCCGCTTCAGTCTAATGAGGTTTTTTTGCTGATGTGATCTGGATGCGCTTGATTTTACACGAACAGTGACAGTGGGAGGTGTCTGACACACCAGACTGTGTTTCATTTCGGTAAGTAAAGTTTCCTGTTAAAAAGAGAAGGAAAAAAATAACTACAAAAATTATTAACTTGTATTTCTTTTGTTAAGATGAAGCGTTTCAGTAGAGCTTGTATGTCACACGATACAAAAATTAACTTTACCAGCACTAATTATCTGAGTCTTGTGCCCTAAGCCAACTCTGTAGATTTTTTAAATTTAGTTCCAATTTGACAAAGCTCTTTTTCAGTAGAAGGAGCCTTCGTTCTTTTTCCATTCAAAACTCTGAAAAATGAAAAAAAAAAAAATCCATAAAAAGTTGCAGTTTGACAGATCCTCAGAGCCCTGCACACTCACTTAGGTCTAACAAAAAACTCCGTTTCTCCCCCCCAATTTGTGAATGTGTATTTTGAAAAGAACATCAATAGAATTAATGCAACAGAACTATAATTTAGCTATATAACATTAAAATTAAAGTCCTGGGCCCTTTATTTTTTTAACAGTTATAGCAATTGGGAATAAAAACTCATCCTTCGGGTAGGACATATCCTGAAGGCATAACGGAAGAAACAAACCTGAGGTGTCTGTAGGTGTAAAAGTCAAGAAGACACCCAACGGAGCGTGAGGAAAGGTTGTAGACAGGAGCAAATGCATTTAGCTATTCAGCAGGTCCCTCCACCGCCCACAGGGCTGCCTGAGGCCGGCCGGCACAGCAGCCTACCGGGCTCTCCAGCTCCTGGTTAGCAGCCGCATCGAAATCAAAACCCCAAACCCAAACCCAAACCCCCTCTCGTGTGGGTTCCCAGCAGGCGGTCCCGGAGCAGCCCCCGCCCAGCCCGCTCCCCTCACAGCCCTGCCCGCGCGCCACAGCCCGCCGCCGCGCAGCTCGAGATGGCGCCTCTCGCAGCCAATCGGTGCGCGCAAGGCGGCCGCCTCAGCCAATCGGGCAGCGGGACACGCCTACCTCCCCAGGTCTCCTCCTGCCGCCGGGGGGCGCCGGTCTGTGTGGCTTCAGCGGAGCTCGTCTCGGGCCCGCAGCCAATCAGAGTGGGGCAGGGGCAGGGGCAGGGGCAGGGGCAGGGGCAGGGGCTGGGGCTGGGGCTGGGGCTGGGGCTGGGGCTGGGGCAGGGGCAGGGGCAGGGGCAGGGGCAGGGGCAGGGGCAGGGGCAGGGGCTGGGGCAGGGGCAGGGGCAGGGGCAGGGGCTGGGGCTGGGGCTGGGGCAGGGGCAGGGGCAGGGGCTGGGGCTGGGTTCTGGGTTCTGCGGGCTCTCGCGTCCTCCGTGTGCTGCGGGAGCGGTGCGCCCGAAAGATCGCACAGCGCGGCGTGCTGGCGTCAGGGCTCTAGAAAGCTCCGAGATAATGTTGTAGCGCCGTGCGATGGCGCTGCCCACTCAGGCGGCTGGGGCTCGGCTCACGGAGTCGCTTTCCCGCGCGAGACGAGGTGAGCCCCGAAGCCGGTGTGGCCGGTCACTCTGGGTGTGGCGACACGGGACGTGTGCCGCTTCACCCTGGCGTCCTCACAACATCCCCCCAGGAGGACAAACAGCTCCCCAGGAGACACGGGACATGAGGAATAAGGCACATTGAACCGCTAAGGTCATGGTGAGACCACATCTGGAATATTGTGTCCAGTTCTGGTCCCCTCAGTTCCAGAAGGACAGGGAACTGCTGGAGAGGGTCCAGCGCAGGGCAACAAAGATGATGAAGGGAGTGGAGCATCTCCCTTATGAGGAAAGGCTGAGGGAGCTGGGGCTCTTTAGCTTGGAGAAGAGGAGACTGAGGGGTGACCTTATTAATGTTTATATAAAGGGTGAGTGTCATGAGGAGGGAGCCAGGCTCTTCTCAGTGACAAACAATGATAGGACAAGGGGTAATGGGTACAAACTGGAACACAGGCGGTTCCACTTAAATATGAGAAGAAACTTCTTCATGGTGAGGGTGCCAGAGCACTGGAACAGGCTGCCCAGGGGGGTTGTGGAGTCTCCTTCTCTGGAGACATTCAAAACCTGCCTGGACACCTTCCTGTGTAACCTCATCTGGGTCTTCCTGCTCCGGCAGGGGGATTGGACTGGATGTTCTTTCGAGGTCCCTTCCAGTCCCTAACACTCTGTGATTCTGTGATTCATGAAAAACAGAGGTGCAACATACCCTGCTGTTACTTTTCCACGGAAGCAATTAATACGTGTAGTATTATGCAATTAGTCTAAGGCAGTCTGGTTCAAATGTCCTAACAAGAAGGAAAAAAATCCCTTCGCTAGTAAGATTGTGGGAAATCTTACTGTTGGCTTTTAAGAGCTAAAGATTTATTCTAGGAAGATGGCAAGAAATACATCCAGTTTCACTGTTTCCCCACTGTACAGGCCAATTAAAATGTAACTGGTCTCATTTGTTATGGTAATGAGAAGAGAAGCCCTTTTACTCCTCATCTTTTATTAATAATTTGCTAGATAAGTTTATTCAGGTGTTCTGGATTAGTGAGCGTATTCAGGGAAAGGTCCTATCAAGTTTTATGATTGTGTAATCAGAAAGAAAAAAACCTATTGGGGGGTAGATGTATGAGCTAACAACAGCTCTCTGTGGAGCAGGCTGAAATCAGGAAATTTGGCAATGGGGCAGAGATAATACCAAAAAAAATCAGTTGGGCAAAAGTCTGTCTGAGGTTCTTTCATCCTACACTTACGTGTTCAGGATGAGTTACCCTACGTTAAATTGTTCTTTATTTTTGGGTAATAGTTTTCATCTGAGGAACTCAAAGTGCTCTTCAATTAATTACCATTCATTTGATAACTGTGGAAAAAAAACTTAAGGATATGTTACAGAAATGTCATGTAACCATCTAAACTGTTTAGACTACAAAACAAGCTTCTGTCATTTTTTTGCCCCAGTGCAAGATATAAAACTGTAATGATAATTCTGAAGTGCATTCATTCTTATTGTTTACATCTTCACATTTGTATTCCTTTGCTTATCAATAAAAAGCACTGTACAATGTAAATCGTGATCCACACAGAGCTTTCCAGGGTTTGTATAGGTTTTTTTTCCTGTAGCTTTCTATTTTTAAGCTAGTTATTCTGCAACAAAATAGTAGAAGATTGTTTATTTGTCCTTTCCCTCTCAAAGATCTGTTACAATCTAGTTATTCAGCAGGCACGGTGACTCTTTAACCCTTTCTGTGCTGTCCCCTACCTTCCAGCACCCAGCGCTCTGCTCTGATACCGACCAGTTCCATAACTTTGGCTCAGACTCTGAGGAAACCAAAGTTGTGAGAAAAAGCTGACAAAAGTCTGCAACTTTCCTTCTTTTCCTCGCAGGACTCTACAACCTGAGGTAGGAATGTTAAGATGGGGGTGATTCAAGGATTCAATGTGGAAACATCATGGAAAAACACCAATGTGGAAAGGTTGATGCCCGAACACAGTGACAATAAGGAAGCAGAACTTCACCTGACTCTCGCGTGTTATAGTGGACTTAACTGGTTCTCAACTTTGCATATTATTAACTGCAGTTTTTAGAAGGCTGAACAATTCATTCCAGAATATCTGGAAGAATGTATTTTTCTGTACTTTTCTGTCTAGGTAGCTCGCTGGACATCAGGGGGCACTGTTTCACCACAACGAATTTAAACAATGTGGCATTTGTCTAGTACATTGGATTTAATGTTGTACTTCTTAATCCTTCCTATAGGTGGACATTAAATCAATTTAGCTACTCCTCATCTTTATTTGTTATCACACTTTGAGGGTATTTATATATAGATATATATATAGATAGATATATATAAGACCTGGGATTGTTACAAAATCTTATTTTTGAAAAAAAAAATGCACTGTAATATAATTACATGAGATATATAGTTACATAGGTACCCAGTAGCTAGGTCCAGAAAGGCAGGTGCAGAGCACTTTGCTTCCTCTAAAAGAAAGAGAAAAGCTTAAAAAGTTTAGTGATTGGGTTGCTTACAGATAGATTAGGAAGCGTCACTGAATAAAACACAGAGCTAGTATTTTAATAAATTGTGTTTAGGATATACATACGTTTTAAAATCTATAATATTTATGAGGTAGAAAAGCCAATGCCTTTGGCTTCTGCTATCCTTTCCAGTGAATTTTTTGTTGTTTAAGAAAAATAAAATACCACACGAAGAACACCTGGTATTTCTTTCCAAACAAAGTCACGAAGAAGAGCCATTAGTTCTTTTGAATACAGATCATTGTTCAAAATAAAATATATTTCTCAATTATAGACTTTTCCTACTTATTGCAGAGTCTGAGGGGAAAAAAAGTCTCCCCTGCAGAGACACCTCCTGACCTTGTTGGGGGAACCCAGCCTCCCAATCAACCATGTTCATATGCACAGGGGATGGAAGCTCCTTCCCTAAAAACCATACCGAAACTGAAGCATTCATCTAAACAGCAAACTTTGGACACATGGTTAACCCTCTTAGAATAAAGGGTGTAGCAAGTCACACGAGTTTCAGTGAATTAAAAAGGAACAGATAAATCACCTGAACCCATATCTATCACAAGAAACCTGTGTTTTATGTGGTAAGAGAGAGTAAGGATTTAGATGAGATGTGTGAAACAAATCATTATGACATCATGGTGTCTGGGCCAGGACTAAGCATAACAAAGGGAAGGTGCCTCACCTGTTTGCTGCTTGAGGCAGTGGGTAGGGATACTGGGAGGGTGCCCTACAGCTAAATCCTTGCTTTTGAAAAATGTTACAGGATGATTAGAACTACAAATGGTCCGGTGCCACTTAAGTGTATGTCATTGATGGATGAATGGACAGGAAAATTGTTCTCAGCTTTGTTTACTTGAAAATAACTTCTAGGCACACAGCAGGGTTTTCTAATACAAAAATCCAAGAACAGCTGTAGTTATTCTCAGGTATTGAGAAATTCAGGAATTAAAATTAAAAAATCATTTGGAAATTCTGTCGTGAACAGGAAATGTACTGAATAGACTAATGCAGCCAGTGGTAAAAGAATGTGAAGGCTCCAGCAAACATGGTGCATGTTCAAACATGCTGCTCCTGCTCCTTCAAAACAGTCAAGGTCTCGGCAGCAGCAAATCTTCACAAAGTACTGGGGACATAAGTTTGAACTTGCTGTTAATTTCTACTGTAAATAGACTGATGTATCCTGTATGAACTAATTCAAAGCAGACAGTGGAAGCCTTTAAGATTTATTTTTAATGATTGACACTTTTGTGCTGGTTGTAAATGAGCAAGTCTGATGAGGAGCAGCTGAGGGAACTGGGGCTGTTCAGCCTGGAGAAAAGGAGGCTGAGGGGAGACCTTATCGCTGTCTGCAACTACCTGAAAGGAGGTTGTAGCATGGAGGGGGTTGGGCTGTTTTCCCAAGAAGCAAGAGATAGGACAAGAGGAAATGGCCTCAAGTTGCACCAGGAAAGGTTTAGATTAGAAATTAGGAAAAATGTCTCTACAGAAAGGGTTGTGAAGCACTGGAACAGGATGCCCAGGGAAATGGTGAAGTCACCATCCCTGGAAGTGTTTAAAAGATGCATAGATGAGGTTCTTAGGCACATGGTTTAGTGACAGATTTAGCTTATGGTTGGACTCTGTGATCTGGAGGGTCTCTTTCAACCAAAATTATTCTATGATTCTATGAAATAGTCTTACGTGAAGAGTTCCAATTACTTCATCAAAATAAATACATGAGATGGACTACATTAGGTGTTCACCATCATGTCACAAAATGGCAAGTGATGAATGATGTATTTCTCAACATCAGTAACTCAAAACTGAGTGCATATTTTATGCTAAAGGAAAAGATGATGAACTGTGCAGTACCCCTTTAAGTGTTTTTTCAACCTTCTAAAGTCACCCACCATATTCTAATTTTTTAAAGCCACTGGAGACTGTATTTTGCATTTAATAACCATGGTTATTTGTTGCCCAGTTGTGCCTGTGCTGTTTCTTCATACTGCATTGTGCAACGAGGACTAATATACCAGGCTCCTCTCTACCACCAGGATTCTGGAGCCATTTGTTCCAGCTGCCAGGAGCACCAAGATCCCAAGGTACAGCGCCTGCGTGGAGGGACGGCATTGCCCACAGTCGCACTGAGAAATGCCAGTTCCTGAGCTTGTATTTTTCTCCTCTTTCCTCTCAGAATAATACTGGCAAACTATAGATTTCAAAAATCTTCATGATGACAATGTAGCTGAACCAATAAAACCAATAAAAGAATTTTACTTAAAAAAATCTAAAATTACATTATCTAAAAATATTTTATTTACAGCTAGTGAATAACACAAAGGCATAGTCTCACTGATGTAATATATATGTGCATATTAGTACACAAAGCCATGAAAGATCTAAGCAACTTACTATGTAGGAAATATATCTGTTTATCTAGGGAAATCAAAAGTAGAAAAATTTGCTGCTTTCAAAATAATGTCCTAAATTTTCTTCCTGAAGGTGAGTGCAGCATTTTTTAAAACAAAAGCTGTTTCAGTGGATGAAGAATAGGTGAGAACCTTCAAACTCTTAGCTAGCTGCCTTGTGATTCTGTAACTGGGCAAAATGTGTAAATTACATCAAATCTTTCTCATTCCATTTTCCCATTTTGAAGTTTAGTTTTATCTCTCAGTCTACTGGTGACATAATTCAGATCACAAACTCTTTCAAACACAGGGTATCTATGTATTCTCTGTTTTTTACACTGCAGAACACAATTGAATATTTGTCCATGACCACAGCCCATATAATATGAAACAATAGTAGTAATTAAGACAGAACAATTTCTCTGTTGTCAAGAGCCTTATTTTCATGGCATGGCATTCAGAAGACTCACCCCATGAAAGGATTAATCAAGAGTAATGTAGCTATAATTTCTCAACTAAGGGAAGGTTATTTTCACATGCAAATAGTTTGGCTCCAGTCCCCTCATACTGCTAAGAAAGGAACAGCATCAAGTTCAGCAGTGGGAACGCAGAACTTCAAGGACAGCCCTCTGGAGACTGAAAACAGACCAGTTAAAATGTGAGCTGGAAGGAGTCTGGAATAATTTTGTTCATTCCTATCCAATGGTCCAGGCTTCAACAGTTAAATTAGAGTTGCCACAGTTTGTTAAACATTGAGCACCCCTCCCAAGAAGCAATGGGCTCTATAATTACTCCAAAGCAGGTCAAAAAGCTTTCTTCTTCCTCTGAGTTCAGTTGTAAAAGTTCTCTCACTCAGCAGTTGAAGCAATAAAATGAGTAGTATAAGGGCTGTAAATTAAAGTGCAAAGAGAAATAGATGAACTTTGGTAACAGCTATTGCTAACTGAAAAAAAAAGGGAAACTCATGACCTCGGAAAGTAGTCACAACACAGAAGCAATTTATTTCAGTGGGGGAAAAAAAACATCCTGTGAGCTATGGAACACCCAGATCTCTCAACCCCGCTCTCTGCTCTGCATTGTGTTACACTAAATGGTATCTGTAGGATGAGCTTTTCCTGCTCAGCTCATGGGTGTATGTATTCACCTTTGCTTGGGGTATGACTACACACACAAGACAGCGTGAGGCAAGAGAGGGTGGGGATTTACAGCCTGTGATGTGAGCTGCTCCATGGAAACAGCCTGTGTGCGTGCACTAACCCTGTTTTCCTTGAGGAACAGACATCCTCTGCCGACTGCTGGCTACAGCTGTGTCCATAGGTTGTTTCTGTGGGTTACCTGCCATACTGTAAATCCACACCCTAGCGAGTCTTGCAGCGACCTGTGCGTACAGACAAGTCCAACACAAGCAGATTTAATGACAAGACACCTTCGGGTATGGAGAAAAGTACTTAATGTGCTTTCTGATAACACTGTACTGAGAGACAGGACAACCCTCTGTCTGTATAACCATCCACTTCTGCCTACAGTGCAGAGATGTTGTCCTGTGATAAAACATGTTAAAAACTATTTTGGACTCTCAACCAGTTTTTAACAAGCTTTTTTGACATAGTTCCATCTGTATCTTCTTTCACAAAGAATGGCTAAAAGGGCAATAGTATCTTAGATGCCAGAATTGAAACAATTTTAGTGTAAATGGAGCTGCTCTTCCTACAGTTTGCAATCCTGTGTTCTCCTCTGAGCCCTTTCTAAACCCTACTAAACCAGTGAATGTTTGAATAGATTTGCCTGTCTGCTACAAAGTCATCTGGATGAAGAGTTATTAAGTTTTTTACATTCAATGCTGAGCATTTTAAGCAGCTTTGAATGCTGAGAACAGATGTTCTAACAAATGCTGTCATTATAAGAACCACGGAACTCTATTTTCAGGTAAGACGAGGCAAGGATGACAAGCCTGTGACTGACCCCACCTACTGGAGTTAAGACTCAGCCCTGGCAGAGAGGTGAAGATGCCACAACATATCAGACAGGTTGGTTTCTATAATCCTCAAAGACGCAAATAGAACATACATTAATCACATGAGCATTTCTCTCCTGTGGCTACACCCTGTCTACTTTTACAAACCTCCAAACCAACAGCCCTTTTCCTCTTAGTAGGTACTCTTACTTTCAAAGGTCTCCATCCTGACAAAGTACCAAGCAGTGGGCTTCTGAAGTTGAGGACAGCTTTATGAGCATTGCCACTGGCTCTGAACTAACTTCTGTCTCCAGTGTGTGTGATAATTTCGGCAAAGAAAACAAACAGGTCTATTAGGTGGTTTTATTCAAAGGGAAAAAAAAAAAAAAAAAGGCATAATCTAGAAAGATGCCAAAATAAGCAAGACACATAAACTAGTGTTTTGTTTCGGTTTTACAGTGATCAGATGAGATGTAGTCAGACACTCAGTCTAGCAAAGACACGTGACTGCTCATTTATTTTCTTTTTGGCTCTATATTTGACCAGCTCTGTATGGCCAAAACATTTAAGTTCTCTGTGACTCCAAATATTCTCATTCTTGAAATCAGTATAGCAACACTTACCTGTTACATGGTGGTTTTCAAACATGCAGGAAAAATAAAATAAGCAGAAGTACCAGTTTTATTACACTTCTTTGAGCAGCAGCGGCGTGTTTGTGAAGGCATGGCACCTTCAGAAACACACCATGGATGAGATGCTGTATACAATTTCCCAGTATTGTCCTCTTCCTGCAGTCCTTTCAGCACTTCATTCTATGCAGCTGCTGCAGTCTGAAGAAAAAAAAAAAAAAAGTTGACCACAAACATTCTAAAACTGCCCTAATAAAAATTTCCTGAGCAAGTCTGTAATATAGATAATGTATATAGCAACATCTACCATCCAAAACAACTCATTGGCACTTTTGAGTTTCTGGTTGTTTATAACTTTGTCAGCCTTAACCAGGTAAAAGTTATCGTGAATTTTCAAAAGTCATTAATTTTGTTGGGAAAACACTAGCAAGACTATGTTTTGCAATTTGGTATAATACATGGCCTATTTTCTAGGGACGAGACTTTGCTTATCGTCAGAAGGGTACACCCAAAACCGATCAGGTCTGCAGCCTCTGAAGAATCTCAGAGTGAGATTGCAAAACACTCCAGTGGCACTGATCATGCTCCCTCCACTCATCTCTCCGATCTGCTGACCACGGAGCCTGTCACAGCCGCACCTTGCATCGTTTCCTGATACTTCAGGAGTGACTCACACACATCCTTGCAACTTTCCCTGAAAGCAGATTTTGTCCCTCCTTTGTGCCTGGGGAGTATCACAGAGCCCACTTACCTAATTTATAGAGAAGACCTGGAAATGACCTCATAAAGACCTAGGCCAGATCCCAGTATCGCACCAGTTCTTACTGACTTCAGAAAGAGCTGGATTTGTCTCCTCGGATCTGATTCACCGTTCACTGAAGTCAACATAATATCTCCCACTGATGCCCTTGCATACTGTAGTGAACTGAATTTTATTCTCCCAACAAATCTGGAGCAGACGTAAATTACAGAGCAAAAGTTGAAAAACACACGAGTTTTACAAACGCAAGTTTACATATTCTCTAGGGCCTGGTGATCAAAACATTTTTTCATTTTGCTATATGATAGAGCCAGTAGTGTGTTCATAGCATTTAAATTATAATTTGTCTGAGTTGTAATTATGCTTTAGTAAGTGTAAACCACAACTAGCCTACACTGCACTGCCTAATCAGTGTTCAGCTATTTGATAAGAGAAGGTATCTCCAACCGTTGATAAAATTGTCCTGTTTATAACCAATAAGCAAGGCCTTACCTTTAGAGCCATAAGCTGAGGCAAGTTAATATAGAATAGCCATTGAATGAGGTCACGTATTCCAGCACAAAGTATTATGTATCGCCACAAAAGGTACAAAAAAGACACTGCCTGCCAGCCCCCTAGACACCAAGGTATCTGTGTAATGAAGCTTCTGTGATACTTGGTCCCTTTCATCTTTTTAATCACATGCTTGCCCCACTGGCTTTGACTCTATGAAGAAGCTTCCGTCAAAATAACCTGGAAAGAGGGCAAGATTACTGCTGTTGTGAACGGTCCCCCATTTCCATTGCTTTGCTGGAAAATTACATCATGTAGGGCAACTCTCTGCTTCTAAAATACTGAACAATGTTTAAGAAATGATTTCCTTAGATTTGAAAATCTGGGGAATTTATAGATGAGTTCTTTATTAGTTCCTGCAAATTGGAACCAAATTAAATGCTATACTACAAAAAGCAATGTGATGCACTTATCTTTGCACCACAGTTATGGTACGGCTTTCTCTAAGTGATAACTAACAGTTCACAGAAAACATAACATGTCACAGTAAAAACCCAAAACACGCTGTAACAGACTTGTGTCCGCACAGATACTCTAACACCACTCAACCCTTAGACACTAAAGGTTATGGGTCTTTTTTGGATACTGACAACAAAGACCCATCTGGTATTTGGAGGTGGCTGAAGCAGCAGTGCTACTTCCAGCAATAACCACTGTGAGGTTTCAAGACTGCAGACTAAGGCTTGGATCTTTAACACTAGGCTAGAGGTTTACATACACAGAACAAGGAAGAGTAGCATGTACCCAGCCTGTTATCTTCTTCTGCATTTACATATAGGTTTTTCTAAAAAAACAAAAGTATATAATAAAATTTACTGTTCCTTATTATCAAGGCTTATGTAGTTCAGCTTGGTGATTTGATAACAACAGGGTAACCCTTCTCACCTTGAACAAACCAGTACATTTACATAGGAAATGAGCTTTACAATTAGGTGGGCATATCTGAGCCCATTGATCCTGCCCATCCATCTTCTAAGGAAGGCCATCATTTGACAGTGGCAATGCGACAAGTTCACACCTGAGACTTAAAAGTCCTCTCAAGTTTTCACATTGCTAAGATCACGCTCTCAAGTCTTTGACAAGTGTATCAGAAGAGTATTAACAAGCCACACAAAACCGCAAGAGCAATCAAGATAAATGCTGCAAACCCTAACTCGGGCTGTACCAGGAGCAGTCACTGACCAAAGAACAGTCAGTTAACTTGGACCCATCTGATTTCAGTAGAGCACCTGTAGACAGAGTAAATACAAAGCCAAGGATACAACACAAACACAGCTGCACACAGAGACAAAACCACAAAGACAGCTAACCTGCATTTGCATTTCAGAACACGCAAAAGTTTTAAAGAGTTTCATTAACTGAGGTCTGCATATACAAAGGCAGCAACATGTTTTTATTGTACAGTGATGTAAACACTGATAAGAGGAAGTTTCAAGTCTTTGGAAACTCCGCTGATTTCTCATAAATGCAGGAATGGCCTTAGAGGGATGTCATTTTGGTTTTCTCCTCTACTAAAATAACTTGTTTTTCTAGGACACTAATATATCTTTCAGAAAGATCTATGCATGTTTTTTTAACTGAATTAATAAACTCAGAAAATGCTTCGGAACACATTTTCAGTGTACCATGCCCATCTTTCGTCTTCCATCTTGGCACCGCTTTTACACTTTGGAAAGCCATTTTAGAACGTGCAGCAGGCTTTCCTGCGTTTCCTCCTCGGCAGCCGCGCAGGGCTCGGGCACCACCTGCCCTTGTGCGGGGTCCCACGGAGCAGCTGCTGCGCTGAGACAAAGCCCCGCACACCACGCTTTCCGAACAAGGAGGCGCGGATACCGCAGCTCTTCGGAGCGGTCCTCCGGTGGGGTGATGCAGCGTGTACTTTAGAAAACAACAGAAAGATCCAAAGGGAATAATTTATTCTGTATAGATAGGCGTTCTGGTTTTCCTTACGTTAACCTGATGGATTATCCGGATTTATTTTAAACGTTAAGTCCTTACGGTGTAGCTCATAGGGCACCACTGGATGGGAAAAAGCTAACTATAAAGTGTTAATATTTATTACCGGTTTGCAGCTTGCTGGGTCATTGATCTGTAACCCCATGTCCCTAGAGAGAAGAGAAAACAGAAAACACCCCCAGGGTTTCTCCTGCGGGAAAGCAGGCGCAGGACGCAGCAGTTACAATGCCAGAGCAGGGAGCTCGGGGCCGGCCCCCGGGGCGGCCTTCCCGCGGCCCGGCCCTCTGAAAGTCACCAGCGGGAGCAGGAAACCCCGAGCCCGCAGCAGAGGCGACTTTGCTCCCTCACCCCCCGTGTCGCCGAGCAGCGCGGCCTCCCCGCCCCGCAGAGCAAACACGCCCGGGAGCTTCCCCTCATGACTAACAGTTTCTTCTCGACGGCGGGGGCACCCGCCCCCGGGCCCCCAAGCGACGACGCCCCCTCCTCCTCCCTCCGGCGCGGGCGGGGCAGTTTCACAGCCCCTTTCCCGGGACCGACCGCACCTCACGGCACCGCTCACCTCCGCCCACCCCCGGCCGCTGCCCCCCTCCCCAGCCCTGCGGAAGAGACTATATTTGGGCCGGGACGGGAGCGAGGACCCGCCCTGCCCCAGCCAGTTTCGCCCAGGTACGGGGGGAGGGCACAGCGGGAGGAGGAGCCGCCGCCACCCCCTGCGCGTCGCAGGTGTAACCGGAGCCGGGAGGGCGCGGCGCAGCCACCACCACCTGCGGAACCTGTTGGGCAGCTCACACGGGCTCTGCCGCGCACACAACTCTCCGTCTCCTCTGCCCGCGCCTCTGAGGATTTTTCCCCGGTATCTCCGCGCCTCGCCGCCGGCCCGAGCCATGAAGCCGCTCTGCGGGGCTGCGCTCCTGTTGCTGCTTTGCGCCGCCGTCTGCGCTCAGGACAGCCGTAAGTGTCCGCACCCTCCGTTCGCCCCGCGGTACCCCACAGCCGGGCTCCCCCTCCCTGTGACCCTGTGCTGCCGCCCCTGTCGCCCCCCGTCGCCCGCAGAGCCGCCCCGGTGGGCGCCCCGCTTCGCGCAGCCCCGCAAAATGGCGCGCCCTCGGGGCCGGGGCCGCGGGCGGGCGGGGAGGAGCCGCCCTGCGGGCGGGAAGGTGAGGAGGGGGGCAGGGGCGCCTGGGCTCCGCGGCCCTTTGTCTCCGGCCGGAGGAGGTGAAAGCCCGTGGGTCGCGAAGGAAGTTCTCGTACTTCTGTAGGGAGGGGCGGGTGTTCACACTTGGCCGGCTCCGGCCGGTGAGGGGCGGCTTTGTCTCCTCCCCGCCCGGGGAGCAGCGGGTGGCGGTGTCCCGGGGCCCGGCTCCCTCCCCCGGAGCGCCGGCGCTCACGGGCTCACGGCCGCGCTTCTGTTGCAGAGTGCATCTGCGAGAAGAACAAGCGTGTCACCAACTGCCGGCTGGAAGGCGGTGTCTGCAGGTGCGACTCGATCGGCTCCCCCGGCGTGTCCGTGAACTGCCAGACTTGTGAGTAAAACACGCGTGTCGGCTGCGCTGGGCCCGGGTGTGCTCTCCGGGACAGGGGGTGAGGAGGAGTGCCAGCTAAACGCTGGGGAACGTGTGAAAATGACCAGTGAGTTCCCAGCATACAATGGTAGCACAGAAGGTGGGCTGCTTCCTGGCCTTCCAGATCATCTGGCGATGGAGCATAAGTGTTTAGGGTTTCTCCCCTGCGAATGTGTGCATGCCTACACTGCTGCAGGCTCGCCCATCCATTCAGTCTATAATAGGAAGGGTTTGTCAAATATTAATTTTTAGCTTCCTTCTGGATGCATACCGTGACTTTTCCTGCAGATCTAGAGATGAAAGAGCCTTGTCTCAGGACCTTATTCTTGGTTCAGGGTCAGCTCACTAAGGACCCATAGGCTGGACAAAATAGAGGGTGGCTGGACTTCTATGCGTTTGCCCTCAGAGGCTGATGCACCCCAGTTGGGTTGGCTTTCTGCACCACCTACATGCTAGACACCCGTTCTTCCTCATAGTGGCTAGTTGCTTCTGAGGTAGTCTTGTGTTTTTACAGACTAAGAGCTTTGTTTTCAACGTGCTGAATAACGTGACTTTTTGGTTAATTTCAGTGACTTCAAAATGCCTGTTGATGAAAGCAGAAATGATGGGCTCAAAATCAGGCCGTCGTGAGAAACCAAAAGATGCGTTTGAAGATACTGATGGCCTTTATGATCCTGAGTGCGAAAATACTGGTGTCTTCAAGGCGAAGCAGTGCAATGGAACCACCTGCTGGTGTGTGAATACCGCTGGTGTTAGGAGAACTGACAAACAAGATGCAGACTTGAAGTGCAGTCAATTAGTCAGAACAATGTAAGTCTTTCAACAGGGTGTGCTGTGACGCGAAAGCGTTCCTATATTAGGTTCTGTGTTTTAGAGGATTTATACGTGTGAATGATGCGTTGAGGGTGGATGAGGATGGAGCAATAAGTGCTTGTTTACTGCCTTTTTTTTTCTTCAGTAACAAGGAGACATTGAAGGGTTTTGGAAGGTGTTTTTGTTGTTGTGGTTTGTTTTTTGGTGGTATTTTGTGGGGGGGGTTTTGTTGGTTCGTTGTGGTTTTTGTTTTGGGGTTTCATTTGTTTTGTGTGGCGGTTTGTGTGTGTTTGTTTAATCTCACTGCTCTGTTTTGTTTTTCCCTGTGGTTACATTTTTAGTATGCATTGTTATATGTACTTGATTTAAGAATATTCATTGTACTTGTCTATTACTTCAGGTGGATCATAATTGAAATGAAACATGCTGAGAGCAACACCCCTCTGAATGCTGAATCTTTAAAGAGGTAAGTGATTATGATAATGGGATGTCATGGCAATGTCTGTATGCTGTACTAGGCATCTAGTGTACTTCAGCAAACAGCAAAGCATTTAAAAGCATTGTCAAACCTGTTAACTCATTTTAGAAGTGACCTACAGATCCTTCATAGAATTGCTTTAATTTTTATTTGAAGTAAATTAACTGCTATTGAGATTTACTTCTGTCTAAAATTAAATGCCACTTTTTTAAAACCAAGTTAATATACTGAAGGAAATGGAAGGCAATAAGGTGAAACTGCCCAGAAAGTAAACTTGGAGATGGAAGAGGGACTGCATAGAAGTAACAGGAGAAAAACAAGTTTTGCTTTTTTTTTTTTTTGGCTAAAATAAAACCTTACTTTTCTCTGTCAGAAGTCACACAGCAAGGAAAACATGCTTGTCACTATTAGATTCCCACACACTCACTGGTGGAAAAGCTGCTGCTTTCTAACTCCTTTTCCAAACTCTGAAAACTGCTCAGACTCTTCTTTAACACTGCAGTAACGTATGTTAGGGATGAACAGAGCTCTAGTGTAACTTAATAATGAGAGGGTACTGGGTTTGGTCGGTATGGTGCTGTGTTTTAGATGGGTGACCAAAACAGTGTTGATGAGTCACCAATGTTCTATCTGTTGCTGAGCACTGTTTACAGTTCAGAGGCCTTCTCAGTGTCTCACCCACTGAGTAGGTTGGGGGTGGGCAAGAAGTTGGAAGGGGGCACAACAGACCCGAACTAACTAAAGAGATGTCCCATACTGTTATATGCAGCAATAAAACGGAGCGGGGGGGAGATGTTTTTCCCAGGTTCCCATTGCTCAGAGATTGGCTGGGCACTGATCTGCTAATGGTGACTGATTGCTTTTGCATCACTTGGGATTATTTTTTTTAATTCCCCAACCCTTTCACTTACTAGACTGTCTTTATCTTGACCTATGAGGGTGATTGTTTTTTATTTTTCTTGCTTTTGCCCTTCTGGTTCTCTTCCCAATCCTGCTAGGGAGAAAAAGAGTGAGAATCTAGGTGGGGGTTTAGCTGCCAGCCGGGGTCAACTCACAACAGAGACTGCAGGGAAAAAAAAGAATCATAGTCTTCCCTGCCCCTGAAAATAGACTTGTAAAATAGTACTATTGTAACAGTTATGGCTTTAATATCTTTGCAGATTCTTCAAGGAAACAATTTCTAAGCGTTACATGCTGGATGGACGCTATATAGGTGATGTTCTGGTAAGAGACACATTTTTTTAGTAACGTATTAGAATTTTATTTTCTTGTGAATAACTTTGAAAACTCTTGTTTGTCTAAGGCAGTAGAGCACGACTCTTATTATAAGCTCTCAAATTGGTCACCATTATTGAGCAGCTAGCAAGTAGCTGTATCTGAACTGAAATACTGAAAAATTACATGTTGCTCTCCTCATAGATGAATTTTTACTTTGCCTAAAAAAAAAAATGGAACTTGAATCGTATTGCAAACAGTTGGCTTGAGAACAAGTACCATAAACTTGATTCAGGATGGGAGTTCACAAGTTGGAACATAATATTTTGCTGTGTATTTCCTGGTTGAATTTAAATTAGCCACTTCTTAATTACATACTCTATTTTTTTTGCAGTATGAGAAACCTTACATTACAATTGATTTGAAGCAAAATTCCTCAGAGAAATCTTCTGGAGATGTGGATATAGCTGATGTGGCCTACTACTTTGAAAAGGATGTAAGTGTCTCATGGGTAAAGTCTGCCAAAAACTAGATGTGTATTTTGCATTCCAAAGTCTTAACTGGGTACTGGCTAAAGCAAGATGAATTATGGCAGTGCCTGGATGAATCGCTACTACAATGCGAACTAGCAAGTCTCTTTTTTTTTTTTTTCTATCCTCAGGTAAAAGGTGACTCTGTCTTTCATAATAACCAACTCAATGTCAGTATTGATAATGAAATGCTGACGTTTGAGAAGACAGCGGTTTACTATGTTGATGAAATACCACCGGAGTTTTCCATGAAGTCTCTGACTCCTGGCCTCATTGCTGTCATTGTAGTAGTAATAATAGCAATAGTTGCTGCAATTGTTGTTCTGGTAAGTTCTAACAAAGCAGAATGGGTAACAGTGTAATTTGGGAAATAACAACATACCAGGGTAATTGGACTCTGATAGTCTCCCCCTGTAAACTGGCTTATTTTTGAGACTTGGGAGGGTGGGAAAGAGGTGATGGACATACTACTACTGTCTCTGTTTCAGAGTATGGCTGAAGGGTATTATGTGGAAACTGAAAGTATTAGGAAAAACAAATTGAAGTGAAGAAAGTACCTGTCTTGCCTCCGCGTTTAAAGTAGTTGAGAGTGATAATCTCTCATGTACTTCGCTTTGTAAGAATGGGGAAGTGAAAGCTTTGAGTTTGGAGTTTTAAAATCACAACCAGGTAAAGTTACATGTAGGTCAAGACTTAAATAAAACTTCACAATTATTCTTTCCTCCTTTTACAGGTCCTTACAAGGCGGAGGAAAGGGAAGTACGTGAAAGCAGAGGTAATTAATTTATGATTGTATGTGTGGGGAGGATTTTTCCAGAACCCAGAAATTGCTAAGTTTGCTGTAGTTAGTCAGAAAGCTTGCTTTGGGTGCTTCCAATGTGTTCAAGGAGACGCAGTATTCAAATTCTGTAACTAGTTTTCATACAGTTTACCCTGTTTGCTCTGCCCTAGTTTCAAAGGAAACCGGTGACCTGCTGCATTTCCCCGGGGTGGGGGTGGTGCTGACAGCAAGTACTATTTTTACAAACCTATAGCAAGGGCTATACAGTCCACAGGAGATACTGATAGTCTTGCTCTGTCATGGAGACAGAAGGTTGCAGTTCCTATTGAAGAGCTACTTGTGAATGGAATAGTTGCAAATGCTACTGGAGCATGGTGCTTCACACCTAGTGTAGAGCCTTTTGTAAAGAAATCCAGAGGGTGTTGTAGGTAAATAGTAAAGTCTGCTCCCTGCACACACCCCAAAGAATGCTTGTGTGTGGTTTTAGATTTTTTTTTTAAGTTGAAGTGTTACAGTGGTCTTGGCATGTTTGGTTCTGTTTGTGTTACATCAAATCCCTTTACTCATGAAAATCTGGGCTGTTAAGTCCTATTGACTTCTGGTGGGTCTCATGTTGAGAAGTAATACAAATGATGATCTCCTTCTGCCTTCTCCTGTCCAGGTGAAGGAAATGAATGAAATGCATAGAGGACTGAATGCATAATTAAATCCAATCAAGACACAGCAAGATTCAAACAAGAGACAACAGAAACATTTGAGGCATGGATCTTAACTCTTATTTCTCCTGAATGGAAGGCAGTTGTGCTCACACTAATGATTGTTAAAACTCTTAACAGCCAAGACTGGTAACCATGCTATTACTTTTACTATTTGTTGAGAGTTGAATCTTAAATGCCCCATCGTACTGAAGTAGAACTTAACTATTGCTCCTTGAGATTTTATTTTTTTTTATGATGATGATGAAATGAGTTACCAACTGCTGTTACTAGAGTTCTGGAGCATACATACTTAAATAGTTATTTTACCCTCGTGGGAGTTTTATTGAAAATAGTGATTTTTGTAGACGTGTAACAAGGCTGTCTCCCATATAACTGAATATGATGTTTTTATTGCTGACTGTACATATTTTAAGTTACTGTAACTTTTTTTATGACTTGAATTAATAAAACTTTGAAACAGGCTTCTTGTTCTTCTATGTTCAAATGATGATTGGCTAAGTTACCATGCTTACAAGTTCAGCAGCATAGTATTTCCTTACAGCAAACAACCTTAGCACAGGTGAAAATACTCTAGAATTCCAATTACCAAAGTTTGTATTAGCCATCTAATATCTCAATAGGGTGACTTTTTTTTTCTTTAAGCTGTGAAAAGGATGCTTTATCCAATTTTCTGCTTTTAATGTGCAATGGGGGTAAAAATGATAAAATATGGATTGTTTGTAGATAAAACATGGATTGTTTGTACAAAAAATAAACATGTTCTGAATGTAGTGATTTCAGGAATGCACCGACTGCTCTTTCAGGTGCTATAATAATAAAATAAGCCTCTAATCTAGAACATCTCTGGTGTAGGGTTGGTGGGTGGGTGGATGTGGCATCAGATAGTGGAGCTGGGGAAGAGCTGTTACACCATTGCCATGGTTTGCACAGCTATTCATTAAAGTTGTTGCACACCTAGAATCTGTTTCTGCTGTGTTTAGTGTTACAGAGGCTGACCAGAATCGCAGAGGCTATCTGCCTCCCAGGGCTTTGATAAAAGAGCTTGCTTTGGCTGTCAGTAATCTGTAATGTATATTGGCTAGCAAGTAAACATGTATAGTCTGCCCAGCATATTTACAGGCATAAAGGAAATGCTGTAACTCCTGTTACCAAAGAAATAATGAACTGAAAAACAAATCCTGTTACTGATGTGGTGTTTGTTTTGACTCTCTCTCCCTAAAAAAGGAAAAGGAGGGTAAACTACTGAGAGGGTATTCTATATGCTGTGCTCAAAAGATGAAATATACCCCAATAGGGTGGTAGCTGATGTGTATGTGTTACTGTGTCAGATGTCAAAATGTGGACAATGCCTTCCCTTGGATCTTTTGACATCTGTTGCTCTCAACTTGGGTGTGTACACTGAGCTGCTGCAGCCCCCGGGCCTTACCTAACTTCTGTGTCTGCAGTATGTTTTGGGCGGCGGAGACATGCACACTGATGTGTTCTGTGAAGTTGCTGTACCTGATAAGCACAACAATCCTGAGGCAGGGAATTCACCAGAGTGCTTTGCAGCTTTTTCAGTGACAACTTCTGTAGGGTGGTCTCTCCTGCTGCCACTATACACCACTCCCTTTCTCTCCAGGTCTGCAGGCGGTATGCTGAATTTCACACAGTTCTGTAAGCTGTTAGACAAACAAAGCCTCATTTTCAGTATGTTTGTCTTATGGCAAGTCATGTATTATTCTCTTCCCCAATTCACTCTCCATATACTAGACTTCCTTAAGTGTCTGCAATGTCATATCCTTGGCATTTCTTTCTTCTCTCCAAGATAATAATGTTATTGTTTCCTCCCCATTTCATACCTTGTTTTTGGCCTGAACAGAACAAGATGTTGTGTGCAGTGTCTGGGCTGGAGCTACACGTGTGCTGACTTGACTGGCTGGTATGTGACTGCTCTGTGGCCTGGGCCTTGTCCCAATGAGTTTGTTTAAAAATTATTTTCTCCCTATTTTTCCCACAGTAGGAGGAGACAGATCCTTTTTTTTTTTCCCTCTCCTAATGGAGCTTTTCATATTATAGATGCTTGCACAAGATTTTTGTCTCTCATATGGTCTGCTCCCTTGCCAAATTTGACTGAAAATAACCAAGGGGTCAGAAACTCACAAAGTTTACAGAAATTAATTAAAAAAATAGGAGGCAGTTTAAATCCACAGTTGAAGTATAACACTATATCCGTTTTTAAACTCAGTTACTATGGTAAAAACATGATGCTGTTCAGCCCTCAAAATGGTGGCCTATAGTAAGTTTTTCCCTAGTTTCCTCTTCTAAATATTTTTATTGACCATTATATTGACTTTTCTCCTGCTTTGTTTACCAAACACTGCACTTGTACAACAGTTCATCTGCATAAAAGTGTGCATTTATTGGGAAATGTAAAAGGATGAGAGGGAACTAGTGTATCAGTATCCTGCAGCTTTATTATATTCTATATTTTTTTATAGTTAGAAGAGACTAATGTACTGAAATTAAAAAACAAAAAAGCCACTTTCAGATAGTGTCAACTCTCTACATATGCATGTGATGTTTCTTCTCGTATATGGAGCAGTCTTGAACTGCTGGCTAAGATGTTTGCTCTTGAAAAATAATATGGTATTAAATAGAAAAGTACTAAGTATTCTCTATTTTAGTACTTTGAAAGCCTTCAGCAAAGTTAAAAAAGCAAGTTTCCTGTAAAAGAAACAAACCAACAGAACTTAATAAAAGAGTCATTAGTCATTGCATCAGTTTTTGACAAGGTAAATGTTTGCATGCCTCCATTTGCCTAACTCATTAACTTCTGTCCATGAAGGAGCTTTTTTTTTTAAATCTAGAGCTCTACACAAATTTGTGATACCATGTTCCTTCTCTTCTAGTGTCAATTGTGATAAAGGATACAAAAGGCAGACTGAAGATTTATTAAATAACTTGGGTATTTATGAGATCTTTTGTTACAGAGAAGGGGACGGACACAAACTGTACAAGAAACCCTAGTAGTAATTTTTATCTTGGTGCCTATATACAAAGCGGGAAAATAGTGTTTGTATAGGCAAGTGCAAATATATTATTTCCTTCTGAATTATGACAGTAGCATATTATATTAGTTATTATTACTGCTGAGCAAAATTAAATAAATATTTATGCAAGGACAATGAGAGACTTTTTAGAAGAGGATATGCAAATAACAAATTTGAGAAAGCATGACCAATAAAGTCTATACAACTATCTTCCAAAGACTGAAGTAATCCCTAAGCATAGTTTCCAAAACTACAAAATGAAAGGTCGGAGTGTTGTGTACGTAGGGTCTGTTGACACTGGTGCACTCCCTGCCATCCCAAACAACATAATAAGTTGAGTAGAGAAATAGCATTGTTTGCGAACTGTGTTTATTTATATCCTCACCCACTGGACTTTGCCATAACGTGCAGTGGGTTACAGGCTGCTTGATGTAGGCTGAAAAATATTCTAGGAAACTAAAAATGCTTGCAGCTCGGTGATCCACCTTTACAACGGTTAGTTTCCGAATTCTCACAGCTCCCAGGAGAGGCTGCAGTCTGGTATTAGCAAGGTGCACTGCTGGGCACACAGGCAGGCTGTAGAGCTGGCTTGTAAGTTGGGGATAGTTGGGCCCATCCCCACAGAGTTTCATGAACTTTCCTAAAATCTCTGTCCTCCTTGTCTTACCAGTGACACGCAATGGCAGCTGTATGCAAGGGAGAGGGCGGCAGATAGAAAGCAGTATGTAGTGTTGGAGGCAGCACTTACCAGGTTATAGCATGTAAAAACTTTGTACGTGTAGGAAGTGGGGGTTTTTCCCTACTGACCCCTAAATGCACTGCAGAATCCTTACTAATTCAGGCACCTGCAAAGTGGAGTACTGCTGTGCCAAATTGATCTGAGTGACAAGAGTGCCTACAAGAAAGTTAAAAGGCCCTTTACAAGTTAACAGCCACATTTTCTGGTTTTGAATTCACATTAACTAAATGTTCTTATCTTGTTAATCTTAAGTTTCTGCTGCATTATACATACATACACACCAGTCTAACATAAAATTTTCAGGTAACATCCCCACCAACTCAAAAGCATTAGAGCTGTGACTGATAACACTTGAATATTAACTAATCTCTAGTGAACAAGGACTTTTTTTCTTTAGAGTGGTCAAAGGATATCCGTGTTCCTAACTGAAGAGCTGTTGTGACTTTTCTGTATATGCCATGCACAGGAAGGCAACAAAATTAATTAAGATCTGGATTAGCATCCCGCCTGTAACGTGCTTAACAATTACAGCCGTCTTCTCATTCCCATCCCTCCTTGCAGGCAAGGGACAAAGCAGGAGCGCTGTGTTAGCCCCAGCACGGTGCAGCAACCAAGCCCTGCTCAGCAAGACCTGTGCAGCTCAGCCAGCGCGTCCTGCTGCCCCAGAGGAAAAGATGGGGCAGGGAATACAGCAGCAGCTCGGAGGAAAGGTCATCGAGCCAGTGATGTTTTCTGCAAGAGATGTCACAACATAAATGTTTTTCCTGGGCTGCGGTCACCACACTAAGAGCATTAGCGGCTGGTTTAGGTGGTGGCTTTCAGTAAATGGGAGCCCGCAGCTCAGCAGAGCTGCCCTGAGCAAAGTGCTGCATGAAGAGGTGTCACCAGCCTAGGGGAGAGAGAAGGAAGCACTGCAGCATGCAGCAATTACAGACATCATTTTATCTCTTTTGAAGGTGGTAATGAGGTCCCTGGAGCCCACCTCCTCTCCAGCTGGTTGTACAGGACACTGTTTTTCCTTCTTGTTCTATCTTCTGCTTTATCTGTAGTCACTGTTATATTCAAAGACAGGCACTGCCAGCTATTCATCTCTATTTTGGGTTGACCTGGTATTATCACCTCTTGGCAAGGTTGCCTGACATTGTGAGTGCCTGTAGAAGGCTATGTATTTGCTAAATGATAATTATTTAGGCTGAATTTTCCTGCGTGAGTACTGCTGCAAGGAAGAAAGTATCAGAGCAGACAGGTTAGCCATTTCTGAAAATAAGCTTAGGAAAAGAACGCTTGTTCACACTGAAAATCCAACTGCCCTGCCAGAGCAATGTTATTTTTACAGCTGTTATGGAGATAAGAGGAAGATTTTGGTCAACTACAAAGCTGTTGAGGCTCTAGTGACCTTATGCTTTGCTTCTTACTTCCTAAGTCAAATGGAGGCAGATTGGACTTTCTCTTCTCCGTAAGAACTGCCTATTGTCCTTCAGTGAGTGCATTTGCAAAAGGGCTTTGAAAGTCCCTTCTGGAAAAGCTGTGCTAGTTCAGGGGTACAGGGCTGGGGTTTGGGTGGGGAAGTCTGGGGTGAGCACAGGCAGCCTAGGCTGACACCTGGCAGGAATGGGGCAGAGGTGGGGACACAAAAGCGTTCCCTGTGGAGGAACAGCCAGCACACAGCAACATCTTCAGATCAGGGTGGCCCTGGTGATAAAATGATGGTTTGGTGTGAAAACCTGAAGTATTCCTTATGTGGGCCTCTGAGGGCCTTTTGGAAAGCAACTATTGACACCAAGAAGTAGGAAAAGTGAGCACAATGATTCACCAAGGGGAAAGAAGAGAGAAGCTGGGTGAAGAATCTGGGCAAAGAGGTCCCAAAAGCACGCCACAGCTGGGGCCAGGGGTGGGCTGGGAGGAGGAGGAGGGGCAAGAGACGGGGTGGAAGATGCTGAGGTAACGTAGGGTGGAAAGGACAGAGAAAGCAATGGGACACAGATGAGGGGATGTTCCAAAGCGTCAAGGTGGACAAACCAGAAAAAGGGATAAGCATTTACACAATAAATCTTAAGGCATTTCTTCAGTTTTAAGATGTGTTTTGACCATAGGTGCTAAGGTGCAGACAGCAGAGTTAGGGTAGAAGTATCAGGATTTGGAGCTCACTGGAAAAAAAATAGTGGTTCAAGACAAAAAAAAAATAAATTAAAAACCAGCTTGATTTATCTGATGAAACCAGGGTTTCCCATTATTCTTAATAATCACTAAAAGAAAGATTGTTAGAATGTACCTGTACTGTTTCTATTCCTTTGTCTTTCCATCAGAAGGGAAAACAAAGTTAAAAAATGCATAGGATAGTGCAAGGAAAATCTGATGAAAAGTTTAAAAGTGTTTTGGGCACAGGGACCACCGTGTAGCCAGGGCTCAGGTTCCCTCCAAGCACCCTGGTGCAGACAGTGCCCCTTTGGTCCCTGAGCTGGGGACCCCAGTGTGTCAATGGTGGCCAGGTCATCATTTTTTTGGCCACTTGTCACGTTGCTCCCTGTGCTGCCTGGGAAGAGTGACCCCCCTGTAAGGACGGGGAGAACTGCTGTCCCCTTCCCAGAGGGGGCCCTTGGGGTCTGTGGACACCCGTGCGAGCAGAGGAGGGCCCGTCACCCCACCACGTCCTGCCTGCGGGCAGCCGGAGCAGGATGGCTCTGGCAGCCCACACCGCCGCTCGGCACGCAGCATACACTGCGCGCCCCGCTCCCGCTCCTGCTCCCGCTCCTGCTCCTGCTCCTGCTCGGGGGGCAAGTGCAGCCCGCTCCTCGGCGTGGCTGCCCGGGAGCCCTTCCCTCTGCCGGGAAGACCCTCGGCGGCTGCGTGCCCGTGTGGCGGCGGAGAGCGGCGCGCACACCGCGCTCGCGTCAGCACAGCTGAGCCGAGCCCAGCGAAAGGCAGCAAGCTAGCAAGCTCTCTTTATTTAACTCTTTCTCAGTTTACAGCTTTACAGATACAAGCCTGGACCGAGAGGTTACATAGGACTTTTTTTTCAAAGATTCTTATTCCACGCCCACCACACTCATTGTCTCTCACGCACATGTAGGGCGGTCTTCCAGCCCAACATTCACAACCCCGCACTCTTACTCCTCACAAACACATAATGCTGTGTAACCCGTCAAGGCCACTTTGATTTGACTGATCGCTGTGGTTCCATCATGTTAGCATTGGTCTTCTTTGGCTGTCCAGATGGTCATGTTAGTACTGATCTTTTATCATCCAGGTGGCTGGAGCCGTTCCCGCACGGCTGTGTGAAGGAGGGCTGCGCGCCTGGGCTCGGCAGGCGGTGGTACAAACACACACGGCTCCCGCACCGCTCGGGTCCCCGCGGGCGCTGCGGGGAGGGAGCAGCCCCCCTCGGCCCGGCGGGAGGCAGCCCCCGGGCCGCGCCCCCCCTCCCCGCCGTTGCCATGGCAGCGTACGGCGCGCGGGAAGGCCCAACCCGCGCCGCTCCCGCGAGGCAGCTGGTCCCTCGGTGTGGCGCGCCGTAGAGGGGCGGGGCGGGCGCGACGTACCGCTCACACCCCGCAGCGATTGGGTGCCGTCGCTTGGCGCGCGCGCGCGTCGGGCGGGCCGGTGCGCGCGCGGCGGCCCGTGTCGCGAGGCGGCAGCATGGCGGTGGAGCCGCCGCGGGACGCGCTGTGGCCGGAGGGCGCGGGGGCCGAGGTGGGGTTCGTGCGCGCCGTGCTCTCGCTGCCCGACAAGCCCGACACCACCGTGCGCTTCTTCGAGCGCGGCGACTACTACACGGTGCATGGGGCGGACGCGCAGCTGGCCGCCCGCGAGCTCTTCCGCACCCGCGCCGTCATCCGGCAGCTGGCGGGGACACCGGGTGCGTGTGGGGGGAGGCCGGGCTCGGGCCTGAGGGGCGGCGGGGCCAGCGCGGCTGCGGCGGGGGGAACGCGTTCTTCCCGGGGGCCTTGCTGCGGAGGGGCGGGTGGCCTCGGGCGGGCGGAGGGGAGCGGGCACGGAGGGGGCGGCAGGTGCTGGTGCGGCAGCCGCGTGTTCTCAGGGGTAAGGCCTGCGGGCTGTCGCTCGGCTCGGGACGCTGCCGGTCGTCGCGTTTCGTGGCTCCATCGGGCTTCAGTTCTCTGTGGCGGCGTGTTTCAAGGATGGGACCTTCTCAGGGCGTGAGGTGCCGCCGTTCCCCGCCCGCTGCGCGTCCCGGCAGCGCTGCTGTGGGTGCCGGGCACGGCAGAGGCCAGGGCGGCGGTACCGCTGCTGTGCCCGCTGCGGAGGACGCGGGAGCGGAGATACTAAAAGGTCTCTGGAGTTTAATGGGCGCTTTGATCCATTGCCGCTTCGAAACGAGCGTAACTGACTGCAGCTCCTTCTTCAGTGGGATGCATGTGACAGATGCGGGTGTGCAAACGTAGGAAGGTATCTACGGCAGAAATTGTGGGGCTGAGTGTGCCTTCTATTCGTGTGAGTTCACACTGCAGGACTGTCAGGTGTGGATAGTTACATGAACACAACATATTGTGTAGGCTGACAGCAGTTAATCACGTTTTTCCAGAGCACTGGTAGTTTGTGATAATGATTGCGTGACATTTTCTGTGATAAATGAGGACTGGGCTAATACAGTTCTATAGTGCAGGTGATAAGTAAACAATGGTAACCTAACATTTGACTGACAATGGCCTGCAGAAGTAAATCGGATATTTAATTATGAATTGCATAAGATTTTCTCTTCCATCCACCCCCTGTTGCTTTTGATTTATCTCTTGGTGTGAAACAGTGGAGCTTGCAGATGTTGGATGAAGAGCACCAAGATAAGTTATCTTGTCAGAAGAGGCAAACCTTAGTATTATCCTTAATCTCGAGGAACACAATGTTGCAAAGTTACTGGCTCATACTTTGCGAAATAAACTTGATTGGAGCCTGTTTGTCATGAATGATCTGTTGGGTTTTTTGGTGCACTGACATTAAAAAGAGCATGGCATTCTTTCAGACTTTTCACAAGTGATGAGCTAATATGTAAAAAACCCAAACCAACCAAACAACTAACAAACAGAAAACCCACAAAAAAAAACCACCCCCAAACCAGAAGGAGCCACAAACCAACCCAAACAAAACACCTCAAAACAAACAAACCTGAACTCGAAGCATTGCCCTCTCTCCTAGGCCACAAAATAAAAAACCAGAACTTATGGAGAAATTGTAGAGCTTGGTAGTTTCAGGTGTAGAATTTGATATGTGTTCCAGACTAGAAACACGTGAATCCGTATGTTTTTTTTAATTATGTTTGAAAGTGGTAATTTCACAGATTTAAGCCTGTTATGATCAGCTCTGGTTTTAAAACACTGCAAACCGTAGCATTTTCTAGCATATCCAACTAAAAGTCATCATAAAGCTACATTTTTGCTTTCAGGATGATTTTGAAGTGCATATAGCTTCAGCTGCCCCCCACTTTATGCAAGTGTGTTGTCTCATGTGAAAAGAAAGATAAATTGTGTTTTGTTGAGCAGTTCTGCACTGGGAAATAGAACCTGATTATGTGGAATTAGTTTTTCAGTTGCTTCCAAAAAAAGTCTTACTAGAGATCTGAGGAAAGAAAATGAAAAAATCCTATTTAAAATAAACCCATAAGTTCTTATGGGTATGGAAATTCACCGTTTAACATCCTTCACATAAAGAGAGGAAGATCCTCAAATGTGATGAAGGCATGACACTGAAAACAGGGATGTGATAATCCCTGTCTATTGCTTGTGCTTACTTTATATGTTATCTGTCTCTAACGTATCTGACACCAGTTGGAGTTAATTCCACTTGCTGGTATGGCAGAAAACTTAATATACCCACCCAAAACCCCAGTTTGTTTAGTAGTGGAATTATCTTGTTCTGTGAGTGGGCCGGTGCTGGAGGCGGGGAGGTAGAAGTGGTATATGCAGCTGCATGGAGTTAAATTTGTTTAACTGTATCATCTGCCTGCACCCCCCTGGGAGCAGAAGCAGGAAGTTTGTCAGTTAGGCACTTTTTAATTTAAGTGTTCATATAAACTTTTAAAGTTTATTGAGAATGCTTCAGTTTTACAGTATATATTGCAATAAAAGGGAAATGTCTTGGCACATGTTTCTTGCCATCTACTGAGTGTGACTAGGGTGATGGTCCATTCTGTCAACAGGTGTCTTGTCCAGGAAAGAAAAGATGTTATCTGGAAGAAAAACTTGCAGCTGGCTTCCACCACTCGTTAAATTAAAACGTGTGAAAGATTAATTAGAAAAATAAATCAAGAGTGTTATAAAGAAAGAGAAAGGGTGAAAGGAATGTATCTTTTAATATACATGTATACCTAGTTTTAGTGAAATTTTGACATGAACATTGCTTTCATTTGTAGATGGTGTATGCTTTCATCATTCTTGATCAGTTAATCCATTGAGTGTTGTGTTTTTGTGGTGTCACATGGATTTTACATGCTTGCTCTGTCAATATCAGAATAATGTCCTTCCTGAAGGCTGTTAACTCTGTTTCTTGGGGATTTCAGTTACAGAAAATAAACCTTATGAACATATTTGGATAACTGATAATTTTTTTCCTTTTTTTTTTTTTTGTAGGAACTCAGAAACTTGAGAGTGTTGTGTTTAGTAAAATGAACTTTGAATCTTTTGTGAGAGATCTGCTTCTGGTTCGTCATTACAGAGTTGAAGTTTACAAGAACAAAGCAGGGAGTAAATCTATCAAAGAAAATGACTGGTATTTAGCATACAAGGTACACATTTTCTACCTTTCTTTATAATTGCGTGATGAAAGAAAAAATCCCCAGTTCTTTCCTGAGTTCCTCAGCTTGGAATTTGGGGATTTTCAGGGACTGACATTGGGGGTGTGATGGTAAATCATGCGGTCTGTTACATATCCCTGTATCTTCTACTGCTGTAAGAGCTTGTCCTGTATCTTTGCCACAGGTTGAGAAATTAAGGAAGCCTGAGGTATAGGAGATATGTAAAATTTTAATGGTTAAAAGAACAGAACAGTTTTGTGTTTTATATTAGTGGACTGTTCATTACTTGGTTTTATCTGTTATTATCCTTTAAAAAAAAATAGTATGCATGTGCACACACACTCTTTAAAATACGTTTCTTTTCTAAATAGGGTTCTCCAGGAAATCTCGCCCAGTTTGAGGAAGTTCTCTTTGCCAACAATGATATGTCATCGGCCATTGGGGTTGTGGGGGTTAAACTGTCTACTACTGATGGACAAAGAGTTGTAGGAGTGGGATATGTTGACACTACGCTGAGAAAACTGAGCGTCTGTGAGTTTCCAGATAACGATCAGTTCTCAAACCTTGAAGCTCTGCTGGTTCAACTAGGACCGAAGGAATGTGTACTACCAGGAGGAGAGACTGCAGGAGAGATGGGAAAACTACGACAAGTAAGGGAACCATTGCAGCTTACAGTTAGAAAAAACTATCTAAAAAGCTGTAGTCTAGCCTATTAGCTGGGCTCCATGATTTATGGAGAAATGGACGAGCAATATGTTAATTTGAAGAAGTGTTGATTTATTCATATAAAATATATTATTTCTCTCTTGGCTCATTTATATTTTAATCAGGAGAAGTTGTTCTAAGGGTAAAATCTTGTCTGTCATTCTCTCTGCAACCTAGCAGTAACCCAATATCTCTTCAGGGTTTGCTTTGTTGTGATGAACGTCTGTCCCCTGAATATTGAAAGTAATTGATAACTTTGTTTATGGACAACAGGTCATTCAGCGAGGAGGAATCCTAATTACAGACAGGAAGAAGGCGGATTTCACAACTAAAGATATTGTTCAGGATCTCAATCGCTTGTTGAAATCAAAAAAAGAAGAACAAATCAACAGTGCAGCATTGCCAGAGATGGAAAAACAGGTGAGGGCAGAGAGCAGAACAATGTTTAGTGTGCTGCTGTTGTGAGCTAGTCTCCTTTCTCCTCGTTGGTCCTGTTGTATGCTAGATTCCCATACTTCTAGTGAAGTATATTGTACAACCAATAGTATATTAAGCTATGTTCTTGCTAAAGTGCTTACCAGTCCTGCTTAGTTTGAGACTGTGTCAAATTTGGATTCCAGGGTCCTGGAAAAAAATGAGAAGACCCTGCACTTAACCTCTTTAAAGTAGTAAATTCTGGTAAACAAATAGACTATGCACAAGAGGTACTTCCTGTTTGTAATCTATCTAGCCTAAGGACTGAAATACAAAACTTTGATTAGTTTGCATGACAGGAGAATTGCTATTTGAAAACAAAATAATGTTTATGATAATATTTTTGTGTTTTGTATCATCTTAAGACTCAAGCATATGATTTAGTGCCTGCATGTCAGCTGATCATGTTTGTTCTCTTAGCTGCAAACAAAAGGTTAATTTGCTTGAGATGAACATGTTTTAATGTGTTTTGAAATGCCCTTCAGTGCTGATGCTCACTGCAAGTTTAAAGTACAGAGTTATTCTCACTTAATGTGTGATTTCATAACAGGTTAAAATTGTTTGGAGTGTTGCGGCTGAACAAGTCAGTCATGCTGCTCCCTCTTTTATGCTGGCACTAGTGTTTGTAAGGCCATGCGGTGAGTCAGAACAGATCCTTGTTCTGGCTGAAAACTAACCCTGAAACCATGGCCTGAGATGATCCATGATATCTCATTTATCTGCAGTAACTTGTTTGTGATCCTGAGCCAGAAACATCCTGATAACAGCTTTGGAAAGCTGGTGAGACGTGTATTTCACAGTTTGTTTATCAGATTATGCAGATGTCTAGTTCATTGTTCTTGCACCTACCTAGAAAGACACTGCAGTGCCATAGGATGTTCTTGTGAAAATGAAGTCTTGTCAAACAGGATGAGTCTGTCAGGGCCCTGCTGGAATTGACATGGATCAAAGTCTTCCCCAATTGTAATTTTCCAGGGGTATTTATCAAATACTCCCCAGTTCAGTAGTGTTTCTAATGAGAATATGGTGGTTTTTGTTTTCTGTTTTAAACTTCAGGTTGCTGTTTCATCTTTGTCAGCCATTATCAAGTTTTTAGAATTGCTGTCAGATGAGTCTAATTTTGGACAATTTGAACTGACTACTTTTGATCTTAGTCAATATATGGTTCTAGATAACGCAGCTGTTCAAGCCCTCAACCTCTTCCAGGTAAGAAATGTACACTTGAATTGGTGTTTTTCAGTATACTTACTTAGCTGCTTCACAAGTAGCTCGGTTGCCTAATCACAACTCGGCATATCCTGCTTAATGGCAACTTCTACATTTTAGCTTTGCTTTCAGCTGCTCCTGTACAGTGTGTTTTAAACTCTGTTAGCCACTGTTGCCACCTTTTTTGGTTCTGTTTTTTGCTAGCTTTCTTTGAATGTAGAAGAGAAGATCAACAAGGAGGTAGGAAGTTACCACAAACAGGTGTCTGTGTCAAATGCAGATATGGGAAGAGCCTTAGAAGTACCTCATGGTTGTAGGTGCTGAGGAACCTGGCTGAGCAGTGTGGGGAACGATGCTGTGTCTTTTTTAGTCAGTTTTAGAGACGTTCACATCTGCAGTGGCAGGAGCAGACTTGGGGTGTGGTGGTAGAGTTCTGTAATTTCGTGGTATGATGGGGAGCTCAAAAGCAGAGTTGCTTCATACAGTAGTGCTGGTTTTGGGAAAGGGAATAGAAGCCTGAATTTGGTAGTATTTGGGGGAACAGGAGGCAAATGGCAGGAGCACTGCTGGTGGGGGTGGACAAATCCAAGCAGGTTACCTGTCTCCTCCATACTTTCCACCATGTCTCATTTTCTTCTTTGCCATTTTTTATGGTTGTGGGAAAATGGACAAAGTGCTATGTTTTATCCGCTTTTTCTGTTGTTTTCATTGTGTAAGCTCTGCTTAATGATCTTTGCTTGGAGCTAATCCACTTTTATAGGAAGAAATCACAGTATGGTCCCCTGTTTATCTTAGAGGGATATCTAGAAGTAAAAAAGAGCATATATTCAGCATCTGAGCTGGTTAACTCCAAAGAGAGAGGTGTTCTGATTTTTTTTTTTTTCTTTGCGGTATTTCCTGATTCTGTGCCACTGTCTAGGGAATGAAGCAAAAATTCTATGTCTTCTCAAGCTTTATGGAGATGATCTAGGAAGTTTATCTACATCCCTGTATAAATCCTTGCAGGTGTTATGAATTTTGTGATAGGAAATACATTGCCATGCCTGTCTTTAGGGGCTGTCGTGAGCCTTGGAACAAAGGGTTTGCTCTGTAGCAGGAAGCTGCGTCGTTGCCTGTGTGACAAGCTGTCTGTGGGGAGGAAATTACAAAATATTTTGTAATTTGAGCTGCTCTGTGAGGTATGTAGGTAGAGTTCATATGGTGGAGCAGATGCAGTTGATTATATGAAACTGTAGCCTTCCAACTTGGATGTGCTCAAGTAGGTTGTTCATGTGTAGTGTGTGTACTCTGTGACACTTTCTTGGATTCAGAACTTTTTCGTATGTAATACTGTTCAGAACACTGAAAATAGGCACATCCACTTTAGAGATTAGATCTTCCAGGGATTTTATGTGTCAAGATACCTTATCACTGTTGTGGTGACACTGGTTCTACATCACAGTTGTTTACAGGCATCCAGACCCACTCCTAATTAAAAGCTTGCCTGCTGTTTTATTTTTAGGTGTTCTTGGGTAGGGAGGTTTGAGATTTTAATTTCAAAGTTAAGAGCTGAAACGAACTTGTTAGCTCTTTTTCAATGTTATATAAAATTTTACTTCCTGGCTGTTTGTGCACAAATTGAACAAAACACCAAGAAAAAATGTCCAAAAGGCTGTCTTGAGTCCAGTTAATATTAAACCTAAATTATAGATAATAAGCTATAATCTCAACAGAGTAAGTTTAGAAGTGTTTATAGTATACTACAAGGATGACCTGGGGAAGCTTGAGAGAATTTGTGTAACTGTGTTCTCTCTCATGGCCTCATCTTCTTGTGTTCTGTCCCCAGCACCCCTCAGAGATCTCCAGCCAAACCCTTGAACCCAAGTCTTGTTTCTTGCTGCTTTTTTTGATAGACAGGACCCCTATTTTTTGACATTACAAAAGGCAAACTAGCAAATATCTAGGCATATTTCCGCTTTCTGTTCAAAGGGCAAGCTGCCCAGTGATTAGGTATGTTTCTGACTTTCCTGTTCAGTCAGCTGGTTTCAAAATGGACAAACCTTTTCCTTGTTCGCCATGTTCCAGGGAACAGAGCTTAAGTGTTTTAATGCCTTGCTCTTTCATTGTCTTTTTGATGTGTGCCTAGTTGAATACAGAAAAAAACACTGATCTGTTCCTAGGTAACGAAGTTGGGTGTCATTCAGTGGGTGTCAATAAACTTCACTAACTCTTTTTTTTTCTTTTTTCCAGAGTTCTGTGGAAAATGCTAACACTGCACAGTCTCTAGCTGGTTTACTAAATAAATGCAGAACCCCTCAAGGACAGAGACTAGTGAATCAGTGGATCAAACAACCGCTTATGGACAAAAATAGAATTGAAGAAAGGTAACAGTATGATGTGTTTGACAGACATACACATTAGTAACTGTTTTAGATAAGGCTCTTTCTTAAGCACAAAATGCTACGACCAAGAAATAATGGTGGTTGGAGGTTTTTGTGTGCTGTCCTGTAACACACTGAAGTTAAACAGAGCAGAAAACGTTTTTCCCTGAGATGCAAATTGATAGGTTACCATTAGATTAAATGCTTTTTACAATTATCATGTTTTAAAGAGGAGAGGTACGATATGTTTAGGTGGTCAAATAATTCGTGTTACAGGCTAAGGCAATGTAGCAGCCACTTCTTAACTATTATTCATATTACTGATACTGCAAATGCTCAGTCTGTGTAATAACATTTTGATGTTATTCCCTGTTTGCCAATTAAAAAACGCAACAAAAAAACCAACCAACCAAAAAACCCCCAAACCAAACTAATTAAAAAGCCCAACAAAACACCCAGTTAAGTGACCTCTTCCTATTTCCAGAAAAAAACTGCCTTGATCATAGTGAGGCACTCTTGCCATATGTTGCCTGGATATTGTGGCCCAAATATGAATGGTCTTTTTCTTCCTTACTTTTTGGTACTACTGCCTGTCACCAGGTGTAGCAGTGCATGTGGCATGTCACCATGCATACCAGTAGGGAGCAGTATCCATTGAGAGGTGGGCAGGGAAAAATTTAATGAAATATAACAAGGGAAAGTATAGAGTCTTGCATCTGGGCAGGAACAGCCCCAGGTTCCAGTATAGGTTGGGGAATGACCTGTTGGAGAGCAGTGTAGGGGAAAGGGACCTGGGGGTCCTGGTGGACAGCAGGATGACCATGAGCCAGCACTGTGCCCTTGTGGCCAGGAAGGCCAATGGCATCCTGGGGTGTATTACAAGGGGGGTGGTCAGTAGGTCGAGAGAGGTTCTCCTTCCCCTCTACTCTGCCCTGGTGAGACCACATCTGGAATATTGCGCCCAGTTCTGGGCCCCTCAGTTCCAGAAGGACAGGGAACTGCTGGAGAGAGTCCAGCGCAGGGCAACAAAGATGGCGGAGTGGAGCATCCCCCTTATGAGGAAAGGCTGAGTGAGCTGGGGCTCTTTAGCCTGGAGAAGAGGAGACTGAGGGGCGACCTCATTAATGTTTATAAATTTATAAAGGGTGAGTGTCAGGAGGAGGAGGCCAGGCTCTTCTCGGTGACAGCCAATGATAAGACAAAGGGCAATGGGTGCAAACTGGAACACAGGAGGTTCCACTTAAATATGAAAAGAAACTTCTTCACGGTGAGGGTGACGGCACACTGGAACAGGCTGCCCAGGGAGGCTGTGGAATCTCCTCTGGAGACATTCAGAATCGAGCTGGACACCTTCCTGTGTAACCTCATCTGGGTGTTCCTGCTCCGGCAGGGGGATTGACCTAGACGATCTTTCGAGGTCCCTTCCAATCCCTGACATTCTGTGATTCTGTGAGGTGAAGCCTTAGAGAATCTGGGAAATCTCTGAGAGTGTACAGATAATTCCCAGACCTTCAGAAAGGAAAACTGCAATGTCCGTATTTCTACAGAGGATGTGTGTCTTTATCTCTTGTGTTCACCATGCAAACAAAAGTTATGCTTTTTTTAAACTTGTGCTAAATATAGCTATATTCTTATCATCTGAAACCAAACTTCATGTGACTCAAGTGAACAGCAGGTTAATGCGTTACCAAATGTATGTTAATATGTATCTTCACAAAGCAGAAGAGGCCAGAAAACTGAATTTAATTTTGATAACCTTCTATAAGGCTGGTACTTCAGATAAGTCATTGCAGGTATGTCTGTATATGATGTTGAGCTTAAGCATGGATCATTACTACCAAAAAAGAAATTTTGGCCAGGACACATGGACATTTAAAGAAGTTATGCAAGGAGTAGTTTTCTCTCTAGATTTGTGGAGATCTGAGTAATTCTGCTTCTCTTCAACAAATTTTTCTACTTTCTCTAATTGCTTGCAAAATGGTACTTAGTAACTTGATCAGAGCACACCTAGAAATGTTATTAATGTGGCACTGAAATAGTTGTCCCCAAGTTTATTGAATGCTACATCTTATGTGTGTTAAAAGAGCTTTCATTGTTAGTTCTTTCATCATTATATGCCCAGGATCGCCTATTTCTGTCAGGTTTGGATCCTAAGATCCAAACATTGGAAATTTTAATTTTCGTATCAGACTTGTTTGCTCGTTACTGTGCATCAGGAATCCTGCAAGTTTGGAAGATAGATAGCGTTTTCTTTATAAAGCTGTGGTTAAATTATAGGCAGAAAGCGTAACTTGACCTGGCTTGCAGAGCTTATGAGGCTTGTGTTGCCATTTTGTATGGCTGATGTTGACTGCATTTAAGATAAGCTGTATTTAAAGGAGGAGGGGAGTAATTCAGTCAAGTGAAGCTTGTAAAGGTTGGTATGTTGACGTGTTATGAGGTTGAAAGAGGTCCGTTGATAACCTCTGGTATCCTGCACAGCCACAGAATCATCAGGGTTGCAATTTGTTAAAAGTAGTTTGTTTGTTTTAATTTGTGCTTCTAGACACTGAAATACTACAGTGTGACTATAGTCATGCTCTTCAGTTTATTCCGCAGCATAGCTAAGCCTGTCTTAATGCATCTTGCTTTCAAGTACTGTTTTGGTGAATGTAATTCTTTGGTTTGGGGATGAAAGTAATGTGTTTTACTTGTAAAACCTTGGTGTCCCATCTTCCCAATTTTAATGCTGTTCAAAGCATGTAGAACTGTTCTTTTTTTAATCCAAGGAACAAGCTTAATAAGGCAAGCTGTTAGTGGGACTGATGAGATGTACTGACAAATTCAAATATCTTTGGAAAGATAGGTGGTCACCAAGTTGTTTTCTTCGTGTTCTGCTGTATATTGCGGGCGTTTTAAGAATTACAAACCGTAATTTAGACAATATGGATAGTTTGAGAAGGAAATATCTAGACTTCTGTTCCTTTACTATTCACAGAAAAGCAGTGCTTCCTTTGTTGTCAAGGTGAGTTACTGATTTTATTTTTTAGCTTGAAGTGTGCCACATTAAAGCACCCTGTTCAACACCAGCCAGTGCAAACCTCTTATCAAACTGGGCTAAACCATCCAGATTGGAATTATGTTAGGTGACAGTGTTTTGGAGTAAGCCTGTTTTTTGCTTATTCAGGAGGTATTTTAACTTTTATTCCAGTAGGATAATAGAATGAATGTCTGAAATATAGTTACACTCTTGCAACTCTCTGCTAAGACCTGTAGGTGGTGCAAGTCATCTTTTGGAGCTAAATGGATCATCTTTTAGTAGTTTGTAGCCTGCAATGTCTTAACCGTTATGGATAAATAGAACACAATGTTATGTCAGTAGTTCATATTAACCATAGATAAAGCAACAATTCAAATTAATGTGCATAGTGCATATGCTTTAGATAAAATAAGGTTTATCTACTGGAACAGGTCCTAATAAGAACTAAGAAAACAGGGGTTTCCTGATACTTGTCTGTCTTGAAAGACATGGGCTTCTGTCCATGTCTGGCTGGTCTTCCTTGAATAAAAAAATAATTATAAATATACAAGATACAACCCTACTTTTCCCATGTGGTATGTTGAGAAGGCAAGTACATAAGGGTCTTGTTCCTCACCTTATAGTCAGTAGATTTCTGAAATTAGAATGTAGTTGCAGAGACAGGAAGTGCAAATACATCTATTAATTGCATAACATTATTAACTGTAATACAGCAAGCAGCTTCAGTAGGTAATATTTGTTTTTCCAATACTGGAAAGTCTGAGAAATGTGGCAGAATGTGAAACAGTGGTTATGCCCTGAAAATGGAATTAAGGGAAGTCATGCTGAATTTTTTTTTTCTATTTTTTGGGGGGGAAACTCTGATACTTGTGTACAGCACAAATTTGAAATTCCAGCTGACTTTTTTAGTCTTCTGTGCATAGTCTGGCCAAACCTCTTATACGTCTATGGCCTGTAGTAGAAAAGGTGCAGTGCAGACATCTCAGTTCCAGAGGAGTTGCAGGTTGTTCTCTAACGTCACTTGTTCTGATTCGAGCCTGTTTTGAGCTTTTCTCTTGCATTCCTGAATATGATACTGCATGGGGGCCAAATTGTAGAAACCAGTTCTGTCTCTGGCGGAGTCAGAAAGTAACAGATTTTTAGGAACCTTGAGATGATCAATGGCTAGCAGGGAAAAATTTCCAAGTTTGTAGAACATTCTCATGAATCAGTCTTGAGTGACAATTAAAGTAGCAGCTTGTTTAAAAATGAAAAAAAAAAAAGCAACTTGTTGCTAGCTAGTGTAGGCAGACTTGAATGCCTTTACAGTGCTTTATTTAGTAATCAGTTAACCTAACATATGCTTTCTCTATCAGATAAATGGAGGGACAGAGCAGGGTAATGCATATGGGATAGCTCAGAAGCTGTCCATTGGGGGCTCATCTCAGGTGCACACAAATACACAGCATGGATGGGAAGCATCTGGATGAAATTCCAAGTCTGTGCAGTGCAGGCCTCTGATCTCCCTTGGATCGTGGAAATGTGATCACGCAGCTGGGGTGCTGTAGTTTATGCTCCTTAAAAAGGAAGGGAAGATGGGCACGGTTGTGCTTCTGCAAAGGTATGGCTGGAAGGCCCAGAGCTCTGCTGTGAAGGGAACATCAAGAGCTTGTGGGTCAGGATTATGGGGACAGCAAGGGAAAGTGGGGCATTATGGCGAGCATCTGCAGCACACCTGCCCCATCAAGATGAAGAGGTGGTCAAAGCCACCTCGAGACAACAAGAACCACCATGATAATAGGCTGTGGCTCTCTTGGAGGACTTGAGCCACCCTGGCACTTGCTGGAGTGAAGCACAATACTTGCACTTTGCACATGCTGGCAGACGAGTCATCAGCGTGTCCCTGCAGTAGCAAAGGGTGACCACACACTGGGCTCCACTGGGAAGAGCAGATTGAGGAACATGATTGTTCATATCTGCTTGGTAGCCATGAAGCTGCATCTGGAGTCCTGTATCAAGCATGGGGCTTGGCAGTGCAGGTAGATGGACAAACAGGAGCCAGTCCAGGAGAAAGTCACTGAGCAGGACTGTGGGCTGCAGCATGTAGTGCATGAGGCTGAGGGAGCTGGGTTTGTAGCCTGGAGAGGACTAATGGACCCACCTGGGTGCTGTTTTCAGCTGCCTGTGGGTGGAAGTCAGAAGGTGGAACCAGGTGCTTCTTGCAAGGGCACAGCAAAAGCATGAGGCAAGACAGATACCAGCTTCACCAAAGGACTCTCCAGCTGGATATAAAGAAAAAAAAAAACCTTCACCATGAGGATGTTCAGTCCCTGGAATGTGTACTCAGAGACATGGAGGGATCTCTGTTCTTGTTCAGTGTTCGACTGAAATTAGCCTTTTTTTTGAGCAAGGGCTAGAACCTAGAAGGCTTGAGTTCCCTTCCAATGTAAAGTGTTCTCTGATAGGTTTGCAGTATTTCTGTGTTCTTTTCCAACCTGCAACTGTCCCTGCAAAGCAGTGCAGATGAGCTTTGTTGCTTCTGTCATTGTGGTGAACAGCTCTGGAAAGACCTTCTGTACGCTTCCAAGTACAGGTCAGTACTTCTCCACAGCAGCAGGCTGATTTCAGGCAGTCAAATGAGTAGGTGGTGGCCTGTATCCTCAGTGGAGGGGGGGAGAATGTGACCAACTTGGACCTTTGTCTAAATGGCTTAATTAAAATGCACTTTAAATGCTGGGAGCGCATGTAATGCCTGTAAAAAAGCTTCTGAAATACAGGTTGAATCTGAGCTAGTTGGAAGACAGAAATGTGATTTGTTATTGTCATGCAGATCATGATGCAATAAATATTTCGCATGAAAGAAGTTGTCATTCCAGTGACACGAAAATGGTATTGGCTTCCCAGTAAGCCTCTGGAAATGTTAGAAAAATGTCATCTTTGTCATTCCAAAAGTTATCATCTCTAAATTCCCTAGAGGAGTATTTAGAGCCTGAAGCTCTCAGTGCTTCTTGAACTCTCTCCTCTCCCTTCACCTATATTTACTGTTTTCAAAACTGCTAGATAACCTGTATGTTCAGTTGGGTCTGCTTGTAAAGCTGAGGTTGACAGCCAGTGCTGTCTTAGAAACATCAAACAAAAGCTGTGCTAGTCAAGCACATGTCAGACAGGCCACATCTTTAGGAAGGAATTTTCATCAAAATCCCAGGCACTTGAAACCTTTTTAAAAGCTTAAGTTCTTGTGTTGCGAGTGGCTTGTTCGTAGCTTTCTTGTTCGAGGAGGGAACAGGAAGATGTAAATAAGAGCTGAAAAAGGGACTCTTCATGACACCTTCAGGTGTGGGGAAGCCAGTGTTGCTGTCTGAGATGGAGAAGTGCCTAAGAGCTGTTTGTATTCTGCATGTTATCCACATCATTTGTCTTCTATGTCAAGGATCAGCAATCAGTGTTACAGATCTATAAATTCTAGGTGACGTTCAGTGGTGCAGCACTGGAGCAGGTAGTCGTAGTATCTCCTAGTTGATACTTCCAGCTCGCCCACTTCTTCCTGACAAGTCCTCACTTACTGCAAAATAAATAGAAGCATTAATCTTTTAGTCAGTTTCCTTTGCATCTGAATTTTGAGGCTCAAGGGAAATTAAAATTAAACTAAAATTTGGTTAAAATGACAAAGTGTTTTTTAGTTTTTTAAGAAATAATCAAATTACTATGTATTTACTGAGAAGTGACCCTGTAGCTGCCATACTGTCTGCTTGCTCTCAGCCTGCCAAAAGGAGGTGAATGGTAATTACTGCAGTAGTTAAATTTTACTTAGAATCTGTGCTTAATTATTCAGTTTGTTTTTTTTTTAAATCACATCTTTATGTTGATGAAGATGCCAGTTAAAGACTGTGACCAAAAGAAAACTTGCTATGTAAGTGTGCAAAGCTCTCTGGTTTGTCACAGTATCCTCGGTGGTCACTAATTTGAGCATTGTATGCAGGAGAATGGTATATTCACCATGAAAGAACAGTGAACATATTGTTTCTGCTCTGTTTAATTTATAGCTGCAAACATTAGAAAGGTGGTATGTTAGGAAATGGCAATGAAAGCTCTTGGCAAGATAAATTTGTCTCGACTTGTAATTTAATTTCATTTATCATGCATAAGGGTTGTGAAAGTCTTTGTTTAGACACAGTTTTGGGTTTCTCCTCTGTAAAAAATGAATGCAAATGAAGAAATATTTGTTTTTTTATGGCAAAGAAATAGAACTTGTTTAGTATGCTCTTGGTCTGCAATCGTTTAAGGAAATGCGTAGGTTAGCAATTTAAAAGAGTATAGTGTTGATGGAGAGTAGTACTGGAAATACCTTTCCTCAGCTGTCTTTTGTCTTTGAAGACCATGCAGTAATATTGTTTTACCACTGGGTCCCAAAATGCTGTTTTTAATTAAAAAGGGAGATGGGCACAAAACCTCCGTTATGTAAGGCGTTATGCTGAGAAGCAGCCTTAGCTGCTTTCCATCCTCAGCTCCTGTGGAAGGTTTTGGGTGGGGCAGTTTCAGTAGGTGGAGTTTATGAACCTGCCCATGACTGTACCGTACTTGATGAGTTCTTGCTCTGCCATCTCCATTGTTCTTTGTTATCATGTGGGAAATTGGGGTTTATTAGTAATTCTTAAAAGATGGGCATTTGTTTTCCAGAAGCCTAACTACTATGTTTGTTGATGGAATTACAATGTTAAAAAAAAAAAAAAAAGTATTGTGAAACTGGTTATTCTGGTATTTTATTTAAATTAGGGTATTTTTGCTTTCATGTCCTTGACATTTGCTCACACTGGTTCTGTATGTAGGATTTCCTTGGTCTTCACTGGCCAGAATTCAGTGTGAAAGCTTTTGGTTTTGACTCTTACGTATCCTACAGCAACCTGTGACACTGATTGTTTTGTAGTTGGCTGACACCATCTGTAACTATTTAAATGAAAACGTGTAGTTGTGCTTTCCTGACCATGGATTGTCACCAGTTTCCTTGTTATTGTCACTGCCCTTAGAGTCCATGTAACTGCTTGGTTCTTCTTTTGATGGGGAATTTAGCATGCTAAAACAATCAAGGGTGTAACGTTGTATAGCATCTAATCTAGTAAAACTGGGTAGCTGCCAAAAGGGACGATCCCAGTTCCCCTTTCCGGCCTTCAGGTCCTGCTGCTCCCTTTATTTTGGTCTCAGAATAATTTGGTTTGGCTTGTTCACCTGTTGAAAACTAATCTGTGAAGAAGTGAGGGAAGTTGTCATCTGAAATTAATCCTTTTGCTCCTCTGCAGCTGATCCATGACCTGCTGTCATCATAAACAAGAGAAGATAAACACCTTCTTAAATGCAGATCAAGCAATATGAAAAGCCTCTTTTTTCACATTTAATGATCTGACTTGTGTTTGCTTTCTCTTGGTATCTTGGCTTTTTTAGCGATTACACTAATTAATTTATATTGTGAGTTGGATTACCCAACTTGCTACAGGAGGATAAATTGGATATCTGCCTATCCTCTACTCAGAAAAGTGTCCAAACCTGTGGAATGGAGCTGTTCTCTACCGTTGCTAAATAAACCTGCTGCCTTTCTGATATTCATTATGAAGATGCTACTTGTACATTTTTTTTAGCTCCTACAGAAGACGAACTATGGAAATTTTATGGAAAGTAACGTATGCATGGAAATAAATTAATCAAGTATCTTGTAATGTTGGGGAAACAGAAAACATTTTTCTGCCAGAGTGCTTAGGAGATACTTAATCTTGTTTTCTGAAATATCCTCTTATCACTTTTGTCTGTAAAGTTCCTTGAGGGGAGGAGTCTGTTTAGTCCAGCAAGATTGTGCTGGGTTTTTGAGGTGGGAGAGGATTTGCTGTGTAAAACATCTTATATTCAGAGCTTTGCTGATAGATCTTCTGTTTTTTCTTCAATAAGCATGCATGTTTAAAAGTTGGGAACAGTGCTTATCATTCTGTGAAGCAGCAGGTTGCTATAAGGTGAGAATTTTCCCTTTTTATCCCAGTTCCTTTTCTGTGGAACTGTTTAATTCTTTAAGGGTAGTAATTTTGTTATTTCTTAACTGAAAATGAGGAGGAGTGGTGAATCAAATCTAAATAGTGCTGTTACATAAAGCTCCGGTCTGAGTGGCAGTTCTCATAATAATTAAAAAACAAACTTTACTCTTATCGGGAAATGTAACTTTTGAGATACATAAGTGAAGGCTTCTTTTCCTTTTCTGTAACTTGTATAGCTGACTGTTACTGTAAGTAATATACCCAGGCTGTGGAATGGGAAATAAATATGCTTGGTGTTGGTTTTACCTGTGACTGAGGTGATTGCGATGGTATAGGTTGAATGCACAGGTGTATGAACGTGTCTTTAGAATACAGACAGGAACAACACTTCCTTGCTTTAAATGTTTTAGTATTTTCAGGACGCAAGTCTTGTAGAGCAGGGCTGGTCTGCTGTGGGAGTGTGTAGTGGTCCCAACCACAGACTGGACCATTGGTGGGAGCTGGTGAGATGGAGATGCTGGTAGGGCTCTTTGGGTCCCTGCTGCAGGGCACGGGTGGCCTTCTGTCCTGTCTGGTGGGACCCTTGACAAGCTCTGGTCACCTGTAGAAATGCTCCTGAACATCCCTCTCTTTATTGCTCTGAAACACAACTTGCAGCCTCCAGGTCTTGGCCATGGAAGGAGAGAGGTGTGCGATGGTACCATCAGGAGCGCTGCCACCTTTGCGTTATAAACAAAGAAAAAACGTTTCCTTTCTGCATCTCTTCGTTGTGGGGAGTTCGCATGCGTGCCTCAGAGCCCTGTGGTTCTTCGCTTTGGCTTGCTTTCTGGCTAGAGGAGGAAAAGCAGAGCTCTGCTAGTGTGCTGCTTTTTTGCATATGCTTGAGAGTTATGCCAGGCACTCTATTCCCTCAGGCTCTAAAAATACTGCTGTTGCAGCAGTCTGCTTTGGGAGCAGGATCGTAATTGCACCAAGTTGTACCTTGCTAGCGAGGATAAGAACCCAGGTTTTATTTTTCTGCTGAAGAATTGTTTTCTTCTTTACCTTGTATAATCTGTTGGGCATGTAAAATGTTTAAACACTAGTGCAAAAATAATTAGTTGTTGGTGACCTATTTTAGAATGCATAAGACTGCAATGAGTATCTTTGGTAGAAAAAACCCATTATGTTGGAGTTAACAGTGCCTTTTCTGATACTCCTGTTTTGTTTTTTATTCTGAGCTCATTAACTTGCAGCCTCACAATCAACACATACAGTTTCCAAAGCTTTGCTTGATTGTTATAGAAAATAGTTATTTTGTGCCTGATACCCCGATACAATCGCAGAGGTTTAATTTACAATCTCTAGGCTTTGACATTGTGCTGAAATGGTATATGCAGGACTTCATGTAGAGTGGGAGTCTATTGATTCCCTGATACATATTAATTTTATAAGTGTAACTCATGTAGAGGAGTGAACTTTGGTTATTTGGAATAATACATTTATTGAACTTTTAAAAATAGGTGTAAGTGGGCTGTTCTGGGCTTGCAAATAGCCAGTATCATTTTCATAGTAGGATGATTTGGGGACTAATTAGGAAAATTAGAAGAGACTGATGCTTGGATGTGACTTTCTCTTATGTTGCTTAATCTTTTAGGTTAAACAGCAAGGGACCCTGATGCAGAGCATTTCTGTCCAGCTGCTTAATAGCTCATTTTGTGTACCCAGTGTACTCTGGAAGTACATGCAGTGTGATTTGTGTGGTTCTTTCAGGGTCTAAACCTGCCCTTCAAACCTTGGCCTCTGCATTACAAGAGAATATTTCAGTGGAGCTGCAAGAAATATTCAGCATATTCATGAGTGTTTCAAGTTGTAATTTGAGATTAAAAGACAGTAGTAGTGAGTTCAGTCAAAAAACCTGCCCTTAACAGTGGAATGAAGGCCAGTTCCTAGTACTAAATACATCCTGTGGGTATCAGATACTTGTCTGGAGATGAGCCTGAGGGTCTCTTCCAACCGAAATGATTCAATGATTCTAAGGTCATCAAAGTACAAGGATTGCTATAATTTTACTGGGATGATAGCATTGTCTTCAAGAACATGAATGTTACAGGTAAATTTTAAGATGCATCAGTGTGTCACTGTTTGTTCCCGGTTTGCTGTTTCTGTTAGTCGTCCCTATTATACAATGTCACTTCATTGCTAGAAGCCTGTAATTTCACATCCTCCACATAAAACAGTGATGGACTTTACATTCTGAATTGAGGATTCATATAAGCTGTTGTACTCCTTCACTGTCAGCTTGAAAGTTTTGTTTTTTAGGCAAACTACATCTTTTAGTTTAGCTCTTTGCTTTTTTTAGGTTGTAACAGTGGTTTTCAGGGGAGGAAGCTGTGAAGTCATTTGATATTACAGAAGCACTTATAACATGTTCTTAACTGAGGAAACAAAACAACTTTGTGCTAGCATGCTAAGAAGAAAGACAACAGGTTGCACGGTTTGGGCAAGAGCGGGTGGGAAATGGAAGAACTTGAGCTGTTAAGTGTGGAGGGGAATACATCTGAAGGTGCAGGCTGTTTTTTTGGTGGACAGAGTCAGAAGCAGCCTTGCTTACCTGGGCAAAAGCCCTCTGCACAGGACTGTTGGAACTGGCTGGGTTGTCTGTTTCTGAACTACAGGCCCTTGTGCATGCGCACATATTTGGGAGAGCTGAAAGAGACCCTACTCAGACGAACATCTTGATATTGCAGGACAAAATTGTACCAATTTCATCAAAATAACAGAAACCTTTTGACCTCTTGCTTGGGATATGCTTTCTCATATG